>NC_083334.1:5986395-6301795 GCF_963455315.2 Globicephala melas | reverse complement strand
ATGGGCTCTAGGCACACGGGCTTCAGTAGTTGTGGCACACGGGCTTCAGTAGTTGTGGCTCGCGCGCTCTAGAGCGCAATCTCAGTAGTTGTGGCGCACGGGCTTAGTTGCTCCACGGCATGTGGGATATTCCCAGATCAGGGCTCGAACCTGTGCCCCCTGCATTGGCAGGCAGATTCTGAACCACTGCGCCACCAGGGAAACCCCTAGGACCTTCTTTAGAGGGTTGTTTCCAGTGGTAAACCTGCTGATGTACGTAGCGTAGCTCGGAGCCTGGCACATGGGCGACCCTAGGAAAGATCAGTGGACGGTGATGAGGATTGTTCAGTTTGCATTTTGGAGGAATGACCGGATTCCATTAGTCCAAATAATAGCTGAGCTGCGATAAGGGAGCTGAAATCATTTTCCAGGAAATCTGAAGCCAGAAACCAGGGTGTCTTCTTGTGTTGTTTCATTATGAATATTTTGTTCTAAAATGTGTGCCTAGGAGTTTGGGGGTGATGAGTAGATAGAAAAGGTTAAGACAAAGCATAGTTATGCCGTGGCCACAGCTCAGTAAACTCCAACTCCTGAAGCACATATTTGGATGGAAAAACACAGTTATGACTTGAGAATGAAAGCTAGAGATTAAGAGAAAATACCTATTGGGGACTTCACCCAGGAGTCAAGCTCAGATATCAGTAAAGGGGCTAATAGAAGGGGTTAATAGCTGGTTAATAGAAGACTAGTTCCCGCATCCCTCGCTCACTTTCTCGACTCCAGCCAAGGCCAGTCCTGGCCTGGCGTCTTTCCTCACACCATCAACACACAATTAATGAAATGCTGGAACAGGCCCAGACAAAAACTTGTTTAGAACACTTCCTCCCCACTTCACCAGTACAAACATCTATTCTGGGTATGGGCTATTTTCCAAGTTAGGTTACATGATAATAAACAAGTTTTTTTTTTTTTTTTGGTGAGTGAAACTTTAACTGGGTACTTTGCAAAACACAATTTAAAAAATTATTTGGAGAAACTATGAAGTGGAAAAGTTCGAGACGTAAAGAATTGCATGCAGTTATAAAAATGTTTTTCTCTAAGCTCTGTTTATTTCTTGGCGTCTGGAAAGACCTGCTTGGACATACTTCTGACCAGGAATATGTGTTTCCCATAGATGCTGGGACTTTCTTATATAGGCTATCAATAATTACCTATCTTATTTTAAGGATAAAAATGGGAATTGAAAAGTTCAAGAAATCAACGAGCTGGCTTAAAGTTGCTGAAAAGTTCAGAATTCATGACTGAAATTTACAAAGTAAATCAACACACTGCAAAGAAGTAAATTAACCCAGAATGACAAAATGAAAGGATGGTTCCCATGTAACCTCATAAATTCCCTGCCTGATGCATTTCAAGTCTCTGATTTCTAATAAAATTCTCATGAGAACATAGTATCGCTCCATAAAAACTCCTGAACTCTCCCCATGAGAACCGGCTGGTTTATAAGGGCACATGGGTTCAAGCCTGTGGTTTATTTATTAAAAATTTCTCAGTAAATATATCATGGTCCACTGGAGAGCACACCACGGTTATGGGGTGGCCGCGTGTCATTTCTGCTGTCCCCAAGTATGAAGAAAAACAAGAAGAAGCACGTCAAAAACTCTGAACCATGAAAAAATTGTAATCTTTCTTTTCCCCCTAAAGAAAGTTCTATGTGAGCTACTCCTGGCCTTTATCTTTGGCCCAAGAGACCTTGTAGGAGTTTCACCTTGGCCTTATGGGAGTCTGAATGGTTGACAGGGAGCCCGCAAGGCACAAGGTGGAGTCTTGGTGTCCTTTCCCTACCATGGGGCATCCCTCGTGGGCCACCCATCCTGGGGCATCCCTCCAGGGCACCCCTCCTGGGAGCACACGGCAGACAAAGTCTGCCAAGTGGATATTGCACATTTCTAGGGATTTCAAACGTCTCAGAGAAAAGATGTAGTTTTAAACGTAGGCAAGAAAATAATGAGTTCGTAGCTTACTCAGCTCTCCCCACATGCCTACCACCTGGGGAAGTAATCTTTAATAACCTTGTGTTTTTCATCTGTGCCAAATACTTGGCCAGAAGCTTGACGGGTCTTACCCCACCCGATTCTACACACGATCCTTTAACACGGGCTGTTACTATCACCCTCGTTTCAGAGCGAGGGAGCGTCACACAGAAAGGTTACGTTGCAGGGATCACACGCTCTCTGGGATGGAGCAGAGACTAGAACCCAGCTAGGCTGACTGCAACGCTGACCGCTAACCACCAGACTGGACTTGGGGGGGATGCCCACCAAGGAGATGGCATGACTCCTGGGACACTTTCCAGGTTTTATCCTACTTGTCCCAAGGTCCTCTTTAAACAAACCGGCAGGTTTTCAGATCTAACAGTTGCAAAGCATCTGTAATCGGTTAAAAATGTTGCTGACCTATCCACGGGTGGGCTGCGTGTGATGCTCACAGCCTGCAAAGGAGACAAGCCCTCCGCCTTTTTGGTGACCCTCTTCGCCTGACTCCAGTACTCGAGCACTTGGTGGAGGGCCTGGCACATACAGGTACTTGAGGAAACGTTTGGAGAGATAAAAATAGGTTCTGCTTCATGGCTGAGAAGAGAGAATAATTAAGAATTTTTAAAATGTAGACTTGGAGAGATGGACTGGGAGTTTGGGGTCAGCAGATGTGAGCTTTTATATACGGAATGGATAAACGACAAGGTCCTACTGTAGAGCACAGGGCACTATATTCACTATCCTGTGATAAACCATCATGGAAAAGAATGTAAAGAAAGAATGTCTATGTACGTATAACTGAATCACTTTGCTGTGCAGTAGAAATTACTGCAACATTGTAAATCAACTTTTGTAGATAAAAAGTATTAAAACTGAAAAAGATAGACTTCTTTTAAAGAGCAGTTTTAGATTCACAACAAAACTGAGAAGAAGGTATAGAGAGTTTCTATTTAACTCCGGCCCCCACCCATGTACAGCCCCCCGTGTTATCAACATCCCCACCAGATGATACGTTTGTTACAACTACGCGGGCACATTATAATCAGTCAAAGTCTATAGTTTCCATTAGGTTCACTCTTGGTCTTGTACATTCTATGGGTTTGGACAAATGTATAGTGACGTGTATCCATCATCATGATATCATGCAGAATAGTTTCACTGCCCTAAAAATCCTCTGCGCTCCACCTATCCATCCCTTCCTCTGCCCCCCTCCCTTGGCAACCACTGATCTCCATGGTTTTACTGTCTCCGTAGTTTTGCCTTTTCGAGAATGTCACGTAGTTGGAATCACACAGTAGGTACCCTTTTCAGGCTGGCTTCTTTCACTTAGTCATCCGCATTTAAGGTTCCTCCGTGTCTTTTCATGGCTTGATAGCTCATTTCTTTTTAGTGCTGAACAGTATTCCATTGCCTGAGAAAAGCATACTTTTCACTGCATAGAAATGAAATGTCCTTTCTAGGTCCATGGGATTCAGCCTGAACCTGGGAGCTGGGGACACCACAGAACCGATGGCATGCCACAGAACTCACTGTCCCTGAAGAGACACAGAAATGACTTCTTTTTCCTTAATGACCGTAGCAGTGGGAGCCTGACTCATGGGTCCCCATGATAAAAAAACCACCCCTTTGGCCCTGTTATATGAAATGCGGGTAGGGAATTGTGTACGTCTGTCCCATGAATGAACTCCGTGAATAAGTCATTTCGTAAGTGCTGACTTCTAAGTTAAGACCACTTGCTATTGACAATGGACATTTATTGTACTCCTTCTATGGGGAATGGCTCTGCCCTTAACACTCAATTATCTCAATAAACCCTCAGGCCTACAACTTACAAGGGCAGGGCCCCAGCCGGCTGGGAAATGCAAAGGTCCCGCATAGCCTTTCAGAGCTGCTGGTACCATCCAGGCGGGGCGTTTGTGTGCCTGACTGAAAGCAATGGGTTAAAAAATCAACCAACTAACCTTATCCTTAAGGAATGAAAGATGGAGCATTAAACAGAACAGGGTCTCCAGGCCAGGATGCGGGCTGATGGAGGGGCAAGGGCGCCACCTACTGAGCCCAGGCTGCCCTGCAGGTGCGGGGAGCCAGCCTGCAGCTGCAGTTAACATGTCCTCTGTCCGCTGCCCCTTCTACCCAGCGTTGAGGATCATGTGAGATTACAAGAGCGTTCACTCTTAAAACAGAACATGGATGTACAGTATGCTTAAATTCATAACATACACCTATTGAAACAGCCCGGCACAGCACGCGTTCATTGCAAAAGTCGGTAAGATCTATGGCCGCTTAATGCATTAACATGTCATGGGATGTTGATCTCTGCATAGAACGGGCTGCTTGCAACTTAGAATTATGGGTAAGCTTTGTCATGAATTAAGTGAGAGAAGAAGGCAGTTGGCCATTTATTTCAAACCCAAGTCAAAACTAAGCCAAATTAAGCCTTTTAGCTGATAGTTATTTAAAATAAATGACCCAGATCCTGCAAGTTTTTATAACCTTACAAAATGCAACTTGGACCTCTGTCCACCTCACTCCGTTACTCAGATTAATCACATTGCTTCCTGACTGTTGGGGAAAAAAAATATTGACCTCCAAATTCTTCAGACGTTTGAGAAAGGAAGGTAGGGTCTGAATATCTAAGGAAAACTTTTTCACTTTGCCATCGCTGTGATTTAAAGCAAACACAGGATTGGAAGCCAGAATCAATCTCTTTCCCTCCAGTATTCCTAGAAGTTCTGGGGTTATAAGAGGGGAAGGCTGGGACCTAACATTTTGGGAATTCCTGTTTTGTTTGTTAGTCGTTTCCTAAGGGCCATTTTATCATTGGTCCTGACGATAACCCTATGAGCCTACAAGGCCTGAGAAGGGTCTCGGCCCCCAACCAGCAGGACTCTGTGGAGGAAATTTTTGCCCCTTGTGCCTTGCAAGGTCACAAAACCGTGGCAAGATGCCCCGAGATGAGTTTATGGCTTTGGAGCAAGTACTGCAAAACTTTTTAGTAAAAACAAGCTTAAACCTCCATCAGGATCCGGGATGCATTGGCTCTGGGGTAACACAGTATCCCAGGGGTGGTGGTGTCTCCCTCCTTCCACGGTCTGAGGGACAGAGGACCTCCACCCACACAGGGTGACTCAGGCTCCACTCTCTCTGGAGGGTGGCTGGGACACTCGGCTTGGGAAATGGGACAAGCAAACAGAAGGACCCTGTCCCTTGGGTAAGAGAGTTCATCTCCCATTGGCTTTGAGGCCATACACAAGAACTCTGTAAGTTAGCCAGACCAACAGACAGTATCCCCGATTTACAGAAGAGGAAGCTAAGCCTCAGAATGATGAACTGATTTCCGTACAGTCAGAGAGTTAGCTGGAAAGAGAGCCAGGTCTCATGCCCCCACCGCCATCTCCCCAGCTCAATGCTTCCCTCAAAGGCACAGTCGGCCAAAGCGCGTCTCTTCAGCGACTGACCAAACTTCAGGTATAAGAAGAAAAAAAAAAGCAAATCTCTATTCTCTTATCGAATGCTCCATCTTTTAAGGTGAACTAAAGACAAAATGTCACCTTGAAATCCAGAATTTTCAGATCTGGATGACCTCCTCAGTTGACACTGGGTGGTTATTTCCTCGTTGGTCTCTGTTCTCCTAGTTTCAGCTGAAAGGACACACTAAAAACACAAATCCATGTTGCTTATTCTGTTCCTCTCTCTCCCTTCCCCCATCCCCAGCCAATTTGTAAACAAATCAGAAAAATCCCCAATGGGCTGGAAACCTGTCCAAGGTTTGCTCCAGCTAGAAGGCTTTGCGTTCCACCAAGATTTAGACCCCATTTATGATGGAAACCCCGATGGGCAGTGTTGTAAGTATAGTCTTGCCATAATGAAGTGGTCAAAGTCAATGGATTTTTCCACTGGAGATTTCCTTCCTGAGAGATGTTAAATTAAAATCTGGATTAGAGCTTTGACCTCAGAGCAGGACGTCTCCTGGCATTGGTAGAGATTAAAGTTGACCATTATGTTGGCTTTGATACTCATGATGAGCAAGGGGGACAGTAGTCAAATTGATTTTTGCAAGATTGATGGGGGTGTGGGTTAGGGGTTTGGTGCTGGAGGACCTTATTTCAGCAAACTTGCATTGTCGCCCAGATTTTTAACCAGGGAATGTTTTCTCTGCTCTCTGAGTGGCTACATATAATAGAAAAAGTGACTAGGGTGAACAGGTATCAGGGTGACCAGCCATCCTGGTCAGCCTGGGACTATCGGGTTTTAGCCCTAAAATCTCAGATCCCAGGAAACTCCCTGTCTTAGGGAAACAAGGATGGTTGGTCATTTTAAAAAGTATGGAAAATTGAATCAAACTCTGGAGGACAGAAAAGTTAACAGCCTATTTTATTTTTTAACTTTTTTAGTCTTTAGCCGCGCCGCGCAGCATGTGGGACCTTCGTCCTCCAACCAAGGAACGAGCCCGCACCCCCTGCAGCGGAAGGGTGGAGTTTTAACCACTGGACAACCAGGGAAGTCCCTATAGTCTATTTTAAAGAGAACAACCAGACTGAGTTTTAAAGTAAAGTCCTTTCTTGGTGCTTAAAAGAACTTAACCCCTAGAGGGGTGGGATTGGGAGGGTGGGAGGGAGATGCAAGAGGGAGGGGATATGGGGATATATGTATACGTATAGCTGATTCACTTTGTTATACAGCAGAAACTAACACACCATTGCAAATCAATTAGACTCCAATAAAGATGTTTTAAAAAACAAAAGTATAAACCATAAAAAAAAAGAAAACACTTCAGTGTCATCAGCCTTTAGCTTGAGAACTGATTCAGGGCAGTCTCAGAAGGAATGTAGAAATCTCACGCTTGGCATAGCAGAATATAATATGAAAAACCAAAGACACTGCTGCTCTGTCTAGCAATTTCTTACGCTAGTCTATCCTCAGGTCTCTTGAGGCATGAACAGAACAAGGCAGTTCCTGGTGTGCAGGCTTTCCCAGGAGCTGCTGCTGGGGCCCCTCTCCTCTAAGCCTGTCCTGAAGGCCCTCAACTGCTTGGCAAACACCCTTCTCTCTGCTGGAAGACAAAAAAGATGCAGGAGAGGAGCACAGGGGCCAAGATGTGAGCTGGGGTGACAGTGCCCTGCCCCAGAGGGTGGTTTTCTAGGTCTTCTCTTTGGTCACTCTGATGGCCATCAGAGTGGAAACCTCCGACTTTCAGGAACTGGTAGGCTGACTGCGGTAGGAAGAAAGGAATGAGTATGGAATCAAAACTAAGGCAAAAATGGCCAACACAAAACCCCCAAACATTAGACACTTCTGCACAGGGGTGAGGGGAAGTGTGCGTCAAAGCTCTTTTTGGACTTGTAAAAACAGATGTCTCAGGGCACGAATATTAAATCCATCTTTGGAGTTATAAGTGCCAAGACTTCTATGAATAGAAGCTGTTTCTGGATTTATCATTTCAGAGCCTTTGGAAGGTGTGTGTTAACTCTTTCTGCTGTTACAGATTCTGTAGCTATGAGGTCCAGGATCGTGAGATGGAGAAACGGGACAGGAGTGTAGGGAGGGTTTTGACCTACTGGGGAGATGGCTACTCAACCCTCACCCCACAGAACTTGGGTTTGGCCGTGTGGCCTGTGGAGGCCCTGCCCCTCTGGGAGTTCCTGGCCGGTGTGCCCACTGCCCCTCAACCCCAGGATGTGGAGCACACGTGACCTTGACCTGCAGCCTGAAGGGGGGACCCATAGATGACCCACAGACCTGAGTGACAGATAAGTGCTTGTTGTTTTATGCCACTGAGATGTTATGCTGTTTGCTTTGCATCCAAAGCTGACGAATACACCTGCTTTTAAAGGAGGTGTTGCCTCATTACGTCACGTCTGATTCTCTTCCCCTCGGACCAGCCCGTGTGTGTCAGGTCTTCAAAGCTGTCTTCATTCTAGGGTCTCTTCTAATGTCAGAGGTGGCAGGAGATGTAAAGCTTCCATTCTTATTTATCTGCTTCTGTTTTTTTATTGAGGTATAACTGACATATAACGTTATATTCGTTTCAGGTGTACAACATCACGATTCGCTATTTGTACATATCGCCAGCTGACCACCACAGTGATACCCCCCGTCACCACACACAGTTCCACATTTTTCTCTTGCTTTTCCTACTGATTAACAGAAGAACTTGCAATGAACTTTGTCACTGTGCCTGCAAAGGCCGTAGAAAGATATTAACCAGCGATCCAGAGTCTAAGTAAACTAGACATAGAAAAATAAATTGTTTTATTTTCTTTTGCATGAGGAGTGAGGAAAACAGCGAAAAGCAGACGCACATTTAAAATGGCCACGTCACAGCCCGGGGGTGCTGCGTTTAGAGGCAGGTGCTCTACAGCTTGTGAAAGAAGCTGAGGGCATTGCTGTGGGCAACCGGGCGGTTATGGTCGGTCCCCCCCAAGGCTGGCCTCCCTCGCTGCCGGGCTAGGGGCGCCCACTTTTAGAGACTGCACGGAGAGTCCGAGTCCGCTGCCTGCCCGGTGGGTCCGGCTCTGGCAGTGCCAGTGGAGAGTGGGGGCGGGGCCTTCGTCCCTTGGGCCTCCTCCTGCCCGGTCACTGCGGGTTGGCATCGGTCCTCACCCACAGCACAGCAGACCCAGGACCCCACTGCGGCTACAGGTCCCCCCTGGATCTGGTGGCAGCCCCCCTCTCTTGCCCTGAGGGGCAGCGACAGCAAGCTGGGGCGCCCTGCAACCCCTCCTTGGTTCCTGGACCTCCACCCACGATGCTGCCAACAGTCTCCTTGTCACTGTCAATCACCCTGTGAGCGGGACACAGAGGCGCGCAGGTGCTGAGATCTCAGAGACCTCTGCTAAAAAGGCAGGCATGTGCAATTGTCTCACAAAGACCCACTCCCCAAACGGTTATTAAGATGCTCTGCTCATGAGAGGTAAAACCCCTAGTCATTCAGAAACATCCAGAATTGCAATTCCACTTACGCGTCTTCACTGAGAGTTTGCTGTGAGCTGTCCGTCAGCCGGGCCTCGCCAGGCAAACAGCTGAAGAAAATAGGCTGCCGCAAGGGGCGAAAAATCATGATAGAAACGTTCATGGAAACCGACCCTAATGTCCTGCCGGCGCTGGCCAGCCGGCTTTCCCTCTTTTGTGTCAATGGCCTGCAGGCGATGTGCAGACAGTCTGTAGCACTGAAGGATACCAGGAGTCCTTTCGTTGCCTCCTATGTAGCTTCATGGGAGAAGGGAGTGAGGTAGCCGTAAAAAAAATTAAGAAAAGCAGGTGTGACAGCAAATATAAGATAAACGCCCTTAGAGTAAGTACCATGGGGGTAGCAGACACTTTTGAAGTTCTGGGTGAAGGCCACTTACTGAAGCAGTAACATCAATAGCATAGATCTGACATAATGACACTTAGCCTAACAGACAGCTATTCAGCTACTACTAATATTGAGGGAGGAAAGAGCAGCCCCTGACATCTGGGAACTCATCTGATGCTCACAGCTAGGCCATGTGTTCTGTTGGACACAGAGGCTCTCGCAGAATATCCTCAGAAGAGGCCACGCGGAAATGGTGATAGAGACAAAAGCAAGGTCACCTCGCATCCCACACCCGCTTCTACCCAAAGGGGCAATGGCTGCTGTTAGCAAATAGGGCTTCCTTCTCACGCTGGTCCGCCCTCTCTGCAGGTGAGAACGATTGTGAGGCTCAGCACAGAATTGCACCCAATCCAGAGCGAGCCCCGGCTGCCCGAGGTCCTCTCCAACTTCACCCCCCACTGTCCCCGTCCTCGGTCCTTCCTCACAGCCTCGTCCTGAGACGCCCCGTGGGTGCATTCTCCCTCGCTGTGATGTCATAAACCCAACTGGTTCAAGTTCAGTGGGTTCCCAGTGGTCACTGGCACTGTCATCTCCAAATGTCACCCTTGTGCTCCGAGGGTCCCGGCCATGGAGATTCAGACAAGGAGTAATGTGGATGCTTCATCCCATAACCATTTTCTCAAGGGTGCAGTGAGCATGCAGTTGCTGGTGAGCCTTTGGCGTGGAGGGGAAAGGCCAGACGTCCTGGTCAGACAAGGCTCTTCTCCTGCCCTGGTCAGAGCCACCGATGCCGTTCTCCATTCCTCCTGACAGAGTCTCTCCTTGACCAAACCCTGCTCAGGCTCCCTTGAACTTTTCAACCAAGTCTACTTCCACGTTTCCTCCGTGCATTGTCCAACTTTAGCAGGAATCCTGTTAAGTCAGTTTTAACCAGAAACCCTCACCCTCCACATCTGATTACCTTCCCTATCTGATTAGGTTCCTCACCCCTTTACAGCCCGCAGGTGATGTCTGATCTCCCTGGCCTGCCTTCAGAGAGAATCTGTTAGGTCAGTTTAGCCAGACTCCCCCTTTACCCCGATGCTTCTTCTTAGTAATTTCCATCCACTGAGCTCCACCTGCTCCTTGGCTATAAACCCCCACTTGTCCACGATGAGTTCAGAGTTGTGCCGGTTTTATACTGAGGTCTCTTTCTCTATTGCAGTAGCTCCTGAAGAAAATCTGTTTTCACCACTCTAACTCTGTCCAGCTCTGGTTTTTCTCTGGCTCTCCTTCCACTGGGCAGAGGCCTGAGATGTCCTGAAGTTTACCAAGGAATTTCATAAAATAATGCAGTTAAAATACATTTTAAAAAACTGGATTGATAACCAGTGTCAGGAGCTTGGTGTATCATGAAAACCCAGAACAAAATAGGACTCTGGGTTTTACCTTTGAGTTTCCTAGGAACCACAGTGGGAGACACAAAAGGACCATAGAGTTTGTAAATGGAAGCAGTCAAAATTTTTTTTTTCCGTTTTTTTTTTTGCGGTACGCGGGCCTCTCACTGCTGTGGCCTCTCCCGCTGTGGAGCAACAGGCTCCAGATGCGCAGGCCCAGCGGCCATGGCTCACAGGCCCAGCCGCTCCACGGCATGTGGGATCTTCCTGGACCGGGGCACGAACCCGTGTCCCCTGCATCGGCAGGCGGACTCTCAACCACTGCGCCACCAGGGAAGCCCAGCAGTCAATTTTGATTGGAAGCTTTATCTCTACCACCTTCTACACTGTGTTAGAGAATGACTCCTGTGTATATGTGTGGCATGTGGTGTTTGCAGGGGATCTTATCTAATCTAATCTGGTTCTCTCATTCTCTAGCTGTGTGGACAGAAGTCCAGAGGGGATGTGATGTACGCAAGGGTGTAGGTGTCAGAAGTGGGATTCCACCTATCCCGACGCCAATGACCAGCTTGATTAGCTGGTCTGTTGCTTTATCTCACGGTGACTGTGGTCAGATGAAGAAACTTGTCTCGGTCTTCAGCCTTTCCCTCCAGCTGCTGTCCCTGTGGGTGGACTCAGACTTGGGGGTGGACGTGAGGCAGGGCTCCACAGCGGGCCTCGGGCTCACCTTCGGCCATGGCATCTGTGTGCCAGCAGTGGCAGGATGGTTCTGGTCCCTCGTGGATTCCTGCTGACCCCCATGCCCTGAGCCACCCAGGGCTCTGCCACTAGGATGGAAGCTTCTACCTGGGCCGGTGCCTAAGTTCGGGCTGATGTTGGCCATGGTGGCGGGAAAGGGCTTGGTGGCCGGCAGAGGTGAGGCAGGCCGGGCAGGGCTGCCCTCCCCCAATCTCCTCCCAGAGACGGACATCGTCAGAGTTGCCCTCCCACCGTCTTGGTGTGAGGACATGGCCCCTTCAGTTGTGGCACTGAAGTAGAGTGTGGAGCTCTCCTGTCCTTCCCCTCCACCCAGCCACCCCCCTGCACCCCTCCCCTGCACCCCAGAAGCAGCCCCGTCTCCTTCCTTCGGGCTGCCCTCCTGCTGCATAGCTGACGGCTTCTGGGCAGGAGTTTTGTCACGATCATCGCTGGCAAAAGAGACGTAATTTGAAGTTTCGTCAGCCTCTGCTCTGGGGACAACTGGAAGCTCAGAGCCTTCCTCTGAGGTTAGGGGTTTGTGGGGTGACAATGGGGGCTCTTGCTGGGAGGATGGGGGCTTCCTCTCCTGGTTGCAGTGTTGGCTCAACCCCCATGGAGGGGAACAAAAGAAGCCAGGATTGTCTTCTCCAAAGAGTGCGTTGATCTTTGACACATTTCCCGTTTTCAGGGCAAGTTTCACCAATAGCCAGTGGTGATGGCTGAGGAAAGAGGCCTCCCCAGCCATCTGGCTTTCCATCCCAGCCTGTGGGGGACCCCACTGTGGGCTGGGGGGCTTCCCCAGGCTTGTTAGCACATCACTTTCCTCTTGGCAGGTCCCCAGGCTCTCCGGCCCCTCCCCAGCTGGCCCCGAGGCCCGGGGAGGAGAGTCTCCCTCTGCTTTATCACCCCCTGCAACGCCACAGGACTTCCTTACAAAGCCCTGCCAGATGTCTGTGGATTTAGGATGGAGCAGGCTGTAATAAATGACCAGCGAGACGCTGCCTGAAAAAGAAGAAAAAGAGCACAAGGTTAGCTTCTTTGAAGTCCTGCGTCCTCGCTGTGGTTTGTAGAATTCCAGGTTCTGCAATTTTGAGTGGAGTCATACAACTTGGGATCCAAAACAGGACTCGTTGGAGCACCAGAACTGGATATTTGGGGGGAATTTAAGTCTTCTCCAGCTCCCATAAGCTGCAACTGCGTCTACACCTGAAAATCTAAGAACAAAGTCTACGTCCTGTGGATTCTATGGCTTCGTCCTTGAGGCATGCTCCAACCGAGTCCTCTAGACGTGTGTGTGAGAGAGAGAGAGACAGAGAGAGGTTTGGTAGAAATGATCATTTTACTCTCAGAAAACTGGGTCAGATACTCAGAATTCAACCATCTACTCACCGGTTGATGGATTCCAAAGCGAGGGGAGGGGGAGGTAAGGAATCATGTCAAAAACAAGACCCAAGCAGAGGTTAAACATACGCATCAAAAACCTCGTATCAAGGAATTTCCATGAACAGCAACAATACTTCCTTTGTGCATAAACATCTTAATCACATTGTTGTCAGGTTCATTTATTTTGATCAGAAGTGTTGGCTACGGCAATAATTCATTTAACAGAGCTTTCCAGTAATCCTCCCACGTTATTTCCAGCTTCCTGTTGTACTGGACCAGGCGCCTGGTTTCAGGGCGCTCGGTATAAACAGCGTGAAACCTGACATAGGCGGGGAAGGAGGGGGGAGAGCATCGCAGGGGCCAGGAAATCGCAGCAAGGATGGAGCTAGAAGGAGACTAAGAGACGCCCCCTTGCATCCTCTCAGGGTACCTTTGGGGGAATGGAGACAGAATTCCTGTGGGATGTGACCGAGTGTTGTTTCTGCAGGGGGCTCGGTTCCGGCCGTTTCTATACGTTGTTCCAAGTTCTCACAGCCAGCGTGAGGGAGGTATTGTCACTCTCCTTCTACAGTGAGCCACCCGAGACCAAGAAATGGGAGCTGACCCCCTTCCCCGCCATCCTGCAAGTCCCAGGTACATGTGTTCAGCGAAGGTAGACTCTCCCTGAGGCAGCGTGTTTCACCGGGTTCCTAGTTGCAGCCCCAGGCTGGCATGCAGTAGGTACTCAATAAATGCTTATCAAGGGAGCTCAAGATGGCAGCCAGAGTTGCTTCTTTATAGCCTGTGCTCCGCTGACTATAATTCATGTCCCATGTTCCCACTGAGGACTCCCTCCAGCACCACAGGGGAATCAGCTCAGGCTGCCCCAGGAGCCCCACACATTTTAGGAATGGTGTCCGACATCTCTTTTCCAACTGGAGCGTGAAGCAGATTGGGCGGGGGGGACCTTTTTACGTCCGACCCCGCTGTGCTCACAGGACTCAGTGAGAACTGGAAAATCCGAATGAGTGGTTGGGTTGCCCAGCTTCACCGTCCCTTCATCCCAAGTGTCACGGTGCCCACGCCCCCAGGAAGGATGGCTCGAGCAGTGCTGGGAGCTGCCGTGTGAGAGAGCCTGGCCGCTTCATGCCTGGGCACCCCGGGCACTTCCCTGCACCATGGCGCCTGGCATATATATTATTATTTTAAAAAGGACCAACCAGCTGTCCTACGATAGGCAGGTGGTTGGCACACTGAGCTTCATCCAAACCACGGACCAGTCCTCAGCAACAAAGGAAGGGATACTGACACACACGAGGGCTCAGAAGAACTGCCGGGGAATGGCGCTCCGTGAACCAAACCAATGCCCAAAGCCACACATTGTACAATTCCAGCTGCATAACATCGTTGCAGTGACCAAATCATAGAAATGGAGGACAGGTTAGCGGTCGCCGGGGGTTACAGAGGAGGTGGAGATAAGAGGAAGTGGATATGGTTTTAAAAGAGTAACAGAAGGGTCCTTCTGGCCACAGAAGAGTTCTCTCTGCATCTTGAATGTGTCACGTCAACATCCTGGCTCTGACGTTCTGCTTGTAGTTTTGCGGGAAGCCACCACTGGGGTATGGGGGAGGGATGCAGGGATCTCTCTGCGTTCTCTTTCCTCTCCCTCCCTCCCTCCCTGCTATCCTTCCTTTCTTCCTTCTTTCCTTCCTTCCTCTCTCTTTCAAACTCTCTCTTTCATGCACAATTTTGAAAATTCTCCCTGTTCCTTACCATAATACCTTCCATCCATCCTCCTAGATCCGACTCTCAAGTTATCTTCTCGGTGAATTACTTTCATGCATCTCCAGCCACATTAGCCGTCCTTGCGTCATTTCTCACTTTACACTCTTTAAAATGTTTTTTAAAAAACAGTTATTGATGTGGAGATCTCTGTATTATTTCTGAAAACTTCAATCATCTCAAAGGTAAAAGTTTAATTTGAAAAAAGAAGGGCTGACTTGGCCACCGGCATCTCTAACGAGCCTTGGTTCCTGACAACGGAGGGGGTCGAGCTTAAAGGCCACCGCTGGTTCGTGGCCCTCGAATACTTGTTTTATGGCCACGTTTATGAATCTGCTCCGTCCCTGGAAGAGTCATCTTCATGTCTCCAAACGCTGGAAGCTCCGGGGCGTTTCCTCTCCCTGGTCAGTGCTACCCCGACGGGCCTGTCCAAGCCCCGGCTGCTGGCCACGTAAAAGGACCCTACTCCCCGCCACCCATCCTCCTGCGTCAGAGGTCAGGGCTGCCTGGCGGTGCCCCGACTCCCACGCGCTCCCCCCCGGGATTTGGGTGGCCAGAGGCAAGGCCTTGGGGCGCGCGCGGGAGCTCGGGCCCCGAGTTGTTGCGAACAGCAGGAGAAGCCTCTGCCCTGGACCGTGTTTCAGAAGTGCAAGGACCCGCGTGGGACATTCGGGTGTTGTCCTGGAAGCTCTGGCAAAGGCTGCAGAATGAGGGCGCCGCCATCGCCGGGCCAGCGCGTGCTGGGGCAGGAGTGCGGGGAGGAGGCCGACAGCAGGGGTGCGTCTTCTGTTATTTTCCAAGTGCAGGAGAGGAGCTCACACCCGATCTGCTAAGCCGGGTTAGCGTGGTGGGCACAGCGTGGACCTTGGAGCCGTTCCCTCATCACGTAACCGATCATCTTAAACCGCCAGGCCGTGTGGCTCTGCCACTCCCAGACCGCCTGACCTCGCGGCATCGCTTAACCTCGCCTTTGCCTCACCCCAGGCTGGGGGGAGCTCAGCCCCTCTCCTAGGGTTCTCGTCGAGACACCGCATGTGTGTGGAGCCAGGAAGGCCCCTGCTCTGCCCCCTGCGCACCCACTGCCTCGATGCTGGAAAAAGAGCGGGAGCTTACGTCCTTGACCCCTGCCAGCGCGCCAGAGAGGGTCCCACCCCCGAGGCAGCCCCTGTCTCACCAGCAGTTCCTCTGAGCACAGCCAAGCAAGGCAGACGGAGGCTGATCCGGTTTGTCGTGCCCCTGTGGGAGCGGCCTTGCCGCCCGCAGGGCAGGGAGCTTCCCTGGTCTCCATCCAGCTGCTTCTGAGCACCGTTTCCTACCCTTGGAGGGAGCTTATTGTAAAGAAGCAAGTTGGGGTAGGGAGGGAGGGGCTAGGAAGGAGACGTGGGGTCTTACCGATCAGAAATCCAGACAAGACTCCGGCTACCGTCCACAGGCTGGTCCGCGACGCTCCCTGGAGAAAATCCGTGGCCAGCAGCACGAGGATGGTGTTCTGAAGCAGCATGACCTAGGGCACCAGAAGCAGAGTCAGCACGCTTGGTCGGTGCAGGCAGCCTCGGGACGCTCCCGTCCTGCGATCCGCTGCAGCTCCCTTCAGGGCCGGGGGCTCTGTCCTCGTGCCCACGGGGCCCTCCTGGAAGCAGGGTCAGGGTCGAGTGAGCCTCCCTAGCAACGGGGTGTTCTCCCTGTTCTCAGTGCAGCTCATTAAAATGTCTGCAGAATCATAAACGCACAGGATGTAAGGGCACAGCTCACGAGGCTCGGGGGAGTCCCTCCGGTGAGTCAGGTGGGGCTGAGAGCGACTTTTATTTCCTACGTTATATGCTCCACATTCTCATGTTACATTAACTGTATGCACCTGTTGGCTTTACCATGCAATAATTAAAAGTATCTGCAGAGCTCACAGTGACCCTGAATTCCAGTAAGCCATACTCAACACACTTTCGTAACAACTTCAGAATTTTGTTTTCGAATATTTACCTCTTTAAAGGTAAATCTGGCCCCTGGCCACCAGGTGGCAGCAGGGGAGGTACTCTTGCTGGCTGAACAGGAAGCCTTCCTCCCGGGCCTGAAATAAGGGCAGCTCTTACAGAAGGCTCTCCGTACCTCCCGTCCAGGCGGGCTTATTAGCTAAGGTTTCCAAAGCTAATAATTTTAAATATAAGTTAATATAAAAATATTTTAATATAAAATATATCAATATAATACAAAATATATTTCTTAAAATAAGTAAATAAACGGGATGTAATTCAAAGATGATGTATTTAAACACTGTAGGAGACATTTTTTTAAAACCCTGAATTGTCATACTATTATGCTAAAAGTCTTCCAAGGTTTGGCATAGCCATTCACTGGCATCATTTTAACTCTAGAAAGGTCAGATAAGGAGAGAATAAAAAATGATATTAGGGGCTGCTTAAAAATCCTAAGAATACCCACTTCCCCATGCCTTAGGCTCTGGGCAGCTGTGTTTCAAGGGTCCAGCAGATGTTATTTCGGTTCTAAACGGCACTGCCCAGCAGCCCAGCCTGCAGAACTTGGAGGTACTCTCTCTCCTCAAATCAACTACATCTCATCAGCTGTCTGGCCCTCTTGACATATACAAACTCTTAAGTTTGTATATGTCAAAACAAAACAAAACAAAAAAACTGGTAGTGCAGACTGTGGAAAAAAAAATCCATCTCCTTTTTCCCGTCCTTACTGCCATTTCACAGTTCTTAACTTCCTACTTCCTGTCAGGGTTCTACTGCAGTCTCTCTTCCCCACCATTGTCGGGGTGACCCGTTTCACCTGCACATCAGGCATTGTCATCCTCCCTAACACACCTGGAAACAGCCCCACCTCCACCCAGCGTCACGTGTCCACTCCTTGACAAGGCAGCGGTCCTCTCGACAGTGTGTCCCGACTCTCCGGTCCAGGGTCACCTTCCTACAGGCTGCCCCCTAAAGGACTGTGACTGTTGATGTTATGTGTCTGCTTGACAGGGTCAAGGGATGCTCAGATGCTGGTAACACATTACTTCTGGGTGTGTCCGTGAGGATGGGAAGAGATTAGCATTTGAATCAGTAGTCTGAGTAAACATCACCTTCACCCATGCAGGTGGGCTCCGTCCAATCTGTTGAGGGTCCGAATAGAACAAAAGAGAGGAAGAGGGAATTCTCCTTCTCTTCTTGAGCTGAGACATCCACCTTCTCCTGTCCTTGGACACCGACCTCCTGGTTCTTGGTCTTCTGGACTTGGACTAAATTACCACGGGCTTCCCTGGTTCTCCAGCTTGTGGATGGCAGACCGTGGGACTTCTCAGCTTCCATAACTGCATGAGCGAATTCCTATGACAAATCTGCTCTTACCCATCCATACACATCCCATTGGTCCTGTTTGTCTGGAGGACGCTGACAAATGCAATGACTTTCCACTGACAAAGACCCTCTTCTTGACCAAACGACTCAGACAGGCTCCCCTAAGCCCTCTTCTGGACGAGGCCTCAGCCTTGGCCTATAAAAACTGCAGACTCGTAGCGGAAAGGATTTTGCCCACCTCTGCACATTAAGAGACCCGAAGCAACACTACCATAGTTTCTAACAGCTCAAGGCTGCCCCCCTAGCATGATGACCCCAGCTGCAGTTAAGTCCCTGCTTAAGAAAGCTCAGGGCTGCCAGGAGAACTTACCGTTCATTCCAGCCAACATCTGGTCACAGGCAGATGGGCCCTGAACCTCCTCTTAGGGGGCGTTACCTCAGAAAATCTGCAATTATAAATCCTTTCTCTGTCCCTTTGAAACGTACATCTTTTACCACCCAGAGCTGTCTTCTCCAGGACCTGAGGACCATCTCTCTGAAACCCACACATCCCAGGAGACGACTCTCCCAGCCTGTGAGCTCCCTGCTCTAAGGTGTGTGAACACTCTTCACGACAGAGACGGGAAGTGTGTTTCTCATCCCGAAAGTGCCAACTAACACCCCAGATGGTGAGGTCGCACTGACCACACCCCTTCACTCCCCGACTCTGCTGGAGCCCACGCTGTCCCACGCCATTCTCCCTTTAAAATATGCAGTCACCTCTGCACAAATTGAGGTCAGCGTCAGTCCACGCTGGACCCCTTTCCTTGTTGCGACTGACTTAATAGAATCTGTTTTCATCGCCGTCAACTGGTGTCCGGGTGTGTTTAACTCGGTACCGTCCACACTGGCTTTCCTATGGCCTCCCCGCACCCCGTGGCCTTCATTTTGCTTCTGCGTCTTTGCCACTCCACACTTGAAACTTCTGTAGCGTCTAAGTTCTGTCTTTTCCTATTCGATCACTCTGAACTCAGTGGTCCGGTGACTAGGACAGCTGCAAAGAATTAAGCATTTGTTTCCCTTCCTTATGTAACAGCCCCCAGAACTCCTGGCACAAGGGTGTGAACGTGACAAAAACAAAGAAAGAAAAGCAGCAACTGTGAAACGTCTCCTTACGTAGTACTGCTTCTCAGGCCGCCCATGGGCATCGGCACGTGAACACGCTGCTCCGGTGAACGGACGATGGAAAAGTGACCCTCAGGTTTATTCACGGTGCATGGGGGCGGGGCCCTGCCACACACTCAGTCCTCACCCCCCGCAGTGAGATGGGCCTTGTTACTCCCGGTTTCCACATGTGGAAACTGAGGCTTGGTGGGGCTCTGTGACTCGTTCAACATCACAGGTCCCCTTTGGTCTGTGGGTCCCGTGGTCTATGGGGTCACCAAGCTCTACGGCGCTCTCCTAAAACCAGGAGGTGAGCAACGCCGCCCACCTGCTGCTAGACAGGAGCTGCACCTCCAGGCTCTTCTCTTTGTTCCCCCCTCCATCCTGGAGCGCCTGCACCCCTGAAAGTCTCTTCAACTTTTTGTATTAGTAACAGCCACTATTTGCTGGTTATTTCAGCCCAAGTTGTTTATTATTTAATCTTCCCAGGGACCCTGAAAAGCGGGTAGGTCTTATATCACTGTCACAGGGACACCGAGAGGTGGGTGGCTATGTCCTGATGTGCTGATGAAAAAATAGGTCCAGAGAGTTTAAATTCTTGGCCACGTCATTTGGTGACAATTAATGGTACAGCCAGGGTCCCACGTAAGCCCGTCTGATTCCAGAGCCTGTGCTCCGAAGCCCTGGCTGGTCCTCTCTCCTTTGCCGTTTGCAATGCAGTTCAACTTCCCCCTTCTCATCAAAAGTATCCCCGGTCATCCCAGTAGGAAGTGACACTCCTGTGGAATTCAGACGCTGCTTTCTCTGCCAGCATTTGTCCACATTCTGCCTCTTTTAAAAACTTGTTTGGGTAGAAGCTTATCTCCTCCATGGGACCAGAAGCGGCCTGCAGACAGGCATTACGTCATCTTTGTGTTTTTCACACTATCTAGGACCACAGCTGTAACTCAGTGATTGAGCTGATTAACAAGGGCATCGCGTATATGACACAGAATAGAACTGTGATTGTATTTATCAGATGGGCTGACGTAGAGAGCGGCTGAAAAACATCGCCAAAGGCGCCACAATCCTTGCCGCAGTAACTACGTGGAAACGACTGGACGTCAGGTTGCTATTTTCAGAGCCCATCATCTCTGTTCAAGACTATAATTCCCTTTAGATTTTTTCCTAAAATTAAGCTATTCCTTCTTAATAGATATGTGTGCTCAAGCGCACACACACACACGCATGCACGCACACGTGCTACGTATACAGTAAAAGCTGGGATTAAACAAAACTGTCATCACCACTTGCCGTGTAGAACGTGGCCATCCGGCTTCGGGAAGGGCTGTCCCAGAAGTTGAGGTAGCAGAGGATGTACACGGCACCCGTGAGCAGGTTGAACAGCCTCCAGCGGCAGGTGCTGTCCACGATGTCACTCTGCTGAGCCACGAGCCAGAACGTCATCACCAGCCAGTGGGCACCTGCAGAGAGCGGCCTCGGAAGTCAGGGTCCTCGGGGTGGGGGGGGCTGAGGGAGGAGACGGGGCGGGGGTAGGGCAGGAACTCGGAAACCAGGGCCTGTAGCCCTCCTCTCTGTTCTGACTGCATCTGACTCGGCACCCAAGAAAACAAATGAAAACCCAGAAGAGATTCAAGGGCCACAGAAAACCCACACTTTTAATTTTGATCCTCATAAAGTGTAGCTGACCTAATTTGGGGATGAGCAAACAAAAACTAGCTTCGGTAACACTCACTAAATATTGCGTACTTAGGCCTTTTTAGTTCCAGAAAGTGTTTAAAGAGCCAGTGACACAACTGATTGCTCACTGTTTTTTAATCCCTGCTCGAAGGGCTAAAACCCTCCACATCCAAAGGAAAGATCTCTATGCAGTCCAGCTGTGATATTTGTTCCTATAGTTTAGGAGGAATGTCATACTGGCGTTTGAACTGAAATTTTTTTAAAAAACGAATTAAAAAAAAAGCTAATGTCTCTTTAGGAACACAATTTCTTTCATAGATTTCTGCTTTCTGCCAATAAATGTATCCGTGCTTGTTCTAGGCTCAAGTCTAAATATCTCTCAGTGCTTTTTGTTCCTTCTTGTAGAGGGTGTTCCCTGATGACCGGAAGAGATTCCTCTCTGGGCAGGGACACACAGGCCCCCTGCAGGCATCCTGCATCATCAGGCAGACTCCCTGTCATCACTGGTCAAACCAGGTGCGGCTAGACTGAGGGCTGAGGGGGGCTTTGGATTCAGTGGAAATGTCCTGTTTGAAACAGAGAAGACGGCTAAAACTCAGCATTTGAATAACATGGAGGGCTTTGGGAGGCTATGAGTAACAGCACAGTATGTACTGCACGTTTCTGTATTGCGTCAGGGCACGTGGGACCCTGTGCCTCCCTCCTGTTTAAGTGTCAGTTTTACTAAGGATTTTCAGCCCATGATACAGAATGTGGAGCCCTCACAGCAGCTAAGGCTGCGCTCTGGGGCTGGCTGGTCCTGTGAGCGCTGGGCTCTCTGAGCTGCAGGCGCGTTTCTCCAAAGAGACCCTGCATGCATTCCTCCTCTCCCTGGACACTCGTGGGCTGAATCTATTCCTCCACATTCTTGAACTTGGGCTGGCCGAGACCGCTTTGCCAGGCAGAATACAGCAGAAGCCATGCTGATCCAGTTCCGGGCCATTCCACCCCCTTTCTCTTGGAATGCTCAGCTGACATGTCCGAATCCAGATGACTTTGCCGAAGAGAAAGGGTGGAGGAGCCCTGGGTGCCGGACGTCTGTACAGCCAGCCCAGTGGCCCCGGGCAAGAACCCCCGGCGGAGCCCAGTCAGCCCTCAGAACCGGGGCTGTTGATCATGAATGGTTCTTTTTTTTTTTGCGGTACGCGGGCCTCTCACTGTTGTGGCCTCTTCCATTGCGGAGCACAGGCTCCGGACACGCAGGCTCAGCGGCCATGGCTCATGGGCCCAGCCGCTCCGTGGCATGTGGGATCTTCCCAGACTGGGGCACGAACCCGTGTCCCCTGCATCGGCAGGCGGACTCTCAACCATTGCGCCACCAGGGAAGCCCTATTGATTTGTTTTTATAGACACATGCAAAGTACGATTAAGTAAAAGGTTGAATAAGAAAGTCAAGTCTACTTTGGTTTTAGGTGAAAACTACATGGTGGTCTGCTACATTATCATCTGTAATTTTAGCAAATATTTTATAATTTAAAAACATTTAATAATTATAATAAATGAGTTATATTGTGCTCAATATAAGCGCTCAATAAATACAAGGAACTATCACATTCTTATGTTAGAAAACCCATCTTTAGACTGGTAACAAAAAATGCACAACAATTTCTAAAACAAACGTGATGGTTATATATATATATATATATATATATATATATATTTTTTTTTTTTTTTTTTGCGGTACGCGGGCCTCTCACTGTTGTGGCCTCTCCCATTGCTGAGCACAGGCTCCGGACGCGCAGGCTCAGCGGCCACAGCTCACGGGCCCAGCCGCTCCGCGGCATGCGGGATCTTCCCGGACCGGGGCACGAACCCGCGTCCCCTGCATCGACAGGCGGACTCCCAACCACTGCGCCACCAGGGAAGCCCCATGAATGGTTCTTGTAAGGCATTAAGTTCGGGGTGGTTTGTCAGGCCCCAATAGATAGTCGGAACGTATGCTCAGCTCACCTGCAACAACCAGAACCCAGACGCGGTAAACTTGGAAGAACAGAACCAGACTCAGAACGCGGGCTCCCACCATGCCCATCCTCCAGAGCAGCTGGCAGCCGAGGGCCGTCCACGGCATGGAGAGGTGACCCGGCTTCATGGCGCCCATGGCACGAGCATAGCACACCAGGGCCCAGGACAGCACAGACCAGGAGCACAGCGCACTCATCCCTGGAAGCGAAGCGCACAGGACAGCCTAGTATTTACAGGACGTTAACCCTTAACAAAATCTGACTTCTCAGAGGGCATCGTCCCCTCCGTGCGAACATGCACGTCTTTCTCTGAAGAAATGAGGGCGTGCGGGAGAGCTTTCCTCTGCTTAACACATGGGCGCTTGTCCCCTCAGGTGGGCTGGGCTCTCCGTGTTCACCCTTTAAGAGAAGCATCCCAGTCACTGCTCCTCAAGCACCTCTGGTTTATGACGAAGCAGATCCTAACGGCTCTGAACGTGCTATTTCATCCCAAACGCACTTTGCCATTCAATCCATATAAAGGAGGTTTAATCAGAGAAATGAGACCAGGACATCCAATGGTTCCAGCCTGCACCCTGGAGTGAGAGCCAGCAGAGGATGCACGTTTGCTGGGACCCGAGTTGCTCTGATTCCATGGCTCTCGAGGTGTGAGGCTCAGACTGCAGAGTTAGTCCCGGGGGAAACAGACACCCTGATTTCACAAGAGGCAGCACGCTGCACCTTCCCAAGGTGCTTTCAGGGTCATCTGACTATTTCTGTCCCATGGACTGAGCCCCGTGAAGGAAGCTGACCCCCGGGAACTCATCGCCCCAAACAAAAGCCAGTATTAACCATTCCCTTGGGCTGCCCTAATTCTCCCAAACAGGAGATCTTAGGTTGCCAGGTTTTGCTAAATAAGGGGTTTCCTTCTGTCCGCCTTGAGAAGTCGGACAGTCTGAGGTCAGTGGCAGGAGACACTCACCCGGCACGATACCAGTGAAGTCCGAGGCGAGAAAGACGTATGTTTGAAGCAGCAGGTGGGGCCCGACCTGCAGCAGGGCTTCCAGGAGGCGCAGGGCCGACAGGTCGGCCTCCTGCATCCGCAGCTGGTCCGAGGCGGGGGCCTCCCCTTCGTTTCGGAGAACAGGGGCCACGGCGTCCCAGTGCCTGAGGAAGAGGAGAGCCCAGGACTCAGAACCACACCGTGATAGCTTAAACAGGAACCCCCTTCTCTGGTTTATCGCGTAGAGACCGATAGCTTTCCAGGGGTTAACTGATCACATCTACACCCCAAGTCCCTGAGCTCTGACTCCAGAGTGAAGGTAGCACGTCTGACCCAAGTGCTGCAGCAGGTGACCTTGCCCAGCAAGGCCCGGCCAGTGGAACACACTCTGGCCACACGTGGAAGGGGTGCTAGGCCGGGAGCCTGGACCACACAGGTTTGCTGCGGGCTCTCTCTGAGCCTGCAAAGTTTAGAGCTAACCCTGAACTACCTCCCCGGCCCCAGGGCCTCTCGGGATGGGAATTAATCCACTTCCGCTGGACAGCGGGAAGGGCAGGGCACCATCGTGGGGTGTGCAAGGACGGGCTGCCCTGGCTGCAGGGACACACGTCCAGGAAAGGGAGTCAGTGCAAGAGAAGAAAAAGGAGGAAGTGCGCCTGTTTCATTCTACTTCCCCCAAACCCACCCTAGAAACCTTTCTGATGCTTCCATCTTACGAAAGCCGACTGGAGGTACCATGGGTCGCTGTCCCGCGCCCCCAGGAGGGTCGCGCACGCATAAAAACGACACCGTTCCCCAGGCACGTGTGGGCTCTGGGGACTTCGGGTTTTCACAGCAGTTTCCCACTCACGCGCCCAGAAGCAGGAACACGGTGATCCCTACACCTGCCTGCAGCAGGGGCTGGCGTGCCTGCCAAGTCCATGTGCAATTGCGAACTTCTGTCCTGTCCAAGTTCAGAAAAACTGGGAATCGTTTTAATTTACCGACTCCTGAAAGAGAGCTGAGTGCGCCTTTCAAGTTACCCCGAACGCCCCCACCTCTGATCTCCGGCCAACATTTCTACGGCCAGAGCAGAAGGGGGTCCTCTTTGAAATGGCTTTGTTCAGGGTACACAGGGCCCAGGAAAGACACTTAAGAAAGACAGCTTTCCTCTTTCATGATTTGGATCCTGGAGTGAACTGATTTCTTACTGAGTCTTTGAAGCCGTAATCTCTGACCCAAATATAATGTTAAGAAAAAGCATATGGGGCTTCCCTGGTGGCGCAGTGGTCAAGAATCCGCCTGCCAAGGCAGGGGACACGGGTTCGAGCCCTGGTCCTGGAGGATCCCATATGCCACGGAGCAGTTAAGCCCGTGTGTCACAACTACTGAGCCTGAGCTCTAGAGCCCACGAGCCACAACTACTGAGCCCATGCACCACAACTACTGAGCCTGAGCTCTAGAGCCCGTGAGCCACAACTACTGAGCCCGCGTGCCTAGAGCCCGTGCTCTGCAACAAGAGAAGCCACCGCAATGAGAAGACAGCGCACCACAACGAAGAGTAGACTCCGCTCGCCACAACTAGAGAAAGCCTGCGTGCAGCAACGAAGACCCAACGCAGCCAAAAATAAATAAATTTATTTAAAAAAAAAAAAAGCATGTGAAGCTGAATACGGGAGCTTCCCTTTCAGTCCTGAATCCTCCATTCTGGGGACGTGCCAATCTCCCTTCCTACCCTCCCAGCCGCCTCCATTCATTCCATGTCCATCCTTATTGGGCTGCTCCCACCTGCTGGAGACTGCAGAGGGTGCAAACGAAATTGAAGACCTTCTCCGGAAGCCCAAGATTCAGTTGTGGAAAGCAAGCCATAGACACGCGAAAAGTTTTAAGCAGGAAGAAAGACGTGTGAAAACGAGAGGGGCGGAAGGGGTCCCGGGGAGAGAGGAAAACATATTCAGGGAAAGGAGGGACGGGCATACTCAGGACAGGGACAAAGCCTGAGGGAGCACGGTGGCGCCGGGGGGGCAGGAGAAGGGCCACTGAAACGGCGGTCCATCCTGGGGCAGCAGAGGCCTCTTCTGGCCCAGCTGAGGAGTTGGGTGTCCCTCCTGGACCAGTGGGAAATGGAGAACCAGTGGGAATGTGATCTACCTGGTTTTCGGAATCGCGTTTCTGGAACCTGCTGCAGGGGGAGGGACTCAGGCTGAGATCACTGGTTAGGGGGCTTCGGGGGGCCCAGGTGAAAGCGGAGGTACGGGGCGGTGAGTGGGAGGAGGAGGGCGGAGGTGGGAACGGATGCTCTCCTTCCAGGTACTCACCAGCTCCTGCCCGGATTTCTGGCCGCCTGCCTGGCCCTTGGACTCTCCCTTCTCAGTTCCTTTCCTGTGCCATCTCTAAGGGTCTTATCTGACCAGTTTACTCCTTTACTTAAACCTTTCCAGTGGCTCTCAAACCCCTTACCTGGTGGACAAGCTCCTTCATGGTCCAGCCCAGTCTGTCTCCATCCACATTGCTCTCGTCCAGAAAATCCTTACCCCGCACTCACAGCACAACAGACTTCTAGTTTTCCAAAACCACCACTTCCAGCACTTCCTTCTGCAGCAGCTTTGCTGTTGCCTGGGTCCGAAGTGCCTCCCCTTCCCACGTGCTTCCAAGTCCACCTCATTCTTCAGCCCTCCCACGACGGCTCCTGTGTCCGACGGCGGTTCCAGACGTGAGCACCATCAGAGTCACCAGGTGGGCTGTTGAAAGACAGGTTGCCCGGCCCCAGGCCTAGAATTTCTGATTAAACAGACGCGTTTGGAGAATTATGAGGCGTTTGCCGTGATGCCAAGTGGGTCCCGGTGAAGCTCGAGAATTTGTGTTTTTAACGAGTTTCAGGTGATGAAGACGTCTCTGGTCCAGAGATGCACCGTGGCAAACCCTGGGGCTCCCAGCATCCTGTGAACATCTCTCTCTTCTTCTAATTCACTGTTCCAGCTTTGTTCACAATTTGGCCTCAGACTGTGCCTTAATCACGTGTCTCCAGTCCCTTTGGTCACACAGGGTTAGTAAACATGAACGAATAAATACCGAGCATACTGAGCTGTGTTGATGATGGTCTAAGATTTCTCGTTGCACTAAGGACAACATGCACTAAAAATTGACGTTTGTTAACACGTTTAATTAAACTAACTTGGTCTTTGGAATGATGTCTCTCAGCAAGCTCCACTGAACAGCTTAAATAAAAAACCAAACGTATCCGCTTCCCCCGGAATAGTCTATCGTAGCCCCACAAGGTGAAGAATTAGTGATGCTCCTCTCCATCTTAACACTTTATGGGGACGTGAAAGCTGAGGCAGTGAACGGTGGAGGTTTCCGCTAGGACTGTACCTTTTTTTCAACTTTTTAAAATTGCGGTAAAATGCACATAACATAAAACGTACCATCTTTACCGTTTCATGAGTACAGTTCAGTGACGTTAATAATTTAAATTTCCTAATTGAATAGATTATTGACAATTTGCAGTAATTCATAACGGTGTGCCACCATCACCACCATCGTCCTCTGTAACCCTTTTCATCTTGTAAAACTGAAACTCTGTCCCCATTAAACAATAAGTCCCCGTTCCCTCCTCCCCCGGCCCCTGGCACCCCCCCCATCCTACTTTCTGTCTCTATGAACTTGACTCTACGAACCTGACTACTCTAGGTGCCGCATGTAAGTGGAATTATGTATTTGTCTTTTGCGTGGCTTACTGCATCATGTCCTCCAGAGTCATCCACGTTGTAGCATATTACAGAATTTCATTCCTTTTTTCCGTTGTATGTACAGACCACATTTTGCTTACCCATCATCTGTTAATAGACATGTGGTTTGTTTCATGTTTTGGCTACTGGGAATAATGCTGCCAGGAACATGGGTGTACAAAGATCTCTTCCAGACCCTGCTTTAACTTGTTTGGATATATACCCAGAAGTGGAATCGCTGGATTATCTGGTACTTCTATGTTTAATTTTGTGAGGAACTACCATTCTGTCTTCCACAGTGGCTGCACCATTTTACATTTCCACCGTCAGTGTGCAGGGGCTCCAATTTCTCCATATCTTTGCCAACACTTGTTTCCTGGGGTTTTTTTTTTAAACAGATTGATGTTGAATAGAACTTTTTTTTTGTTGTTATCTGGAACTTAGATTATGCAATCATTCCAGTACCTAATTAATTAATTTATTTATTTTTGCTGTGTTGGGTCTTCGTTTCTGTGCGAGGTCTTTCTCCAGTTGTGGCAAGCGGGGGGGCCACTCCTAATCGCGGTGCGTGGGCCTCTCACCATCGCGGCCTCTACCGTTGCGGAGCACAGGCTCCAGACGCACAGGCTCAGCAGTTGTGGCTCACGGGCCTAGTTGCTCCGCGGCACGTGGGATCCTCCCAGACCAGAGTTCGAACCCGTGTCCCCTGCATTAGCAGGCAGATTCTCAACCACTGCGCCACCAGGGAAGCCCTGTGTTTTTTTTGTTTTTTTGTTTTTAAATTTATTTATTTCTGGCTGTGTTGGGTCTTCGTTGCTGCCCAGGGGCTTTCTCTAGTTGCTGCGAGCGGGGGCTGCTCTTCCTTGCGGTGCACAGGCTTCTCATTGCAGTGGCTTCTCTTGTTGCGGAGCACGGGCTCTAGGCATGTGGGCTCAGTAGTTGTGGCTCGCGGGCTCGAGAGCGCAGGCTCAGTAGTTGTGGCGCACGGGCTTGGTTGCACCACAGCATGTGGGATATTCCCGGACCAGGGCTCAAACCCCTGTCCCCCGCATTGGCAGGCGGATTCTCAACCACTGCGCCACCCGGGAAGCCCTACGTTTATGTTTTAAGTCCTTGCCTTTTTTACAAGCCACTTCATGAGGTTTGCGTTTAATTGGTTTTTTGTTGTCAGTAGATTCTTCTGCATTGCGTTACGACCCCTTTCTAAATGCTATTTGTATAGGGCTGTGCAAACAGAACTGTTTTGGCTCCTCCTACAGGTGCTTTCGCTGAACTGCAGTTTTCTGAGCGGCTTCTTTGCTGGCCCTGACTGGGAATCAGTCTTGCGAAGTTCCGTGTGGATGTGCTGAAAGACACTCCATTACCCAGTGTCTTCTTTGTGAAAGCCCAATAAGCTGGTTGCAGGATAGGGAATAGATTTCTTGTCTTCTACTTTAACTTTCAAAGTTTTCTTCTAAGGAAGTAGATTTCCATTTGTTTGGTTTATTTTCTATCGCAGAAGCATTGCAAAACCACGTAGCTTCTTGCGCTTGTTACAAAACTGAGAGACAAATCTGCGGTTCACCGTGAGCAAGGGTAATTGTGCATTTTCTGGCGTTACCTTCATTTCCAACATCCCCTTCCGTTTCCTGACTCTTCTCACTTCTTTTCTTTTTTCATGCCTTTTTTTTTTTGTCCTTTTAAATTATACATATATATTTTTAGTCACCTTAACTTTTTTTTTTTTTTTTTGGCCGCACAGAGCAGCATACGGAATCTTAGTTCCCTGACCAGGGATCGAACCTGTGTCCCCTGCAGTGGGAGCGCAGTCTGAAACACTGGACTGCCAGGGAAGTCCCACTAACTTCTTTTTTTTAATAAGAAGAGATATAGATGACTAGTTGTTTTTCCTAATTTCTAATTTTCCTGTCTCTCTTCATTTACCCATTTTAGTTTTTTAAAAAAATATATTTAGTATTCATGGCATCATCTGAGAAACTTGGGGAAGATGAGTGGGGGTCAGTATTGGACACCAGCATGGAAGTGGATACATGTGAGCCGGACGCTGCCCCATCTCTGAAGAAGGCACTGGATCAAATGGGACCAAGGGTCCCCTCGGAGCCCCAGAAGACAGATCTATCTGACAGTTATTCAGGAGGCTTCTCTCAAGTGACTGGCCCTGACTTCAATCTTCTTTTGAGCTATGACATGTTTGCTTAGGGGAGAGTTGATTCATTTTTTTTCAATAGGTGCTCTGTCCTTGAGGTCGCAAACTTGATGACTATAACGTACCACGTGGTCCCTGGAAGGACCGGAGCCCTTAATGGTTTTCATACCAAGTTGGGCAGACGGAAGGGTCAGCACATGTGGGTAGCGCCCAGTACAGGCTCCGATCCTCCCTGAGTCCAACAGGAAAGCCAGCTCTGCTCTCTTCCCACTGGTCAGAGTCCTATCGTTTCAGAGGAACCACATGGCTTGAACACAAAGGCTCAGCTTTAGGCAAAACTGCTGTAGCTGAAAATGCTTCTGCTGCCTTTAGAGATGTAGGGTTCCAGCTCCGAGGGGCCCAGAGAAATTCGGGTGGTTGGGTGATGTCTTTATCAGAAGTACCCTCTGCCTCCAAGCTGAGATTCATTCCCTCCTCAGACGCAGCTGGGAAATCAGAAAACTCACTTCAGCGCCTCCAAAGAAAGCCTTGGGCATGGCTTGAAGGCATAAACCACCCAGGACAGCCAGCAGCGCAGCCCGAGATCTGAGACTTGGCCGTGACTCCTGATAGCCTTTCTATCCTCAGCGTCTACAAGTTCATGTGCTCTTGAGCCGGAGGCCGTCACCGATCTGATCTCCCAATTTTCTCCCTTTTAAAATTCCTGGCAACTCTATGGGATTACGAGGCTGCTGAGAGCTGAAATTTGCCCCAGTGTAAGCTCACTGCCGCATCTCCCCTGACCCTCCAGGAATCCAGGTATCCCAGGGAAAATAACACCTTACCTGCTGCACTGGCGGGCCACAGCCGAGCCTGCTGAGTGCTAGGCCTGCCCAGGATGCCTTTTTACGGAAAAATGTGGCCCTGGCACCCAGATGGCTTCTTCTCGCAATAAAGGCTTAATGCAAATGTTACCAGGCCGACCCCACTGCTGAGTCTGCTTAAATCTGTGTCACCCTCCTGGAGTGAGGGAGTAGGTGTTTACAGGGACCGGCCCTAACTGAGTCACTTTCCATGGCTCTAAAGGCGAGACCAACTGAATTAAACACGAGCACATAGGATTTGGCCCAAGTCAAGAAAAAGGTTTTGAAGGGTCACGGCTCCTTCTGGCAGGAGCCCCTTGAGGATGTTCAAGGAAGTTCAGGCTCGGTGAGGTGACCAATATCAGAGCAAATGTTCAAAGAGGCGGCTTCCAACGTTCTCCCAAGCCTGCACTTTTGTGACCCTAAGGATGGAATACGTATGCGCAGAAGAACCCTCCTATCGCGCGTGTGAAATCACGCTTCAGGGTTGAAAGGGGCTGCCTTACCGCTTCCACACGCCAAGCTGGAGGAGGTGTAGCACCACCAACGAGCAGCGACTTTGATGTCCATCTTCTCGGAACCAAAGGTAGCTCAGGCCCTGGACCAAGAAGCCAGGTAGTAGCACAGAGAGGGCCAGCCACCCCCAGAGGAGCCGGCCTGTGGTGAAGTAGTAAACCACGGTGCAGAGGCCTGGGGACCAGAGGAAGGACCAGAGGGTTAGTGGAAGGCAGGAGGGAGGGACCAGCAAACGCTGTGTCCCTACAGCCAGCAGTGCTGCCTGCTACACCTAGCCTGGAGTGGGCAGAGCCCGCGGGCAGTCTAGACCGGAATGAGGTCGAATGAAAGCGCCAGAGCTTCCCAGAGGATCCCAAAGGCCAGACACCATAACTGTACAAAGGGACTGTTGGATCGCATAGGACAGCGTGCAAAAAAACCCCACAAACACCTGTACTTAGTACGGGCTCAAAAATGTAAAACGTCCTCTCTGGGGGCGGCTTCATTTATTTTATTTTCGAGGGTTGTAGGATAGGGTCAGGGAATGGAAAGAGCTTGATAAATCTAGGTTAGGATCCGCCCTTCCTGATGAATGACAATAGACGTGGGTGCTTACCTCTGTCCAGTACTAGCAGGTGCTCGGGACTCACAGTAATTGTTTTACAGGACTGTTGCTTGGGTTCCCCAGTGTTAGAGTTTAACATGGATTTATGGGCACGTAAAGCTGTGAACTGCAGCGGTAAGAGAGCGCTGCCCCAGGTACAGACGGGTTCCCCGAGAAGCCACTCCTTGGTGCCCAGGCTCTGTCTCTTGCGCTAACCATCCGGCACACAAGGCAAACCAGGAGCCCCAGGCACCAGAAGCCTCTGGGGGAGTCACCGCCCTGCCCAGTCTGAGGAACGCTGAGGCCCAGGCGTTCCTAGCTGGGAGGGAAGGAGGACCCCACGTCCGCGGGGCCACCTGGGGTGGGTGCTGAGACCCGGGGTCCTGTCTCATCTTAGCCCTGCTCAGTGGCGGCGCTGGAACCCGGAGCTCTGGAGCCGATCTCAACGTGGGACCTCCTCTGGGCGCCTCTGAAACCTCATGGCGGGGACGACCCCGGGGGGCCTTCGTGGACCGCGGTTCAAACAAGGGACCCGCCGACGCGGCGCGGGGGCAACTCCCTCCCAGGAAAAAGTGCAGAGCCAGAGCCCGCCGGGGTCCCCAAGTGCCTGCGAGCTGGGGAGTGGCGAGGAACGCTGGGGGCTCTGGATGCTGAAGCCCCGTTAATTCCACTCCCCCACCCCTCCCCCCATCTGCGGGGGCCCCGCGAGGAAGAAGCGGCTGCAGGGAGCCGGGCGGCAGCGGGCGGAGGCCTCCGCTCCGGCACCGAAGGAGTTACAAGTTCAAACTGGAAAGGCGCTGAACCGCCCCGCCCTCGGACCCCGCCTCGCCCGGCGGACCGCGCTCCCGACGCGGCCACCGCGTCCCGCGCCCGCCGCCTCCGGTCCAGCTGTAGACGGTCCTCCCTCCAGAGCTCCGCGGAAGCCGAGCCCAGTCCCACCACAACCTGGCCCCAAGCGGCTTCCCCCACCGCCCAGACCCCCAGGCCGGCCGGATAGTGGGGAGAGCAGGGCGCCCCCAGGCCCGCGTGCAGCGCCTCGGGCACCTGCGGCACTTTGCCGAGTCCTGGAGGCCTTTCTGGGGGGGCGGGGCACGTGTGCCGCGACTCCTGCAGAGGATCATGCACCCGCTGGAGGGGGGGGGGGAGGATCGTGCACCAGCCGCGGAGGGGCCTCAGATACACGGGGACCACGCATGCAAGGGGGAGGGGGCGGAGGGGTGCGGCATTCATCCTCGGGGGCAATCACGCATCCCCGGGAGGGTCGTGCATTCGCGGGGATCTACCAGGGACTGGGCGGGTGGGGTGCCACCGTGCGTGCACCGGCGCGCAGTGCTGGGCGCAGGCGGGGAGAGGCCGCCGCCGTGGCCGGGGTGGCGTGTGGGTCCCCGGGCGTCAGGATGGGTCGGAGGGGTGAGCGTGGCCTGCCCGGCACTCACGCGCGCTCTGCTCGGCCGCCAGCAGCAGGGCGGAGAGGCCCAGGACCCCCGCGTGCATCCTCTGCGCCCGCCGCGCCGCTGGCCTGCCTCCTGGGCTCCCGCCCCTTCCCCTCCGGCCGCCCCGAGACGGGGAGGGTTCCGGCCGGAGACCCGACTGCAGGATGCATTTCGGCTGAGCCTTTAGGCGCAGAGTGTCTCGTCCTGGGTTTTCCCGAGTAGCTAGACGGGTCGGAGGGAGGCAGGGAGGGGGGCAGAGTTGTCTGCTTCCTAAGCAGGGAAAGTACCGATTACACGCGGCCTCTAGATGTGCGCAAAAGCAGTTCCTCTGCCGTCCCCCAACCTTATAACGGGCCCTGGAAAAGTACTACGTGAACCTTAGGACCGCAGGTCGGTGGTCAGCAGGAAGTTAAATTGGCCACCGCCTCCGGAGCCGCTGAAAGGCAGTCTGGTCAACCACTAGGCAGAGAGCACATGTGGGTCTATGGAAGGAGTTGAGTTAGAACCGTTCATTAGTCTTTTCAAAATCTTAGAGAGCATGTAAACTGATATCTTCTCCTGTATCTCACTCTCAACTCCATCCCAATCTCTGTCCTCACAAAAGGTTTTTTTTCCACCTGGGCTTCAGGGTTAATCAAGATTCCCATGCACAAGAAGTAAACCTGCCCACTGGAACACCTTCTTCCAGAACATACATCTATCTATCTATCTATCCATCCATCTATCTAACTATGGTATAAAGGAGAAGTGGTATTTGTCATGGTGATGCTGAGATGAAGTTGGGATCTTTAACTTTTAAAGCAGACAGTTATCCAAACTATTCCTCCTTTTGATTTGGGGGGAGTTTTCCACCTCCATCAAGGATTTGCCACGTCCAAACCATCTTGCTGCGCTGATCCCACTAGTTTAATGAGATGGAGTACCCCCCTCCTTCCCTACAAAAGCCCTGCAGGAGAAAGAGCCACAGTTGAAGAACTTACATCTTGAAGGAAAATATATAGAGTTGGGTGACCCTATAGATCAAGTGAAGCTACAAAACTCATGATTATTTTCCATTTACCAAAGTAAAACCTCAAAGTCAGACATCTTTGGCTCTTCCCTGCATTTTCGATGTGATTCTTACAAAATGCTTTATTTCATTGAAGGTAATGTTGATTTATCCTAAGAGGCTTCCTTCCCTCCCTTCCCCACGACCAATTTTCCACTCACTTTTCAACGCATTTCTGGTTTTCTGGTCAGAACTTTGAATTCTGATCTTCCACGTCTCTCCCCATTTCAGAGTCTCAGTTCTGTGATACAGATGATCAAACCCCCTGTAAACCTTTTGAGTCTCTTCCCTCTACATCAATACAAGGGAGCAGGTTTAAGGTCTGGGTTTCCATACCTTCAGGTTCATACCTCATTGTTAAGAGGCCCACTCCCTCTGGTGTACTACAGCCTCCATTTTTACTGACTTCCAGTCCCCAGACCCTCTTCTCCTGGTTGTTCTGCAAAGGGAGTACGTCATAATGTGGACCCACTGGGAGAAGGACCCTCCTCCACTAGTAAAGGAATAGAAAATTGAAGTCACGTACAGAAATTGCGATTGAGAGTAAAGGGGGAATCGTTGTGGTATTCCATACTTTGCTCAAAGTTTCAAGTTTTAGAAAAAAATGTTTCCTGAATTCCTAGGTTTTTAGGGTTTTTTTTTTTTTTGGTACGCAGGCCTCTCACTGTTGTGGCCTCTTCCGTTGCGGAGCACAGGCTCCGGACGCGCAGGCTCAGCGGCCATGGCTCACGGGCCCAGCCGCTCCGCAGCATGTGGGATCTTCCCGGACCGGGGCACAAACCCGCGTCCCCTGCATCGGCAGGCGGACTCTCAACCACTGCGCCACCAGGGAAGCCCCCTAGGTATCTTTGAAGAATAAACATGTAGCCCATTTTCATATGTTAAAAAAGAACCCAGTGATTTAAAGTTTAGGAGGAGGGTCTTTCTCCTGGAACAGCAGCAGTTTGAATAGGAGCTACAGTTGATGTCTTCTGCCTCGAACCTATGGGAGGGTTCTTGGAAGGAAAGGTAGAAAATAGAAAACTTCATGGAGAAAGGGGTTTATACTGTCCCAGGAGAATAGCCTCAGCTCAGAAAATAGTGGTTCCCACTCTGCATCAGAGCCATGGGATGAAAGAGATCGTGATGTGGTGTGAGGGGGAGGAATCTGCAGAAATCTTGGAAACTAGAGAATCATGTATCACTAAAGTGTAAACACCTGACCCCATACCTAAGCCTTTTGAGTTCGATTGAAACAAATCCCCACAGATTCCTTCCACCTTCTCGGGCCCACGGCTCTGCCGTGTGACTTTGCCACTTCTCTCATTAAGGGCTGGACCTTTCTCTTCACCCCCAGAATGTGGCCAGCCTGCCATTTGCTCTGAGCAACAGAATGTGGGAGAACTTATGTGGTAGGAGTTCTAAGCTGAGCCCAGTGGCCCTGCAGCTGCTTCTCTGTCTCTGTCTCTGTCTCTGTCTCTCTCTCTGGGAGTTTCTCTGCCTCTGCCTCTCACTTTGTCTCCGTGGGCCTGTCACTCTCAGCACCCGAGCCTGTGAAGAAGCCTGGGTCAGCTCGACCAAGAGAGCCCTGAGTTCCCCCCAGTGACTAAGCTTCAGAGAGGTTTCTTCCAGGCCCCTCTGCCACTCAGACAAGCGGCCAAGGTGCCCTCAAACACACCTCCTTGTGAAATGCTGCCCCCCTGTGCTCACCATTGTAGGGGAACAGCTCTGAAATCCCTTGTCCAGCTAGGAATGCCGAGCACAGACACAGGTATAGGTCAGCGTAGATAAATCCCAGTGGGACGTGCACTCCTCTGGGAAGGGAGTGTGCACATCACCACTCCTGGGGGTCCCAGCACCTGCACAGGCCTCACCCCTTAACATCCTCACCCTCAGGCCTGTGGTTTGGGAATTGTGCTACTTTGTGCTACGAGAACACAAGTCATCCCAGTGGATAGCCTGGAAGAATTTCCCTCGAGATTTACGTTCGATATTGATGTGTGTCAAAGGATAACACTCCAAGTCCTGCAGACAAAGTAGAGAGATCCGCTTTGTGAGAACATTCATTTTTTCTTAGCGAAAAGTATATTGCACTAATTATTTTAAAAACTGGAATGTGTTATCGCTGATAGTTTCATTCCTGGAGATTTATTCCATGAGCTTATGCAGGGGTATGTGTTCCTCTTTAGTGAGACTGCTGGGTGTATAATTCAGGAATCAGCTGAAAAATATAGTATGGTTATGGAAGGAACTCTTCATCCACTTAGCTCAATTCAGAGGTTTTGGGACAAAATAACAAGAGATTTCTGAGGTCTGGGAGGGCAGAGTTGCCTGTCTCTTTAGCCCCCGGTGGTTTCCATCTGAAGAAATATGTTGAGGGAACTCAAAAAGTGTAGGACTAGGTGTCTTTGAGACTTTCCCATGACCTTGCCTGACCAGGGTCGTGACATTCTGGGAAACATGACCAGTGGAGCTGATGATCAGAGCTGTGTCACCACCAGGGCCTGAAAGGGTAGATGGGGTTAGGGGGACGTTGGAATGAGTGGAGCTGAGTTGTGTGGAAAGAGCTATGGAGAAAGGGGACACTCAGAGAGTGGGGCTGAGTCTCCACCCACTTTCCGAGGGTGCAAACCTGAATCCCTGTGCTTCCAGGGGCACAAAGAAAACCAGACACCAATACTTAGCTCCTTTAGCCACAGACTTTATTGTTTGAATATTTGCAACTATTATTCTATACACAAATTTTAATTTCTTCCAAACTCTACATTCTATATTGCTAGATCACTTCACTCTCCATTTTATGCCACATTTTCATGAAGAGGTATTTCCGCAAATCACAATTAGCCTGAACGTGTGTTAAAGGATTCTTTAAGAGGCTCCCCCTCCCACTCAGAGGGTCGGTTTTTTCTGATACGAAATCTAGCTGTAGCTCCACTTTGATTTTTAGGATTGCTACATCCTCAGTGTGAGAATTTAATGTTGACTAAGAAATAAGTGATCACTGAAGACTTCCCTACCTTCACGACACTGAGGGTGTGTTGTACAGTCTGAGCACACGTGGTCCAGAGAGGTTGCTCTATGAAGAATTTCTCATGACTTTACATTGATTCACTTCTCCAGGATGAATTATTTATAAGTATGCTTTGGTGTTGCTCAACATAATTGGGTATTTCTCAAGAGTTCACATCTTTGTTCTTGTTTTAGTGTTTATTTTTTCGCTGAGTTTTTCGTGCATATCAAGCCTGGTGATCAGCTGAATGTTTGTTAACAGTCATTACAGTCTTAGTGGTTCTCTACCTGAAGATGGCTCGTGTTGAACAATAATTATCAAAGAAGAATTAGGGGTTGGTTATCCCCTGCTCAAGTCCTCTAGGGTCTTTAGAGTTGGGAGCTGTTGCTAAAAACACCCATACTGTATTTACAGAGTGATTTCTGCTAAGTTACCTGAGGTCAGGCCAATGACTAAAGGCTTTGCCACAGAGACAGGGCACATATGGATCCACGTCCACAGGTGATGCCTGTCTGGACTAAGGAGTGTGGTGCCTGAACAAGTGTCCATATTGATTACAGACAGAGTGTCTTTACTAGGTGTGAACCTGGGTGTGGTTAAATGCTAAAGCTATGCTGGTGTTCCATCCACATTCCTCACATGTATGACGCCATGTCATCTCAGGTCAGGACGTCTAGTGAGGGCCCTCCTGACTTTCTCTCCAGTGCTGGGTTCCCTCATGTCGTCTCAAGGAAGAGCCACGACTGAAGCATTTCCCACACCACTGACATTCATAGGGCCTCTCTCCAGTGTGGGTTCTCTCATGTTCTCTCAGTTTAGCATGTTCACTGAAGGCCTTCCCACACAGGAGGCATACATGTGGTTTCTCTCCAGTGTGGATTCTCTTGTGCGAACTAAGCCCTGAACTGTGACTGAAGGCCTTCCCACACTCAAGACATACGTGTGGTTTCTCTCCACTGTGGATTTTCTTGTGCGAACTAAGGCCAGAGCTTTGAAGAAAGGCTTTACCACACTGATGACATTCATAGCACTTCTCTCCTGTGTGAATTTTCTCATGTTGTTTCAAGGAGGAACTTTGATTGAAGACTTTCCCACACAGATTGCATTTGAATGGTTTCTCTCCAGTGTGAATCATCTTGTGTCTTATGAGTGTAGAGCATCTACTAAAGACTTTCCCACATAGAGGACATTCATACAATTTAGCTCTAGTGTGAATGTGATCCTGTTTGTCAAGGAATGACCCTTGACTAAGTGATTTTCCATGCTGTTTGCTGACATTACTTTTCCTTCCTAAGGGAACTGGTGAAAGTTGAGGTGAAGATCTAGGAGTAAATTCATCACTCAAATCAGTCCATCCAACAGGATCCCCTTGTGTGTGAGAAACCTGATTTGGGAAAAAGATAGGAGGCTGTTTCTGGTTGCCCACGTCTATGCAGACACTCATTCCTCTACATTTACACCCTATAGGATCAGTCAGTTATAGTCTCTTGTTAAAATGTTTCCTGTGTCAGTTGCATACACATGTTGTGTTACTCCTCTACAGGCACAAACATTCTCTTTTACAGTTTCCCAACCCAGATATCAGATTAATTTTGAAGACTTCAGTTTGTTCTAAAGACTAGGAGATGAGCAATATTTGTGCAACTGACTTTTTCTTAGGTCTCATGTTGTGGTTTTGTGCTCATATTAATTTTTCAACTGACTTCAGCCTATCTAAAGATATTCCCAGAAAGAGCTCAACCTCCACTTAATTACATACAGGCAATTTTGCTCAATTGCCAACTTATCTCACTGCCAGGTCTTTCATTTGGATGACTGGTGTTCCACCCATGAAACTTACCATTGGCATGGTGTGAGATATGTGCTTCCTGTACACTTGTTGCATGAATATCATTTCTTGTTGTATAAGCGGACTTTCACTGCCTAAAGAAATGGAAAAAATATAAATTTTAAAATGAAATTAGGGAAATAAAAATGTAAACAAACACCAAGGTCCATGTGAGTATCTTTCAAAAATTGGCACTCTGATGGAGAGAGCATGTATAATAAAGAAATACTCAAGGTAGTAGAAATACTTTAAAAGTCATTGTCTATTAGAGAAAAACAGGATTAAAATATAAAAATGTAATGTAGTGGAGAGACATTGGGTCAGCAAATGATGGAAAACACATTAAATGGGGCGATCAGGACAAGAATCACTATGTGAAAGTTTAACTGCAGTGAGTCCACAAGCACCCTTTTCCTTAAAGAATAGAAATGGCAGGAAGTAATATGAATTTTCATTGCTAGATGCAAAGAGTGATAACAACATAAAGAATTTCAGCCCAATGTCCTCACTTCCAGTTTAGAACATATCGCTCACTTCATAAAACTTTCATTTGGTGTTTCCAAGGACTTAACACACTGACTGAAACTTTCTTGCAGTGAAGCACAGGCCCCTGATTCTTACCTGGACTCTGGCCTTGGAGGCATCCTGTTGCTTCACTCCACAGCTCTTTTCCTTGTTCGAGCTGGGAAATCACATCTGGTTTGCTGATCTGATACCCTGTTTGATTTGAAAAAGAAGAAAAAGTGTTGGATTTTGAGTCTGGGCTAATTACCCTTTGCTGTGCTCAAGTCCAGGGTAAGGGAAAGAGGAAAATAAAGAGATAATTGAAGGTCAGTGCAGGCAACATCTTCAACAGACAGAACAGTGAAGGTCCTTCAGCAGACCAGGAGGAAATCCAGAGCAGCAGCAAACACAGTGAGACCCTCTAGCGGCTGATGCCTGTGCACAAGTTCAAAGAGAGATTACAGAATCCTCAGTGTTTTCCAAATGGGAAAGATTGAAGGACTCTACAGTGGGCTGAATATTACTTTCAAACAGGAGCCAGTAAGGATACGCCTTACAGGAATCATCAAAATTATGTCATATACACGACTCTGGTCTCAAGCCTTCATGGAGTGACTAGAACAGAAGAATCATTTTAAAAATATTTGATCCAAAAAAAAAATATTTGATCCATTTACTTATGCATTAAAATATCCATTGAATCCCCAGTTCTGTTCTGAGTGTAAACACTGAGTAGCCACAGAGGTATGAAATGTGGCCAAGATTATTTTCCAGTGTAGTAATGAAAAGTGCCGTGAAAAGAAACGTCTTCGTTTTAAGTAGTTATGAGGACTATCAAAGAAGCAGGAAGGACTTGGAGTGGGACATGGGGAAGCTGATCTAAATGCCTGTTCGGTGAGTGAATGAATGCAGTGAACACACGTGCACGTACATCCGTGTTGACAGACTCACCTACGGAGACCAGGTGGGTGATATTATCCAGCATCACGTTTCTGAACAGGGTTTTCTGGGATGTGTCCAGCAGGGCCCACTCTTCCTGGGTGAAGTTGATCGCTACATCTTCAAACGTCACTGATTCCTAAAACATCGGGGATGTTCTGGTTTAGACAGAGCAGTCCCTACCACTGTCCAGGGTGGGAGGGTTGAGATGAGGAGGTGACGGGATCTGGGTGGATAAAGGATCACGCTCTGTGTGGGGTTCCCCTTGGTTCTCTGCCAGCGCTGAGCTGGTGTCTGCCTTTCAGGTACATTCACGGACACCTACACACTCTGACGTCATAAAGCTTTATTTTACAGAAATATCACTTGAAGTGTGTTATAATACATTGTAGAAGTTTTTCAATAACCTGGAAATTAGGACTTCCAGACAGTTGATAATAAAAGATTCACTTGCATATTCATAACTCAATCTCTCTTCCTTATTAATTTCAAGGAATTCTACAGATTCATGACAAGACAAACAATAACCATGATGGGCTACTTTGAAAACATGACTATTGGTTTAAATTATGTCCCTAGAGGAATCTTTGATTCTCCAAAAAGAAACTGCTTTCATTACTTGTTATGAGTGTTGAAATCATCAAATATATAATTGTATGAAGTGTTTCTGTTCTAGCAAACCTATGCTAAATACAAAACACTATTCTACTGATCATGCAATTGTCAGAGGATCATGAAGAAATGCCTAACATTCCTCAGAACTGAGCAAGGTTCATACAGAACTTGGTACCAGGAGGTGTTCTCTCTCTTAACACTACAGGACTCAGGTGTTCATAACAAACTTTGAGGTCAGATGATTCAGGAGAATAAGCCGGGGACTCGGGTGGCTGGAGTGAAGGACAGACCCAGCCTGACCATCGCTGTGGCATGAGGACTCCCACTCAAGATTTTCAGGGACCTTGACCTTAGTTATCACTGTTTCTCTTGTAATCTAATCTCATCTCCATGCTGAGGGATGAAAGAAGCCTAGTGATTGGTTTTTCTCCAATTTTTCAAAAATCTATGAGAGAACCTAATTTTATTCTACCTACTGTACTGTTTCTCCTTTCTATGCAGCACAGTTAAGAAAATACTCCTCCCTACATATTCCTCCCAGTTATCGAATATGAATAAAAGTTTAATTACTAAGAGGTGGAAGGTGTGAATGAGGGAACGATTGCTAATGGCACTCGGGGTGTAGCTTCAGGAGAAGGAAGCGTCGCTACCCACCAGAGGCTCCATTGTCAACAACTCAGTCGCCAGGAGTCTTTCTCGGGATTTCACTCACAGCCAATCCAAGCACTGAGCACGCAAATCTGAGGATGGAGAAGAAGCCATGAGACTCCAGTCCTGTGCACAACTTCCAGACCCACCTGAAATGGAGCCCCACACCTCCACCTGGCTGTGACCCCAGCCCAGCAAACGGAAACCAGCGGTGCATCCTAAGAACACGGTGCAGTCTCTTCTCTCCCAGATCCCATGTAAGAAGCTAGAGCTGTGGTTGCTAAGACAGAAAGTCAAAGTTCAGAGAGTTTGCAAATAAGAATGTGCTAAGCATTGACTTTGTGTGTTCAGCAGCCTAGGGCATCCAGAAGCATTCAATGTCCTCCTTGATTCAAACCCTCGGGAACCCTGACTCATGCCGGAGTAGAGTTTGGTTTCCTCCTGTAGGAAACACTGGAAATCCCCAGATCATTCTCTTCCCTTATGCACCCACAATGGTCCTCCAACACCCCTGGCAGCCCGCTGGAACCTCACTGCCTTCCAGCTCTCCCTCAACCCTGACTTTTAGTTCTGTCCCCCATCTACGTGGATATTAATCAGCCGAGGACCTATTTCAGGATGCAGTTAAACCAAGGGCTTATTCCACTTGGAGGAACCGCGGCACCCACCCTTCCGGTCTCGTCCTTAACATCCGCTGTTCCAGAAGGAAGCAGGGGTACACGAGTCATAGTGTTCCGGTCGTGGACTGTCTCAACCCTCTGTGTCAAGGATGCTCAGAAATATGGAATGGCTAAGGTTTAGCAGAAAATTGGTTTATTTACCAATGACATGCAGAGGTTCCAAAAACTTTAATATATGACAGAGTTACACATCTAGAAGAAGGATCAGCTGTCATTTAATTTTGTTCAGTCTGTGTCCTGTGTTCAAATTCCTTTAGGGTAACAGAGATCACCTAGGTTTTACCTGTAATATGACCGCTAACATTAACCATCAGAAGAAGCTCCCTGTTATTTATGTCTTCATTTTTATCGCCCAGTTTTGGGGGAAACCTCCCTGTATGATGCACAATCAATCCCCTCATTACATCCTGTCTATCTTGAAACAGAAATATCTTCTAAAGGTATTTGCTGTCAAGTTCCTTCTCTCCTGAACTCCCGCCACAATCAAAGTGAAAGCGCAGTGATCATTTTCTATCAGAAATAAAGAGAAGCCTTGGGTTAATGCCGGCATCTGTTTATTGTGGATTGGAATCAAGTGTCCAGGACAATTCTTAATGCCCAAAACACACTCAAGAAAAAGTTTAGCGTTTGGATTCTCCAGAGCACCTGGGAAATCCAAGGTGGGAGGGACTTCCTAGGAAAACCAATCAAGAGTCGGCCACGGATTACCTTTGGTTTTGCCTTCAAGGCAAATTTGAAGGTGAAATGAAATGTCTTTTTTTACAGTTAGAATTTTTCTTCTCTTGATAATAGGAATATGTAAATCCCTATATCCAGGGAAACCCCAGGCATATGCAAGAGAGCCGCCTTACAAGTAGAAAGAAGACGGAACCTAGGCAACCATGTCTACGTCCAGATTACAAGTCAGAGGAATCAAAGTGGGTTAATATGTATTAATTTGGGGGAAGAATTAAAATAAATATCTCAAGAGATTTATTTTACCTTGAGATAATTATTTCAACATAAAAATCTGTCTCAAGACACGTAAGAAATGAAGAAAATCACTTGATGAAACCCATAAAAGAAAAATAATTCACAGAGGCAGAAAATGAAGTATTTAGTAACAAATTAATAGAAACAGCAGATGTGGGGCTTCCCTGTTGGCGCAGTGGTGGAGAGTCCGCCTGCCGATGCAGGGGACACGGGTTCGTGCCCCGGTCCGGGAAGATCCCACATGCCGCGGAGCGGCTGGGCCCGTGAGCCATGGCCGCTGAGCCTGCGCGTCCGGAGCCTGTGCTCTGCAACGGGAGAGGCCACAACAGTGAGAGGCCCGCGTACCGCAAAAAAAAAAAAAAAAAAAAAACATCAAATGTAGATCAACAGTCAATAGAACTTTCCAAGACGAAGAACATGCTCTACATATGCAATGTATGATACAGAAACTACCACACACACGTGGTAACAGAACACTTGAAATCTGACTGGCGTTACCAAGGATGTGAAGTTTAGTTATTTAATTTCATTAATTTGAATGTTCTAGCCACATGCAGCTGGTCGTCACTGTACTGGGAGAGCACAAGGCTACAATCTTAGGTTAGGCAGATAAAATAACTAAACAGATTCAAGACAACAGTGTTAGAGTTGAAAAAAGGGACATGTACAGTCAAGAGTAGGAAATGATGGTGGCAAAATACATGTTGACACAATACGATTCAGAGACCATGAGAGGCTGCTTTGATAGGGCAAAAGTGTAAAGACAGATAGGACTTACAACATTTTCATGGAGTGAAGCCAAGGCACATCTCACAGTCTGGAGGACTCACCAAAACCCCAAATTGGAGGAGCTGGTGAAGCCAAATGGATTCTGAGGCAAGTACCAGAGCAAGCAGCCAATTTCTCTTCCTCCAAAGCCCCAAACTGTCCAGCTTCTTCTTCTCTGGACAAATGCATCCCTTTGCCTGTCTGACTTTCCTTTAAACCTGGATAACAGTTTATAACCCAATCTGGGCTACATTCCAGGATCCACCCTCTCAGAAGGTTACCGACCCTAATAGGGTTTCAGTCTGTGAGCCACACCCTGTTCAATTTGATTGGATTTTCCAGACTAATAGGAAAGTGTAATCCTCACACAGTGCTGGAGAGCAAAGATGTAAGGTCATGTCCAGGGATACTGAGAAGATCCATTCATTCCCTTCTTCAACCGTAAACACTGTCGAGTGCATTCTCTATACTGGGAACCATTATGTATCTTCAGAATAACAGGATATCAGACACATGGGGATTCTGTGGGAATGAAGCTGGGATTCCCTGGGAGAAATCTGGAATTAAAAATAAAATGCAAGATGAGGAACTATGAAAATGTGAAATATAAATAATGAGGTGACAAAAGAAGATATATTGCTGGGATGCAGAACATGACTCTTAAAGCACTGGCCACGTAGTATTTTCAAGAACGTGTTAAGAATCTATTAACTATGCAAAGAAAATGGGAAGACAATTTTATACTTTAGTTCTTGGTTAGTGGGGAAATCCGTACAAAAGTTCCTACATAGTAAACCATTGTAGATAATTTTTCTTCCATGTCATTCACAATTGATTTATACATTTGAGTGGCAATCTGACGGGTGTGGAGATGGCTGTTTAAGTTTAAAATTCCTGGTTCCCAAATGGAAAAAATTAAACCAGGGGACATGGTGAGTATTTCATTGTATCTGAGGACATTTTGCTTGTATCTCATACAATGCCTGGCAATCCTATTATCTCGTGCATTTCAATTCCGTCTCCTGTACACATTAAAGAATATTTCTCCTGAAGCTAGTATATTAAGGTAAATCAACTATACTTCAATTTTTTTTTTTTAAAAAAAGAATATTTCAGGGCTTCCCTGGTGGTGCGGTGGTTGAGAGTCCGCCTGCCGATGCACGGGACACGAGTTCGTGCCCCGGTCCGGGAAGATCCCCCATGCCGCGGAGCGGCTGGGCCCATGAGCCATGGCCGCTGAGCCTGCGCGTCCGGAGCCGGTGCTCCGCAATGGGAGAGGCCGCAACAGTGAGAGGCCCGCATACCGCAAAAAAAAAAAAAAAAAGAGTATCTCAAACCTTCTCCATTACCCCTCAATCTCCAAGCACTCATCCTTTTCTCCTACATCCCTCAGATTATATATAACCTATTTCCCAAATGAAATAGATATTTTTGGATGTAGGTACTTTCCACCATAAGATTTAAAGAACTCTCTACTGTCATTCATTACTCATGCCATCTCCTGTATAAAAGGAAAGAAATAAAGATGTTAAAAAAATAAAATAAAATAATAGTAAATACATTAAAAAAAAAAAAGGAAAGGAATTACCTTTCCTCTCAGCTCAGGAATTTATTTCTAGATTTGTGCTCTTTCCTATTCTTTCCTGCCACGTCAGATTGTATGTTATAATTTAAATCAAATACACTTTATTTTATTTTCATTTAACTTTTAAAGTATAGTTAATGTACAATATTATATTCGTTTCAGATATACAACATAGTGATACAGTATTTTTTATAGATTATACTCCACTTAAAGTTATTATAAAATATAATTTGGATTCCCTGTGTTGTACCATATATCCTTGTAGCTTATTTACTTATTTTATGCATGGCAGTTTGTATCAATACCTCTTTTCCTTTAAATTTATTTATTTTTGGCTGCATTGGGTCTTTGTTGCTGTGTGCGGGCTTCCTCTAGTTCTGGTGAGCGGGGGCTACTCTTCGTTGCAGTGCGTGGACTTCTTAGAAATAGGAGAAAAGACCAGGGGTCTGAGCAAGAGGAAAGGCCATGTGAGGACAGTAAGTCAGCTCCCCTCGGCTCGACATGGACAGAGGCCTTGGGGAGAAACAAGCCCATCTATACCTGGATCTGGGAAATTCTGGCTCCAGGACTGTGCTGCTTCCAGCAATTAGAGACCTTTATTTAGATGGAAACTAATGGGAAACTCCTTCTCGGCCTGGAAGGAATGCACTGTTTCACCCTAAAGACTTCAGAACGTATTTTCCGTGTCTTTTGTCCATTCCCTCAGGAGGCAGAGACTCCACACAGGGCTCAGCTCCGGGGACCTCACGGGGCCAGGACATGGTCAGTGAGACTGGAGGGCTTAGGAATTCCTTGAAAAGAACACGTGCTACTGTGCATATCTAATATCTATACAATATCACCTGTATATATTCTTTATCATTCTTTATTTGTCACGTGTTCTATTTCACAGATCTTGAGATAAGTTATAAATTCAAATACCTTTTTAAAAATCTGGATGTATCTCATACTTTTTCACTTTTTCTAAATATATTGTCATTTCACATTTTTCATTATCTTTCTTCCCTGACTATTTGAAAGATTACTTTTATTTTGAAAGTAGGAGACCGTTGAACCTCTTTTTGCTTTTACTCTGTCTGAATATTTGGGGTCGAGTATGGATAATGAGCTGTGTGGCATCACCTGGGTAGATGGAAGGTACGCCACCACCTCAAAAGTGACAGCCCCAGATCAATGCTGTCTCACTAAACCCATCCTGTGTCCTGAAGCCCTGTCCCCTGTATTTGCAGGTCCAAGAAAACCGAGCCCATCCCTCACAATTCCAATCCCAGATGGCTACGATGACAGACTCCTCTTCTTTAATCCTGTGATCAGAGGATTCCATAAAATAGAACATGTGTCAGGGCCTATTCAGACGCTTTGAAATGCCAGAAGTAAGGATCAGTGGTGTTTTGTTTTGTGAGAATCTGTAAGGAAGTGCTGGGACAGGACTGAGGTCATGAGATAAGGGAATATAAGGAATAAGGTCAGACCCGGGTCACAAAGAGAAAGGTCATTCCAGAAGTTCCCGTAGGTGTGGGCACGGCCCCGAGTGTGCCGGCTCTGCTTTCCCGATATTTTAACAACCTTGTGCCTTCAACCAGCAGCTGCCCTTGACGTACAGGCTTCTGCGGAGTGAAGATGCTCTCCCCAAACAGTTGTTCTGTGTGGAACACGGTTTGCTCTTCCCGGGAAGCCCTCTCTACACAGCTTGGTGAATTTTCTTGGACCTGCTCAGGTCTCTTCCTGTTAGAGAACAGAGGCAGCATGTGACATAGGTGATATCACTGCCACCACCTCCAGTGGTTCTCAAACCAGATGATATTATCACCTCCAGAGCAGCTGTAATCCCAATGCCCGGGCCTCAAAACAGACAACATGAACTCGTACCTTTTGAAGTAGGATTCAGGCTTATGCACCTATTAAGATTCACCAACTGAGTCCAGTGTGGCCCAGTGTGAGAATAAGGCAGCCTACACGTTATCACATCGTCCACGCAGGGGATTGACACGGTGCATTGTTAATGTGCATATGTAGACCCGTGGATCTGGGAGGGCCGGAGATCCTGTATTTTTAAGCCTTAGGTCCTCCCAAGCTCCCTTTTTCCTCAGTTACAAAATCCATCTTACTTTTTCTTTTCTGTTGTTGTTTTTTGGCCGCATGGCATGTGGGATCTTACTTCCCTGACCAGGGCTCGAACCCGCGCCCCGTGCATTGGAAGCAGGGAGTCTTAACCACTGGCTTACCAGGGAAGTCTCCACAAAATCTATCTTGAGTAAAAATAGACGTTAAGATGATCTTCAAGGCTTAGAGATAAAAACCACGTACAGCATGTCTTATACGGTAGAACTTTATTAAAATTGAAAGAAAATTTGAAAACAAAGCTTTATAGTAACATTTAATGAAACATAAGAAGCAGAGCCGGGTGACTGTCCCCACCGTGATTTACAGTGAACGACTCCACAGAGTCCACGAGTCTCATCTCAGGACAGGGCACTGCTGACCTTCTGCAAAGCACAGCGTTGGGCCCTTTAGCCAGGTTCCAAAAGTTCAGACATTTGCACCAAATGCAGATTACTTCCATAGCTTCCTATTTACACAATAGTTAAAAGTTACTCCTGGAATTTGCCTCAGGTACTTAAAATAGACTCAGACTGACAAACAACTTGCCATTCCAGCGTGATAAGCACCAATTGACAGACGGCTCTAGTTCCATCAGGAGAAGGTGCAGTGCGTGCACGTGTGTGTCGCTGGGGCTTGTCTGGGTTTCCAGCACCGTTCGCCCAGCAGGGGTGCGGAATCGCTGCTTCTCCAGGAGCAGCTGCTCTTCGTGACTCCCCCTCGTCAGGTGCACAGTCACCTCCAGGGCACCTGGGGCTGGAGGACAAGCCTTAGCTGCCATTGGCGTGTCCCTCCCAGTCGCTGTCTTCAGAGGAAGAAGACACCTGAAGGTCATCGTAGAGGACACTCCGGGGGCCAGGGGCCCAGTGTCGCTCAGGCTTCCTGCCAGCGGGAGGAGGGGCTGACTGCTCAGGACGAGGCAAGGGGGGAGGCGTCACGTACCTGCAGCTCCACCGGCCTTCGTCTACTCTCACGAAGAGCATCCTGAGAGGCTGGCCTGGAACATGGCTGGTGGGTGGAGGATGGTGTCTGGTGCAGGCTTGGACACTATTGGGGCGAGATCTGTCCAGTGGAGGTTTGAGGGCAAGGCTTTGCCCCTGGGCAGGTGTCTTCCTGCTGACTTGGGGGGTCCCTGTGGGTCCGGTTGTACTGGGTGGAGGAGGGAGATTCTGGGAAGCCCCCAGGTCTGCTGTCAGAGTGCTCTTCTGGGGAGGCTGGATGGGGCTGAGTCTAGGTTTCTTTGGGGGGTTCAGACATGTCTGGATGGGGATCTGGGCAGACCTCTTGCCTGGGGCCTTGGTGCTGCTTTTGGAGTCCTGGACCAAACTTCTGCTGATGAGGGACACTGCAGGGTGGGTGCATTTCCTGTCATCTCTCCTGACAGGGGACCTACTGGGGAGATCTGGATCCCAGAGGGGTTTCCTCTTCGATGCCTGGGTGAGTGTGGGCATGTTTGGATGCTGTAGGAGTAGACCAAACAGAAAGGCCAGACATGAGCATCTTCTCTCCATCCAGGAAAAATGAAAATTAACCAAAAACCATCTCATAGGAATTAATTGTATGTGATGAGATACTCAACCTCAGTGGTGCTCATGAAAAGGAAAGTTACAATATCACCTTGAGACATTTATACAACAGATAGGCAAATAGAAAGAGTTTAACAATGTCTCTTGTTAAGTAAGTGGGAACAAGCTTTTTGTGTACCCCCTTCCGAGGGCTGCGCACAGCTTGGTGTTTTGCAGACACTTTGATGGCATAATAAGTTTTGATGGCCAGTTTTGGAGGATGAATCACGATTTACAGATTCATGTTCTAACTTAAAGGATTCTGCTTACGGAATGCTGCTGATAAAATCACTTCCATTTACCAAACAGCATATTCTTGCCAGCCACGCAAGTAAGAATGCAAAATCAAAGAAACCGAGGAAAATGGCATCTGAAAAGTACTCTAAGTGATCACATTGGTTGGAAAAGAATGGGACCCGCTCCCTCCCACAGAAGGGGATTGAGGCCAATTGTGTTACCCCAGAAGAAGAAAGAGCGCGAACCAGGAGACTGACCCTCAGGTAGTGGCAGGATTCTGTCCCCTCCTTCCAGTACTGCTGCCGCCACCCTTGGGGTTTCCTGGGAAATCTCTGGAGTAGCTCCCTCTGCTGCTCTTCTTTCCTGCAAAACAAACCACGTTAAGGGGCAGAAACCCAATTTCCTTGTCACAATTGGGACCAACGGTGCTGTGGCCCAGCCCCTTTCCGAGTCTGGGGGGGTGACACCGGACCTGAATCCCTGTGCTCTGTGAAGACTCCTCCCCCGCTCATATCCTTCCCCCGACTCCAGGGTTCCCTCCTGGGTTTCCCAGGAAGTCCTGTCTATTTGTCCCTATGGCCTTGGGGCCTGTCAGGTGCAAAATTGCGTGTGTTCTCCGCACCCCTCAGTGACTGCAAGGCATATTCTGAGCTCCTGAGTGTGGCCCCCTCGGGACATGGCTCCTGTCCCCCATTTTCCCTGTCATTTCTAGAGATGGCTCGGCACCCAGGGTAGAGAAGGAGACGAACCGTCTCCAGCGATTTCAGCCCGAAGCTCGGGTACCACCCACCCCACTGCTCACCTTTGCCTTTCACCCTTCTCTCTCTCGGCCGTGTTAGGGGTCCCGGGGGTCTGCAGGTGCTGCAGCTTCCGTGGTTCCAGGTTCTCCTTGCCAAGTTTGGAGCCCAAGGGCTGGGGGGCCAGGGCCCCATGCCAGCGCTTCATGGGGCACCTGAGGCTCCTCGCTTTGTGCCCAAAGGCTCCGCAGTCCCTACACTTCACCTGTGGGTGGAGGGGAACAAGGTCAGTGAGTCAGCGGAACCCACAGGTGAGTCAGCGGAACCCACAGGTGCATGTGCAAAGCGAACACAAGGACAGATGGAGAGGGATGAACACTGGTTCTGGAGAAAGGACAGAAGCACGCGGCCCCTTAGCTGCCAGGATATTTATGATACTGTGCTGCTTCCCAAAGCCTTCGCCAGGGAGCATCAGAGGAGGAAGGGCTGGTGCTCTAAGTGTGCACAGCAAGACCCCGATTGAAGGACTTGGATAAAAGCAGGCCAGACATCACACTAAGGAGGGGTCAGGTGGCCCCCGTCTCTGAACGGCCCGGTCTCCCTGGGGATGAGGTCCCAAGGCAGCTGTCTTTGGATGGGGCTGGGCAAGGGAGTTATGCACCCAGGTATTCCAGGCCCAAACCCTGTTTCCGGAGTCCACGCCTCCACTTACCCTGGGGTCTTCGTCCCTTGGCGGGGGAGCCACCTGCCTCCCTGCACCCGGGTTTTGCTTCCTCACTTGCTGGGCTTGAGAGAGTTTGCAGGGACCCAGCTGTCTGCAACGACCGGCCATGTTCCCCGCTCCTCAGTGCTTCTCGCCAATCTTACTTTTTGGATTTCCTCTGTATAAAGAAAGAGAAAACTGTCATTTCCTAGAAGTCACCCCTGCCCCCTCCACACAAATGGGGTCATGAAAGCTCACGACCACTAAGGAAATCCAGGTTCCTGATACTTTGACTTCCCTGCCCAGACATTTCTCCATTCTCTCCAGATACCTACCCACAGATGAGGACCCTGACTTGTTAGAAGTTTTAGGCAGAACGGTGAATTTGGATTTGCATCCTTGAAAGACTAAAGTTAGAGACTTTGGTTACATGTATCACAGTCTAATAGATAAGAGTGAGAAAAGATTTCCCCACACGTACAGAAATACTTATGCTATGGAAAGGCCACATTTAATATTGACGCCCAGGCATTTGAAAACCAAACGTAAGTTTGATAACTCCTTGAGAACTGGGCTCTCCCATCTGACATCAGAGAAGGCAACTCTCAAATACAAATTCACGTAACACAATTATTTTCTCTGCTAGCTTAGACGGGGCACAACGCAGGGTCTGAACTGTTTTCTGAATCCTTCACCCTCAGTGTCTCACTTTTACCTAGTTAATAAAATGTGAAATACATGTTTCAACTGAGGATGAATGAATAACTTTTTAGGTTTTCAATGCCTACAGACAATCCCACCAAGTTTTCATAACTGCTCATCCAGTGCCCCACATCAATCAGAATGCTAGGATGCTAAATTCCTTAGAATTGGAATCTTCACGTAATAAGAGCATTCAGAAGGATATATTTTTTCAGCCTCTGTTCTCAAAACTGCTACTGATGTTAAATGATCTAGATCATTATGTGACACCATACTTAAAACTCAACTCAAAATCGATGAAAGATTTGAAGATAAGACCTGAAATTGTAAAACTCCTAGAAGAAAACAAAAGATATATGCTCCTTGACATAGTTCCCAATCAACGGAAAAAGGGATAAGGAAACAATAATATGTATATTCTGTGGAAATCTATTCAGCCATAAAAAATGTTGAAATCTTGTTATTTTCCAGAACATGGATAGAACTTATTGTTATGATGCTAAAGAAGAAAGTCAGAGGCTGAAGGTGAATACCAAAGGACTTCACTCATGCGTAGGATAGTAAGAACAAACAAAAAGGAAATAAACCAACAAACTGGTGAACAAACCAAATGACAAAAACAAACATATAGATTCACAGAACAGAGCAGTGGATACCAGGGAGGAAACGTCAGGGGCCAAGGCACAATGGTAAAGGCGGTCAAATGTGTAGGGACAGTGGGAGAGGAAAATCTTGGTAGTGAGCCTGTGTTAAGGTTTACAAAATTTGAAATGTAATGCTGTACAAATGAAACATCTAATATTAACACCCACTGTTAATGCAATTTAAAAAATAAAATTATGAAAATAAAGACACTTTGGGACTTCCCTGGTTGTGCAGTGGTTAAGAATCCACCTGCCAGTGCAGGGGACATGGGTTTGAGCCCTGGCCTGGGAAGATCCCACATGCTGCAGAGCAAGTAAGCCTGTGAGCCACAACTACTGAGCCTGCGCTCTAGAGCCCACGAGCCACAACTACTGAAGCCCATGTGCCACAACTACTGAAACCCGCATGCCTAGAGCCGGTGTTCCACAACAAGAGAAGCCACTGCAATGAGAAGCCCTCGCACTGCAATGAAGAGTAGCCCCCGCTCGCCACAGCTAGAGAAAAGCCCGCGTGCAGCAACGAAGATCCAACACAACCAAAAGTAAATAAATAAATTAAAAAAAAAAAAAAGACACCTTACCCTATTGCCAGGCCAAATCACTACATATCTTCACTATGGACTTCTTGTTCTGAGGGATATGCCGAACACAAATTTAAAGCAAACTGTCCTAAGGTCCAGCTGTGCTCCTCCTCTCTGTCAGGAGAGTATCAGGGAGGTGGGTGGAGGAATGCAGCTTTGAAGGAGGCTGAGGACGGTCAAGGGGGAATTTCCTCTCCTAGCTGACCTGATACTGCTCCAAGGTCGCATGACCTTGTTAAGGGTTGCTTAACCAATCAACATCGTCGGTCACCTTTGGTCTGACCACGTCTGAAGACATGTCAAGAGAAAGAAATAATTCGTGATTTCACTCATGTGTGGAACACAAAAAACTAACAAACACAAAGGAAATAAGTAAAAACAACTTTAAGGAAGAAAACAATTGACACGATAACAAATACAAAGATACACAGACCTGAGTAGTGGAAATGAGAGAAGAAGCCACGGGCAGAGGCAAAATGGACAAAATGGGGCAGCTAGATGCTGACAGAGGAAAACTGCATTTTTGGTGCTGAGAAGGTGTATGGTACACAGAAACTGAAATGTATTGCTGTGTACATAAAACTCACTAAAATTATAATGGAATGATACCTAAGTTAAAAAAAAAGTTTAATTAAATTAAAAAGAAATGAAAGAATCAATACTCAACTGCCTAAAGCCACATCACTACGTAATTTTATTCTTGTCCTGTTTCCTTGAGGGACTTGCTGAACACCAAATCTAAATCACACAACATGAACCTCAGCTGGATACCTCTTCTCTCAGTAGATGCTCAGAATGGTGGGCGCTGGACACTCTCCACCTGAGCAGATGCAGCTTTGTGGGTGGCTGAGGAAGGAATTTCCCTTTCATGCTGACTTTATACTACTCTAAGGTCACAAGATCTTGATGAGGTTTATTTTTAACCAATCAACATTATATGTCACCTTGTATTTATCAATGTCTTGAAGACACATTTAGAAAAGAGAAATATCTTATGAATTCACTTATATGTGGATCACTAAACACAAATACAAAAAGCAAATAAGTAAAAAAAAGATTAAAGAGGAAAACAAATGACACAAAAACAAACACATATATTCACAGAACAGAGCAGTGGATATCAGAGGGTAGGATCAGGGGGGTGGCCAATGAGTAACATGGGTCCACAGGATGGCAACAAAAAAACTCAAGTTTTTGGTGCTAAGCAATTTAATGGTATACTGGGGTTGAAATATATTTCTGTGCACATAAAACTTATCTAACATTTTGACCGAATGATACCCTACACAAATAATTAAATTAAAAGATTAAAGCGTCTGCGCCCCATTGCTTAAACCACATCAGTACATATTTTGTCTACTGTCAGATTTCTCTGACAGACAAGCTGAGCGCCACATTTAAATCAAACAACCTGAATCTTAGCTGTGTACCTCTTACCTGTCAGTAGGTGCTCCGAATGGTGGGTGCTGGATACTCTGTGCACCTTTGAAGGGGGCTGAGGACAGGTCAGTGGGGGAATTTCACTTTCACAATGCCTTTGATTCTGCTCCCAGGTCACATGACCTTGATGAGGTTTTTCTTAACCAATCAAGGTTACGTATCACCTTCACTCTAATAATGTCTTGAAGACACACTTAGAAAAGACAAATACCTTATGACTTCACTCATATGTGGAATACTGTATACAAAGAAAAAGCAAATAAGTAAAAAAATTTAAAGAAGAAAGCAAATGACACAAAAACAAACACATATATTCATACAACAGAGTAGAGGATATCAGAGGGTAGCAGCAGGGGGATGGTCAATGAGTAAGATGGGTCCACAGGATGGCAAAAGAAAAAAACTAAGTTTTTGGTGCTGATCAGTTTTATGGCATACTGGAGTTGAAATATATTTTTATACGTATAAAACATGTACTATCATAACCCAATGATACCATAGAAAAATAAATAATTACATTAAAAATTAAATTATCCATGACTCATTGCATAAAGCCACATCTATACATATTTTGTCGACAGTCCTGTTTCTCTAGGGGATACACTGAACACCAAATAAAATCAAACAAGCTGAAATCCAGCTGGTACAGGAGTTGAAATATATTTTCATACACAAAAAACGTATCTAATATTATAACCAAAAAATACCTCATTAAAAAAGTCTACTGCACAATAAATTGAAAAGAAATTAAAGAATCCGTATCCTTTGCCCACAGCCACATCTTTATTTTTACCACTGCCCTGTTACCTGAGGAACAAGATGAACACCAACTACACAGCAAATCAACCTGAAATCCAGCTGGGTACTTCCTGTTGGTAGATCCTCAGAAATATGTGTGCTGGACAAACCCCACTGGACACAGTGTGGGTTCCAAGGTGCCTGAGGAAGGGTCCATGGGAGAAGGGTCCTTTTCTTGCTTGCTGTTATACTACTCCAGGTCACGTGACCCTGTTAAGACATTTGTAGCCAAGGAAAGATATCTATCCCTTTTTTTCTTACCTTGTCTCTAAGGAAGGTTTATACATTGTGATTTATTGTTATCATGCATTTTAAAACTAGAGGGACACCTGTACAAACTTCTAAGAATAATCATGATCTGAAAGAAAATTAAACATTTTTGCATATGCTTATTTTTTCTGAGAATCACAATTCTTACTGTGGTAAAACACGCATGACACAAAATTTACTGTTTAATCACAGTGAGGTGTCAAGTCTTATGGCATCAAGTGCACTCATGTTATCCTGCAGCCATCAGCACCATCCATGTCCTGATAAAAAATAGACGGAAAAAGAAAGACAGCATTTCCCCACATGGACCAAACAATCATGCGATGAGAACGCTGCATTTAATATTGTGGTACATGCAACTGAAAATCAAAGGAAACGATGCTTACTTCTTGAAAATTCGACTTTCCCATCGGACATCAGAGCAGGCCATTATCAAGTACAAATTCACTCAGGAAAAACATTTCCTCCTCTATTAAACTAGAAGGTTCACAGCTGAGCTTTAAATCTTTTCTCTTCAGTGTTTCTTTTTTTTTTTTTTTGCGGTACGCGGGCCTCTCACTGTTGTGGCCTCTCCCGTTGCGGAGCACAGGCTCCGGACGCGCAGGCTCAGCAGCCATGGCTCACGGGCCCAGCCGTTCCGCGGCATGTGGGATCTTCCCGGACCGGGGCACGAACCCGTGTCCCCAGCATCGGCAGGCGGACTCTCAACCACTGCGCCACCAGGGAAGCCCTCAGTGTTTCTTTTTTATCTAGTTTCTGTTAATGGAAGACAAAGAGGTTTCAGCTAAGAATGAACAAATCCATTATTTAGGCTTTCAATGCCTATAGAAAATCCCACCTTGTTTTGATAACTGCTGTTTCAGTTCCCTACATAAACCAGAATGCTGATTTACATGCCCTCTGAATTTTCATCTTCTTGTAGTAAATAGTGTGAAGAACGATGTATTGTATCAGTTTCTGTTTTCAGAATTACCCTTAAAAATAAAGAACCAAGGTCACGAACTCACACCATACACAGACCTGAACTCAAAACACATGAAATGCTTGCATATAAGACCTGAAACTGTAAAAATGCTAGAAGAAAACAGCGACAGTACACTCCTTGAGATAGGTGGTCATCAATGGAAAAACAGATAAAGAAGAGGTAGTAGGTATTTAATGGAACACTATTCAGTCATAAAACACTTGACATTTGCCATTTTCCACAACATGGTGGGACCTGGAGATATCATGCTAACAACATAAGACAGGCAGAAAAAACAAACACCTTATGACTTTACCCATACGTGGAATATAAAAAAATTACAAGAAAAAATAAAGAAAAAATTAATGATGAAACCAAAGGGCACCAAAACAAACACATAGATGCACAAGACAGAATACTGGAAACCAGAAGGGAAGTGGCAGGTGGAAGGCCCAATTTGTAAAATGCCACAAGATGGTAAAAGACAGAAACTAAGTTTTTTGTCCTGAGCAGGTGCATGGTATACGGGAGTTGAAATATATTGTTGTAAACATAAAACTTATCTAATATTATAACTGAATGATACCTCAGTAAAAAAAAAAAAACAATAGAAATGTAAATTTTAAAAAATTAAAGAATCTTTACCCCATTGCCTAAAGCCATATCACTACATATGTTGACCACTGTCCTATTTCTCTGGGCGATTAACTGAACACCAAATTTACTTCAAACCAACCTGAAATCCAGCCGTGCTCCTCCTATCTGTCAGTAGAATCTCAGAAAAGTGGGTGCTGGACAAACCCCACTGGTCGAGATGCAGTTTCCAAGGTGGCTGAGGAAGGGTCCATGGGGCAAGTTTTCTTTCCGAGCTTTTATGCTGCTCCAAGCTCACAGGACCTTGTGAAGCCTTTCGTACCCAGGGAAGGAAATCTGTCACAATTGATAAGACAATAGAATTGGTTGCTCATCCTCCTCACACAAGACTGTTTTTCACCCTGACTGTTCCCCAGAATCCCTTGTGGAGATTTGAAAAGTAATGATGGGTCAGTATCATCCTTGTATGTGTTCCTGTAAAGGGACTCAGGCCTGTGGTTTGGGAATTGTGCTACTTTGTGCTACACGAACACAAGTCATCCCAGTAGATATCCTGGAATAATTTCCCTTGAGATTTATGTTCAATATTGGTTTGTGTTGAAGGATAAATTCCAAGTCCTGCAGACAAAGTGGGGAGATCTGCTTTGTGAGAACATTCATTTTTTTCTTGGGGAAAAGTACATTGCACTAATTATTTTAAAAACTGGCTTACATGATGGCTGATAGTTTTAGGCATTTTATATTCCTCGAGGCTTATTCCATGAGCTTATGCGTGGGTAACGAGGCTGGGTTCCTCTTTAGTGAGACTGCTGGGTGCATAATTCAGGAATCAGCTGAATAAGATAGAGAGTACGATCCTGGAAGGAACTCTTCATCCACTTAGCTCAATTCAGAGGTTTTGGGAGAAAATAACAAAAGAGATTTCTGAGGTCTGGGAGGACAGAGATGCCTGTCTCTTTAGCCCCCGGTGGTTTCCATCTGCAGAAATATGTTGAGGGAACTCAAAAAGTGTAGGACTAGACAGATGTCTTTGAGACTTCCTCATGACCTTGCCTGACCTGGTTGATGACATTCTGGGAAACCTGGCCAGTGGAGCTGAAGATCAGAGCTGTGTCACTACCAGGGCCTGAAAGGGTAGATGGGGTTGAGGGATGTTGAAATGAGTGGAGCTGAGTTGTGTGGAAAAGCTGTGGAGAAAGGGGACACTCAGAGAGTGGGGCTGAGTCTCCGCCCACTTTCCAGGAGTGCAGATCTGAATCTCTGTTTACAGGGGCACAAAGAAAACCAGACACCAACACTTGGCTCCTTTAGCCACAGACTTTATTGTTTGAATATTTGCAACTATTATTCTATACACAAATTTTAATTTCTTCCAAACTCTACATTCTATATTGCTAGATCACTTCACTCTCCATTTTATGCTACATTTTCATGAAGAGGTATTTCCGCAAATCACAATTTGCCTGAAGGTGTGTTAAAGGATTCTTTAAGAGGCTCCCCTCCCACTCAGAGGGTCAGTTTTTTCTGATACAAGATCTAGCTGTAGTTCCACTTTGAGTTTTAGGATTGCTACATCCTCAGTGTGAGAATTTAATGTTGACTAAGAATTAAGTGATCACTGAAGACTTCCCTTCCTTCACGACACTGAGGATGTGTTGTACAGTCTGAGCACACATGTTCCAGACAGGTTGTTCTATGAAGAAAGAATTTCTCATGACTTTACATTGATTCACTTCTTCAGGATGAATTATTTATAAGTATGCTTTGGTGTTGCTCAACATACTTGGGTATTTCTCAAGAGTTTACATCTTCGTTCTTGTTTTAGTGTTTATTTCTTGGAGGAGTTTCTTGTGCACATCAAGCCTGGTGATCAGCTGAATGTTTGTTAACAGTCATTACAGTCTTAGTGGTTCTCCACCTGGAGTTGGCTCGTGTTGAAGAATAATTACCAAGAAAGAACTAGGGGTTGGTTATCCTCTGCTCAAGTCTCTAGGGCAGGGGTCCCCAACACCTGGTCCACAGCCTGTCAGGTACGCGGCCGCACAGCAGGAGGTAGCACAAGAGAGAGCCAAGCTTCATCTGCTGCTCCACATCACTTGCATTACCGCCTGGACCATTCCCCATGCCACCCCACACACCCCCGGCCCGTGGAAAAATTGTCTTCTACAAAACCAGCCCCTGGTGCCAAAAATGTTGGGGACCACTGCTCTAGGGTCTTTAGAGTGGGGAGCTGTTGCTGAAAACACCTATATTGTATTTATAGAGTGAGTTCTACTAAGTTACCTAAAATTAGGCCAATGATTAAAGGCTTTGCCACAGAGAGAGGGCACGCACGTATGGATTCACATCCACAGGTGATGCCTGTCTGGACTAAGGAGTGTGGTGCCTGAACGAGTGTCCATATTGATTACAGACAGAGTGTCTTTACTGGGCGTGAACCTTGGTATGGTTAAATGCTAAAGCTATGCTGGTGTTCCATCCACATTCCTCACATGTATGACGCCATGTCATCTCAGGTCAGGACGTCTACTGAGGGCCCTCCTGACTTTCTCTCCAGTGCTGGGTTCCCTCATGTCGTCTCAGGGAAGAGCCACGACTGAAGCATTTCCCACACCACTGACATTCATAGGGCCTCTCTCCAGTGTGGGTTCTCTCATGTCTTCTCAGGTTTGCATGCTGACTGAAGGCATTCCCACACCGCTGACATTCATAGGGTTTCTCTCCTGTGTGGGTCCTTATGTGCCGAGTCAGTTCAGAAGTTTGAGTGAAGGCCTTCCCACACAGAAGACATACATGTGGTTTCTCTCCAGTGTGGATTTTGTTGTGTGTGCGAAGTCCAGAACGTTGATTAAAGGTTTTCCCACACAGATGACATTCATAGGGCTTCTCTCTGGGATGGATTTTCTCATGTTTTCTAAGGTAAGAGATTTGACTGAAAGTTTTCTTACATAGACAGCATTCATATGGCTTCTCTCCTGTGTGAGTTTTCTCATGTCGTTTCACGAGGGAACTTTGATTGAAGACTTTCCCACACACATGACATTTATATGGTTTCTCTTCAGTGTGAATCATCTTGTGTTGCCTGAGCCTAAAGCCAGTACTAAAGGCTTTCCCACATAGAGGACATTCAAACGATTTAGCTCTAGTGTGAATGTGATCCTGTCCATCAAGGAATGACCCTTGACTAAGTGATTTTCCATGCTGTTTGCTGACATTACTTTTCCTTCTTAAGGGAATTGGTGAATGTTGAGGTGAAGATCTAGGAGTAAATTCATCACTCAAATCAGTCCATCCAACAGGATCCCCTTGTGTGTGAGAAACCTGCTTTGGGAAAGAGATATGAGGCTGTTACTGGTTTGCCCACATCTATGCAGACATTCCTCTACATTTACACCCTATAGCATCAGTCAGTTGTAGTCTCCTGTTAAAATGTTTCCAGTGTCAGTTGCATACACATGTTGTGTTACTCCCTTGCAGGCACAAACGTTCTCTTTTATAGTTTCCCAACCCAGATATCAGATTAATTTTGAAGACTTCAGTCTGTTGTAAAGACTATGAGATGAGCAACGTTTGTGCAACTGCCTTTTTTTCTTAGGTCTCATGTTGTCGTTTTGAGCTCATATTAATTTCTTAACTGATTTCAGCCTATCCAAAACTATTCCCAGAAAGAGCTCAATCTCCACTTAATTACATACCAGCAATTGTGCTCAATTGCCAACTTATCTCACTGCCAGGTCCTTCATTTAGATGACTGTTGTTCTACCCATGAAACTTACCATTGACATGGTGTGAGATATGTGCTTCCTGTAGACACTTTGCGTGAATATCATTTCTCGTCTAAGCGGACTTTCACCATCTAAAGAAATGGAAAAAATATAGATTTTAGAATGGCATTAGGGAAACAGAAATGTAAACAAACACCAACGTCCATGTGAGTATCTTTCAAAAGTTGGCACTTAGTTGGAGAAACAATGTATAATAAAGAAATACTCAAGGTAGTAGAAATACTTTAAAAGTCATTGTCTATTAGATAAAAACAGGATTAAAATATAAAAATGTAATGTGGTGGAGAGACATTGGGTCAGCAAATGATGGAAAACACATTAAATGGGGCGATCAGGACAAGAATCACTATGTGAAAGTTTAACTGCAGTGAGTCCACAAGCACCCTTTTCCCTAAAGAATAGAAAATGGCAGGAAGTAATATGAATTTTCATTGCTAGATGCAAAGAGTGATAACAACATGCAGAATTTCAGCCCAGTTCCTCACTTCCAGTTTAGAACATATCGCTCACTTCATAAAACTTTCATTTGGTGTTTCCAAGGACTTAACACACTGACTGAAACTTTCTTGCAGTGAAGCACAGGCCCCTGATTCTTACCTGGACTCTGGCCTTGGAGGCATCCTGTTGCTTCACTCCACAGCTCTTTTCCTTGTTCGAGCTGGGAAATCACATCTGATTTGCTGATCTGATACCCTGTTTGATATGAAAAAGAAAAAAAGTGTTGGATTTTGAGTCTGGGCTAATTACCCTTTGCTGTGCTCAAGTCCAGGGTAAGGGAAAGAGGAAAATACAGAGATAATTGAAGGTCAGTGCAGGCAACAACATCTTCAACAGACAGAACAGTGAAGGTCCTTCAGCAGACCAGGAGGAAATCCAGAGCAGCAGCAAACACAGTGAGGCCCTCTAGCGGCTGATGCCTGTGCACAAGTTCAAAGAGAGATTACAGAATCCTCAGTGTTTTCCAAATGGGAAAGATTGAAAGACTCTACAGTGGGCTGAATATTACTTTCAAACAGGAGCCAGTAAGGGTACGCCTTACAGGAATCATCAAAATTATGTCATATACACGACTCTGGTCTCAAGCCTTCATGGAGTGACTAGAACAGAAGAATCATTTTAAAAATATTTGATCCATTTACTTATGCATTAAAATATCCATTGAATCCCCAGTTCTGTTCTGAGTGTAAACGCTGAGTAGCCACAGAGATATGAAATGTGGCCAAGATTACTTTCCAGTGTAGTAATGAAAAGTGCCGTGAAAAGAAACGTCTTCGTTTTAAGTAGTTATGAGGACTATCAAAGAAGCAGGAAGGACTTGGAGTGGGACACGGGGAAGCTGATCTAAATGCCTGTTCGGTGAGTGAATGAATGCAGTGAACACACGTGCACGTACATCCGTGTTGACAGACTCACCTACGGAGACCAGGTGGGTGATATTTTCCAGCATCACGTTTCTGAACAGGGTTTTCTGGGATGTGTCCAGCAGGGCCCACTCTTCCTGGGTGAAGTTGATCGCTACATCTTCAAACGTCACTGATTCCTAAAACATCAGGGATGTTCTGGTTTAGACAGAGCAGTCCCTACCACTGTCCAGGGTGGGAGGGTTGAGATGAGGAGGTGATGGGGTCTGGGTGGATAAAGGATCACGCTCTGTGTGGGGTTCCCCTCGGTTCTCTGCCAGCGCTGAGCTGGTGTCTGCCTTTCAGGTACATTCACGGACACCTACACACTCTGACGTCATGAAGCTTTATTTCACAGAAATATCACTTGAAGTGTGTTATAATACGACATAGACATTTTTTTAATAACCTGGGAATTAGGACTTCCAGATAGGTGATTATAAAATATTCACTTGCAAATTCATAACTCAATTTCTGTTCCCTAATAATTTCAAGGAACTCTACAGACTCATGCCAAGACAAACAATAACCATGATGGGCTACTTTGAAAACATGACTTTTGTCTTAAGTTATTTCCCTAGGGGAACCTTTCATTCCCCAAATATGAACTGCTTTGATAACTTGTTATGAGCTTTAAAACATCCAAAGTATTTTTCTATTAAGTGGTTCCTGTCTAGCAAACCTACAAGAAATACATTATTCTATCAATCAAGACCTACCTACGAAGGAATGCCTAGCATTCCTCAGAAGTGAACAAGATTCATACAGAACTAGGTACGAGGAGGTGTTTCCTCTTAACGCTACAGGACACAGGTGTTCATAACAAACTCTGAGGTCAGATGGTTCAGAAGCATAAGCCGGGGACTCAGGTAGCTGGAGTGAAGGACAGACCTAGCCTGACCATCGCTGTGACGGGAGGACTCCCACTCTCTACATTCTCAGGGACTTAGACCTTAGTTATTACGGTTTCTCTTGTAATCTAATCTTGTCTCCATGCTGAAGGATGAAAGAAGCCTAGTTATTGGTTTTGTTTTCTCCAGTTTTTAAAAAATCTATAAAAGAACCTAATTTTATTCTACCTACTCTAGTCTTTCACCTTTCTTTTTAGAACAATTAAGAAAATACTCCTCCCTACATATTCCTTCCAGTTACCAAATATGAATAAACGGTTACTTACTAACACGTATATAAAATGTGTGATTTGGGGGAAGAATGCTAATGACAGTTTGGTGACTTTTTCAGAAATCTTCAGTAGTGCATATATACTGAATAATTGTGAAAGGTTTCAAATGGAGAAAAAGTAAAATGATTCCCCTTTAGTTCTAAACCTGTGCTCTGCTCTTGTCAACACTGAACAGCCTCACACCACGTGGTGTAACACTGGATTCGTTACATCACAGGCTGTAACCTCTGACTCTCCAGGGACTGGAAGGTCTGCTCCTTCCTCAGCTCTGCTACCTGCCGTCACCAACTCCTAAGCCTAGCACATCCAAAAACGGTCAACAAGTTAATCTTTGTTTGCCAATCAGGACAAGGGTTGAACAAGTTAAAAGAAGTTTTCTTATCTCTTCTGTAAATACATATGATTCGTGCTGGCTCTCATAAGTTTAATTAAAGAACGAGATTAGTTTCTGATTAGTCCTGACCCATGATAACTATCCCAGACACCTAGAGCAAAGTAATTTGAGCTCAGATGACTGAACACTGCCTGACTACACTTAGAACATACAAGCCAGTTTGAAAAACTCATCCATCTAATGGCACTCGGGGTGTAGCTTCAGGAGAAGGAGGTGTCGCTACTCACCAGAGGCTCCATTGTCAACAACTCAGTCGCCAGGAGTCTCGGGATTTCACTCACAGCCAATCCAAGCACTGAGCACGCAAATCTGAGGATGGAGAAGAAGCCATGAGACTCCAGTCCTGTGCACAACTTCCAGACCCACCTGAAATGGAGCCCCAAACTGTCACCTGGGCATGACCCCCAGCCCCTCAAACCAAAATAATTGATGCACTCTAAGAATCTTCGATGCAGGGTAACATGGTAGAAGGCTACAGACGTGGATGCTAATAAAGAAGGTCAAACTACAGACCTCTTACAAATAAGCCATGATAAGCCTTGAGTTTTGTGTGTTCAGCAGCCTAGGGCAACCAGAATGATTCAATGTCCTCCTTAATTTAAACTCTCGGGAATCGTGACTCATGCCACATGTAGATTGTGGTTTCCTCCTGTAGGGAAACACTCTGCAACTCCTCAGATCATTCTCTTGCCTCATGCACCCACAGATAAACTACATATTATGACCAAGTAACTCATTTACCCAGGACAATTCACTATGCCTTAGGGACCCCCAGGAAATACTGTGTAGGATTTGGATTAGCCAGAGAACATGGGAGTGTTCAAGGAGGGAAGGAGGATCTAGGAAAACGAATTCAGACGTGGCCGTGGATTATGTTTGGTTTTGACATCAAGGCAAATTCAGAGTGAAGTGGACTGTTATTTTTTACTCTCAGGTTATTTACTCTATAGATAGATAGAAATATGTAAGTCCCTATCTGTTATGCAAGAAATCCCCAGGCATGTGCAACAGGGCATCCCTCTAAGCAGAACCAATATACCTAGGAAATCCCTGTGCAACTCCAGCTCTCAAGTAATAAGAATCGAAGGTTAATATTTATGAATTTTTTTAATAATTAAAATAAATACCTCAAGAGATTTATTTTATCTTGAGATACTTATTTTAAAATATCTATCTCAAGACATGTAATAAATAAATGAAGAAAATCGCTTGACAAAACCCATAAAAGGAAATTAATCCAGAAAGGCAGGAAATGAAGTATTTACAACAACAAAAAATAACACACAAGATATAGATCAATGTGCCAATAGAACTTTGCAAGGTGAAGGAAGTGCTCTGTGTCTGCATTGTACAATACAGTCACTGCCACACACGTGTGGTTATGGAATACTTGAAATTTAAGTAACACTACAGAGGTAGTGAAATGTAGCTATTTAATTTTATTAATTTAAATTTTATAGCCACAAGTGGCTGGTAGTGACTGTATTGTTGGGACCAAAAAACAAAAAAAAAAAGACACAAATAGTCAAATCTAGAATTATGAGAGTGATAAAATAAATCTTGGCACAATAAAATTTAAAGACCACAAGAAGCTGCTTTGATAGGACAAAAGTCTAAAGACAGATACGACTTAGACAATTTTAAGGGAATGAAGCCACCTCACAACTCACTGTTTGGAGAATTTACCAGAACCCCAAATCAGAGGAGCTAGTGAAGCTAAAATAGATTCAGAGGCAAGTTCTGCTGCAAGCAGCCAATTCTTCTTCCTCCACCATCCCAAACTGCTCCTGTTCTGTTTCTTTTTCTGGGGACAAATGTCTCCTCTGTTTGACTTTCCTTTTACTGGAATCCTAATCTGGCTACATTCCAGGGACACACCCTAACTAGACTCTAATAGGGCTTCAGTCTGTGAGCCACACACCCTGTTCAATTGGATTGGATTTTCCAGACTGATATAAAATTATAACCCTCACACACAGTTGGAGAGCAAAGATGAAAGGACATTGTAAAAGGATATTAGGAAAGTCCATTTATCCTTTTTCATCCATAAATACTTTTGAGTGCATTCTATGTATGGGGAAACATTCTGTGTCTTGGAAATAAAGCAGGACATCAGACATAAAGGAATTCTATGTACATGAAGCTGGAGTTCCCTGGAGGAAACATGTACTTACAAATAAAATGAAAGATGAGAGAATATGAAAAGCTGAAATGTAAATAATGAGGTGACAATATAAGTTATATTAGTGGATGGAGAACTTGACTCTTAAAGCACTGGCTACGTAGAACTTTCAAGAACATGTTAATAATTTATTAATTGTCCAAAGAAAATGGGAAGATAATTTTATACTTTATTTCTTGGTTAATGGAGAAATCAATAAAAAATGTCCCTACATAGTAAAATATAGTAAATAATTTTACTTCCAGGCCATTCGCAGTTGATTTATACATTTTGTAACAGGGAAGAACAAACTCTGACTCCATGTTGGATCTGTTTCTTTCACTTTAACCTTTGCTCTCTATTGCTTTTGTTACTATCTGTCTGTAGCTACAAGCATACATAATAGTCTGCCTCTGGGAACCCCGTCCCTCTGCCTGAATGGTAAACTAAAGTGCCTTTGTTCAGCTCACAGGGAGAAATTCTGACCCTGTCCACTTGTGAATGGCTGCAAGAAAGAAGAAATTAACACACCCCCTCCCCAGGCTGGCCAAACCAGGTGTTTTGCAAGACTTATGGCCTTTCTTACTTTACTTCCTCACCTTTTCCCCCTCTGTGTTCTATAAAAGAAACGAGCATCCAGACCCTGATAAGATGGTACTCTAGGACCCTAGTCCGCTATCTTCTTGGATGCCGGCTACAGTCACTATTCCTTTCCTCAACACCTCATCTCCAATTTATTGGCCTGTCACGTGGCGAGCAGAGTGAGCTTGGACTCGGTAACAAATTTGGCTCAGCCAGCCAAGAGCCTTGCTGATCATGGCTAGCCGGCCCCGGTCAGCAATTTTGAGACAAGGCCCTAGCAGCTTCTGGGACTATTTCTCCTGAGGATCTTCCCTTCAAAATTCCCTGAAGTGGCACCGGCTACCCCAGCACTTGGCAGTTGGAGCAAGGAATCAACAAACTTCTGCGAGACTCGCTCTTTGCAGGGTATGTAGCTCTGGTACTACTGTGAACAAATTCCCCCCCTCAATTTGTTTTGCATTTGGTTGGGCTACCCTTTTGGAGAGGGAATTGTTCTTGGACTCTACCTGATCTGGGAACCTGTTCATTTGCCTGCATCGATGTTGGAATTTGTTTGCGTCTTTTGTGTTTTGGTGTTATCAAACTTATAAAAAAATGGGAAATATTCCATGTATCCCAAAGGAGAGCCCTTTGGGGCGTATATTAGATAAATGGGCAAAACATAGCCATGAGCCTATGACTAAGAAAGAGGTGATATACTATTGTAATGGGGTGTGGACTCAATATATGCTAGGCTCAGAGGAGCGATGGCTCCTGAATGGCCCACTCAATTACTGTACGATCTCGCAATTAGAAGTGTTTTGCAAAAGACCGGGGAAAGAGACGAGATTCCATATGTAGAAGCATTTATGCTATTGCAATCAGGAGGAAAGGAGTCAGAGGGCTGCACCCTTACAGTGCAGCGGTCGGAAGGAAACCCAAGGGCAGACCTAGACAAAAGAGCTTCAACAAAATTCAGGAGATAAAACAAAAACCAAATGAGGATCCATCGGAGTTTCTAGAAAAGATTTATCAAGGTTATAGGCACTACACAGATACAGACCCTGAGGACGTAAGGGGCCTTCATTGGACAAAGCTCCCCATATATAAGAAAATTACAGAAGTTAGATGGTGTATGTGGAATGAGCCCTTCTCAATGAGTAGATGTTGCTTTTAAAGTATTCAACAACAGGGAATGACGACAGAAGCAAGAAGATGCAAACTGAAAGGCAGCTTTTCTGGCAGCAGCACTGAATTCCTGGAAGGCGAGTAACCTAAAGGACGGTAAGCAACCATTGGGGAAGGAAAAATGTGCTTACTTCAAGGAGGAAGGGCATTGGAAAAAAGATTGCCCGAGACTAAAGAATAAGAAGAATAATAAAAAGGAGACAGGAGCCTCTCATATGGTGGAAAGAGAGGAACACTCTGATAATGAATGAAGAGGCCGGGGGACTCCCTTGGACTTGAGGCATCCGATTCTAATTTCCCCACTGGAGGCCCGGGTAACTTTGACAGGTGGGGAACAAGTTGATTGACTTTCTAGTAGATACGGGTGCCACATGCTCTGTGGTAAATACTAAGGTTGCACAGAAAACATCTCAGTCTATCGTGGACATGGGAGTTGTTTGTTCTTACAACCTCTGGAATGCCAACTAGGGGAACTCACATTGAAACATAGCTTCTTATATATGCCAGAGTGGCCAATCCCCCTTTGGGGATGAGATCTCCTTTGCAAAGTGGATGCTGGGACACCTAATCTAAAATAATATACTGAGACAAGAAGCCCCAAAGGGAATTTAGCCAATTCTGGAAAAGTTTTTGAAAGCAGGACTGATTAAACCTGGCAGGTCCCCATATAACATCCCTATCCTCCCAGTCAAAAGGCCAAACTCGGGCTTCCCTGGTGGCGCAGTGGTTGAGAGTCCGCCTGCCGATGCAGGGGACACGGGTTCGTGCCCCGGTCCGGGAGGATCCCACATGCCGCGGAGTGGCTGGGCCCGTGAGCCATGGTCGCTGAGCCTGCACGTCCGGAGCCTGTTGCACGTCCGGAGCCTGTGCTCCACAACGGGAGAGGCCACAACAGCGAGAGGCCCGCGTACCGCAAAAAAAAAAAAAAGAAAAAGGCCAAACTCAGCAGAGTATTGCTTTGTCCAAGATTTGAGGGCTATTAATGAAATAGTCCAAGACACACCCTGTGTACCTAGTCCATACACTCTGCTCACAACTATTCCGGGAGAATACGGCTGGTTCTCAGTCCCAGACTTAAGAGATGCCTTTTTCTGCATTCTTATTGCGGAAGAATCACAGCAGCTAAAAGTAAAACATTCCAACATAGGTAAATGGGTACGTCAGCCCTTCCATATCGTTGAGGTAGCCACCCAATTCTTTGAAAAAAAGAAAAAAAACTGCCCTTGTTTTCCACATCTAGTCTTTACAGGACCAGAGGTGCGGCTCCAGAAATAATCCAAAGCCCACCAATCCTTTCACCACTCCCCAAACCTTCCTCACTTATCTTAGAAAGTCATCCCAGGAGAAACTTGCCTGTATCTTTGACATGCAAAGGTCCTATCTGGTCTTGTCAGGAACCCTTATCTCTGCCATCCTTTTAAAAGAGGGCAAGGTGTAAACAGAAATCCTAAGTGTCTTTTCTGTAAACATTAGTAAAAAGATTTTGCCGTCTAGACAAGCGAGCTTGATTTGTTCCATCTGCCAGAAACCCAATTTTAATCCAATCTCTTTTGTAAACTGATGGGTTTTACGTTGCTGTACCTGACTCAGGGCTGAAATTTTGAAATGAGAGCTATGAGGTCTGTTTGTGTGTTTGTATGTGTCTATGTGTGTTGTAGATGTATGGTATCACCAAAATTAATTCGTTAAGAACTCTACTTAATTGACTAAAAAAGAAAAACAAAACTGAGTACTTATATACTCAGGAATACAAAACTGGCCAGGATGAATTTTGGGCTCATGTAACCTAGAAAATATTCAGCATCAAACTGATATCTGGTATTGAAGGTGGCTTAAGCTTGTTGATCTAATTAATATAGACCTGTCTTTAGAGTCATCATTATTGAGTATAATACTTTCACTGCACCTAGTGTTCCTGGTGAATTTCAGGTTCTTTCTTTGTCATGAAAGAATTTGGAGATGAAGTGATAGGTAAGAATCAGATTTATTTAGAGAAACACGCTCCACAGACAGAGTGTGGGCCACCAAAGGCAAGAGACTTCAAAATAGGGCATGGTTAGTTCTTTTGTTGTTGGGGTTTTTTTGGTTTTGTTTTGTTTTGTTTATTTTATTTTTGGCTGCATTGGGATTCTCCCGGACCAGGGCTCGAACCCATGTTCCCTGCAATGGCAGGTGGATTCTTAACCACAGCACCACCAGGGAAGCCCCACAATAAAAGATTTTAAAGGCAAATACATAACAGATCACTTAAAAGGTAAAGAACTTAAAACCTGTTACCAAAGGCAGTTTAACATTTTAAGAAAACTTGTCCTTTTAACAGAGAGAAAGGCCAAATTCAGGTTTTGCACCAGCTTACATTTAAAATTCATTTACTCAATTAAATTTATTCTAAACCTAGTCAATCCTGACCATGCTCAAAACTCTTTTCTCAGGGTTCACTTTCCACAAAACTTCCATCACTTTCTGTATCCACCCCTTTATTTTTTCCTTCCAAAACCATTCAGACTTACTTTCTTTTCCCTTCATAAAATGCAATTCCATTCCTCATACCTTCTTTACTAAAAACACACACCTTACTTTCCTTAAAAGTTTTTTTCACATCGAGTTACTTTCCTCGTTGACAAATTTTAACAGATAGAATGAGGTCTCATTTCACCTCTAGTAAACCTCGGTACAACAGAAATATTATACTTAACATTGATGACTCGAAAGACATGTCTATATTAATTACACCAACAAGCTTACGCCATCTTCAATGCCAGATATTAATTTAGTATCGAATATTTTCCAGATGACATAAACCTGAAATTCATTCTGGCCAGATCATATTTCTGAGTATTTATATAAGCTATAAGCACTTAATTTCCTTTAAGCCAATTAAATAGAGCTCTTTTATGAATTAATTTTGGCAGTACCATGCACCTACAACGAACACACAGACAGAGACTTCATAGATCCCATTTCAAAATTTCAGCTCTGTCAGGTACAACGTAAAACCCATCAGTGACAAGGGGTTGGATTCAAACTGGACTTCTGGCAGATGGAACAAATCAACGTCACCTGTCTAGATGGCTAAACCCTTCTTACTAATGTTTACAGAAGACACTTAGGATTTCTAAGTGTCCTTTATCCTTCACAAGTCAAGTTCTAAATTGCTTTACTCTCTTTGAAATTTGCATTTTATTTTATTTTATTTAAAAAAAATTTTTGTCTGCATTGGGTCTTTGTTGCTGTTTGAGGGCTTTCTCTAGTTACGGTGAGCGGGGGCTACTCTTCGTTGCGGTGCGCGAGCTTCTCATTGCGGTGGCTTCTCTTGTTGCGGAGCACGGGCTCTAGGCACGTGGGCTTCAGTAGTTGCAGTCTCAGTAGTTGTGGTGTATGGGCTTAGTTGCTCCGCGGCATGTGGGATCTTCCCGGAACAGGGATCGAACCCGTGTCCCCTGCATTGGCAGGCAGATTCTTAACCACTGTGCTACCAGGAAAGTCTGAAATTGCATTTTAAAAGGATGATGGAGATAAGGGTTCCTGGAGAAGACCAGGTAGGGCTGGAGTATTAAAGGGAGATTGGCATGGTACCAAAAGCCTGTATTTAATGAATTTTGAGATTAGGGGTTGGAGGCCTTGTTGAGCCTCTGGTTTTATAGGGTACTGGCACCTGGAAGGGAAGTTACTAGTTTCCTTTAAGGTGATTTTTATAGGAGTGACAAACTTTGCCTTCTCTGGGATTCCCTGATCCCAGACCTGCGGAGCTATAAGTTTTTTAATTTGGGGGGGAATATTTTGGGTTGGGCTGTCCACGTCTTCTGTTATACATAGTCCAGCCAAAAACATTCCTTGGCTTTGGTTTTCAGAGACTAAGTGTTGACCACAGGCTGACAGAAAATCCCTTCCCAATAATGAGCTGGAGCATTCAGGCATGACAAGAAACTTGGGAGTTACAACAATTTTTCCCCAGGTGCAAGTTAGAGGGGTTTTAGTTTTGGCTTTCCTTCGACCCCAACAATAGAGCAGATTACAGGGGCAAGGGGCCCAGCGTGAGAAGTCAGGACAGAGTAAGTAGCTCCTGTGTCCACTAGAAATTGGACAAGCTTACCTGCCATGTCAACGGTCACCCGCGTTTCCTCCCGTGTGATGACGACGGTAAGGCCAACTGGCCCGAGGCAGGGGAACACAATCAGACCGAAACTTTCCGGACCACCCAGTTCCAGGAACTGACCTGGGGACTTTCCACCCGGCCCAGCCTGCCCGCCTTTCGAGGGGCGGGACTAACGGTCCCAAGACTGATGCAACCGTCACCGGATATTGCCAGGATACCCGAAGAGACCACCAAATAAGGAATACCCCGCGCCCTCCCAGATTCACCACACCCCTTTCCCGTCTTCCCCTATAAAATCTTGCCCAACCCTCGCCCGGGTGCGACTTCTCTAGCCCCTTTCTCTCGGACCGCGCCCGGGAGCAGCTCCCTAATAAAGCTCACTTGAAGCTTTCCTTTGTTTCTCGCGGTGCCGTTTGTTAAGATCCGACCTTACAATGACTGTGTTCTCGGGGGCCTTGGGGGGTCCCAGGTCCTGTCAGTCAGCCACTGCCGTGACTGACATGGAGGAATTTCCTTACTCCCTTCGGAGCTGGGGGCAGTCCCTCTTCCAGTGGCCCATCTTCTTGCAGAGTGGGCATGGCATTTGGGGTTCAGGCTGGGGCCTGTTTCCTGAGCATTCCTTGTTCCAGTGTTTGGGACTCCCACAGCTGAACAGGCTCCCTTCCCTGGCGGAGGTCTTCTGGGAGTACTTTTGGGGTGACCAGGAGGTGGGTTAGGTCTTGTCAACACAGCTGCCCAAAGCCTGGCTTGCCGTCGTTCCTTCCTTAAGTCACACTGTTCCTTCTTTCCCTCCTCAGCCTGGTCTCTGTTGTTAAAGACACTGAAAGCTTGTCAATAAGGTTAAGAGGGGTTTGGGGGTCCATGGTAAGCTTCAGAAGATTCCGACGGATGTCGGGGGCTGATTGGCTGATGAAGTGGGTTGCACATACAATGTGTCCCTCGAAAGTATTTGGGTCTTCTGTCTGGGGCTCCTTTTCTTCCAGGGGTGCCACTAGAGAGGGCTTTTGTGTAGCTCGAATGGGTCCCAACCGGCAAGGTTCCCTAACCTAGGACTTGCATAGCTCTGGGTTTTCTCTTAGGGCCATAAAAGCCTGTACATAAGGAATTCTGTCCATTTCCCCTGTCTTTTGCAAAAGATGTCTAACTGTAGGATGGCATTATAGTTGAGGCTTCCGTTTTCTGGCCAGGCCTCATCGTCCTTAAGTTTATACATTACCAAAGAAAATGAGCTTTTTTTTTTTTAAGGAATTTTGCCTTTTTTCTTTTTTTTTTCAAATTTTATTTATTTGTTTATTTATGGCTGTGTTGGCTCCTCGTCTCTGTGCGAGGGCTTTCTCTAGTTGTGGCAAGCGGGGGCCACTCTTCATCGCAGTGCGCGGGCCTCTCACTATCGTGGCCTCTCTTGTTGCGGAGCGCACGCTCCAGACGCGCAGGCTCAGTAATTGTGGCTCACGGGGCTAGTTGCTCCGCGGCATGTGGGAACTTCCCAGACCAGGACTCGAACCCGTGTCCCCTGCATCGGCAGGCAGATTCTCAACCACTGCGCCACCAGGGAAGCCCGAGCTTTTTCATTTTAGAGAATCTAGAGAAAACTTGTCCCAGTGACTCCAACTGCACCCGAGGGGTGAGTCCTCGGGGATGGTGGAGGTGTTCCCCGTCGTTCCCTCGGGGAGAGAATGCTCCTGTACCAGAGAGGAGCGCTAGCGCTAGGAGGTCCCATGGGGGCTCTCTAGTCCTAATGACTTTATCCACAGTGGGGGCCAGCTACTCCCGCAAGTGGCAGTCCTGTTGGCCGCAGCGTCCTGGGGCCCGTGCCCTATCCTGGCATCCGCAGTACCCAGGATGAGTGCCCTTCCCGAGGTTTCTCTATAGAGTCTATAGATTAATCCCTGTGTTCTGGGATATGTTCCCCCGGACATCCTCGTGGTTCTAAGACCTATTTAATCAAGACCCACGCTTTTTCTCTAAAAAGGTGGTAAGTTTCAGAGAGCAGGCACTGGCCAGTAAGGGGGATGGTTTCTGAAAAAGGAAAAAACCCTGTCTTTTCCCTTCCCTTTCGTGGGCGGCACCCCTGGGGCCTCGGTGCCACGCTTCCCCCGCCTTCGCACACGTGCTCTGGCCAGCGGGCAGTGGGGCTGGGCGCAGGGGCGGATCTGCAGCTGAGGCGGAGGCCTCGTGGCTGTCGTTGGGGGGACGGAGGCCCCGCGACCCTGAAAGGACACTCCCAATCACTCGACCCGGGGAGGCAAGCACGGTAAAGGCGGGGCAGGGCCCGGGCACGTATCCCCGGGGCGGGGCCGGGTGCAAGGCCCACCCAGCTTGAGCCGCCTGCCCCGCCCTAACAGGGCGGGGTGCCGTCAGGGTGGACCCTGGAGGGGGCGGGCCAAACACCAGGAGGCTGGCGGAGAAGGGACGGACCCACTGCTCTAAGTCCCAACAAGGCGGCGAGGGACCCTCCCCCTCCTGAAACCCCGGGAACCGCCCACCGTGGAGGGAGCACCCCAAAGGGATCGCATCTGCAGTAACCAGGGGCACGAACTCTAAGTAAGGCTGTAGTCCATCTTTTTGCACAACTGGACCTGTTACTAGTGAATTAAATGGTGCATAAGGCCAACCCAGAGGGCAAAGATCCTATGGTTAGGGTCCTTAGCTGTCTGCGAGGATAGCTGGAAGCCTTCCCCGGCATGCCCTGCGCACATGTAACAGCGGCAAGGTTGGACAATGTCTGGCAGATTTTTCCCCCGTTTCCGGCAAAGTCACGAGATAAGAGTGGCAAGTAAGAGCGAGGTAGGGATGCAGAGTTGAGACAAGTATAGTTAGGCATAGGTGGACCAATAAGCCTATGAGGGTAGCCTCGGGGAGGGGGCGATGTTATGCTTGTACGGAGCCCACCTTTCTGCTGCAATAGCTCTGAAAATGAGACAGACTGTAAGAAAGAGAGGGAGGGAGAGAGGGAGATGGCCGCAAGTAAGGCCGCGTTTCTCAGGCCCAAGAGAGGCCAGAGGCTACGTCCAAAAAGGCAACAGAGAGTAAGAAAGCAAAAGAGAGAGAGTGGGAGAGTAATGGTGAGTAGCGCCGCTCAAGCGCAAGAGAGGCGAGAGGCTGAGGCTCATCGTATTCATCTGACTGGCTTCGCCGAAAGCTCAAGGTGAAGTTAAGGTTCTCTCTTCGCCGCGGAAGAATTCGGAGACGAAATGATAGGTAAGAATCAGATTTATTTAGAGAGAAACACATTCCACATCCAGACAGATTGTAGGCCATCTCGGAAGGCAAGAGATTTCGAAACATCGTGCGGTTAGTTTTAATGGGCTGGTCATTTCATAGGCTAATGAGCGGGAGGATTATTCCAACTATTTTGGGGAAGGGGCGGGGATTCCCAGGAATTGGGCCACCGCCCACTTTTTTTTTTTTTTTTTGCGGTACGCGGGCCTCTCACTGTTGTGGCGTCTCCTGTTGCGGAGCACAGGCTCCGGACGCGCAGGCGCAGCGGCCATGGCTCACGGGCCAAGCTGCTCCGCGGCATGTGGGATCTTCCCGGACCGGGGCACGAACCCGTGTCCCCTGCATCGGCAGGCGGACTCTCAACCACTGCGCCACCAGGGAAGCCCTATCCTGTCTATTTTTATAAAATTGTCTCACAGTACCCAGTGTGTAACCAGGCCTCCAACAAAATTGATGATGGCTGAACATCTTGAGGAAATAGATCACATTTATGACTCTCATAGAATAATTGTAATAGTGTGATTCTAGGTATGGGAAGAAGCAATAGGGAAAACACTTCCTGGTTCATAACAGGCTAGTGAGACAGAGAATCCAGAAAATCTTTAATCATCAACAGGGCCTAATCGGGAAATTAGCACCTGGAGTGGCATATCAACAAGAATTTTCGCCTGATCTGGGATGAGCCTCCCAGCTCTGTGGGACAATATCTAGTCATGAAATGTCTCCCAAATATTGGTCTAATTCTGGACCAAGGGGAGGATCTGAGAAGTGGAATATTTCCTGCCATATCAGTGAAGAAAGGATGTCACAAGCAGCGACTGCAGCCCTCCAACCTGAGCTGGGAAGCCCCGAGGGAACCCCGGAAGGAAACAGAATACCTGCCATCTGGCCACCATCAGACAGCAGCCACTCCCCCATGGTGAGCCTTAAGGAAACTCAGGATGTTAAAACATAGAATACTGGCCCCAGATAGCTGAGGTGCATATCAAAGGAATGATTTCAGCGAGCCCAGACTCTTGCATCTTCCCATACATAGAAAAGCCCTAAATTCCTTAACTTGGGATGGCGATTTCCTTACAGCTGGAGAAGGGTGGGTCAATCTACATCTTTCTATAGCTATAAGCATACATATTGACCTGCACCGGGGAAACCTGCCCCTCTGCCTGAATATTAAACTAAACTGCCTTTGTTCAACTCACACATTCTGACCCTGCCCACCTGTGAACGGCTGCAAGAAAGGAAATTAACACACCCCCTCCCCGAGGCTGGCCAAACCAGATGTTTTGCAAGACTTATGGCCTTTTCTTACTTTACTTCCTCACCTCCTCCCCTTCCAGACCCCGATAAGATGGTACTCTAGCACACTAGTCCGCCATCTTCCCAGATGCCTGGCTTTCCTGATAAAGTTGCTATTCTTTGCCTCAGCACCTCGTCTCCGATTTATTGGCCTGTCATGCGGCAAGCAGAGCGAGCTTGGACTCGGTAACTATCTGAGTGGAAACCTTATGGTTGTGCAGGTAGCTCCTTAAGCTTAAAATTCCTGGTTCCCAAGAGGAAATAATTAAACTGGGGGGCACAATAAGTATTTCATTGTATCTGAGGACATTTCAGTGATGTCTCAGAAAAATGCCTGGCAATCCTATGATTGAATTGCTTGTCAATTCTGTCTCCCATTCACATTAAAGAGTATTTCAAACCTTCCCCATTGCTATTCATTCTCCATGGACTCGCATTTTTTCCCCACATTTATCAGGTTGTATATAAACTCTTTCACAAAGGAAATAGATATTTTTGTATTATTTTCTCAATATAAAAGTAATTTATTCATAGTAGAAATCTGTAGAAACCTATAAAGAATGAAATTTTATATTTAAAAATCACCCATAATCCTACTACCCAGCAATGATAACTGTTAACATTTTAGTCTAGGGAAATAGATAATTTTGGATGTATATACATTCTACCACTAGATTTAGAGTATTCCTGTACTGTCATTCATTATTTATGCCATCTCCCTCATAACAGGAAAGGAATTGCCTTTAATCTCAACTTGGTAATTTATTTCTACATTTGTATTCAGTTCCTATTATCTCCTGCCACATCATGAATTTTATGTTATATTTTTTTTTTTTTTTTGCGGTATGCGGGCCTCTCACCGCTGTGGCCTCTCCCGTTGCGGAGCACAGGCTCCGGACGCGCAGGCTCAGTGGCCATGGCTCACGGGCCCAGCCGCTCCGCGGCACGTGGGATCCTCCCAGACCGGGGCACGAACCCGCATCCCCTGCACCGTCAGGCGGACTCCCAACCACTGCACCACCAGGGAAGCCCCTTGGCCTTTTGTTTCTGATCCCTCCTGCTGCTAGGCCTTGCTTTCAGGGAACACTCTTTCATTGTGTAACCAGCACTCTGACTCAGACTGCCTCCGCGAAGTCCAGGATCTGTATCTGTCGTTCACTTGAGGGAATCTGTACTCTTATCTACCCTCTTTGTAGGTTGAGTACTATTTTCAGTATTATAATTGTTAGTATCACTAGGATGATAATGATCTTTGTTACTGGTGACATTCATGATTATTTTTATTCATATATCTGTTGCCCTTATGTATTGTGTTTTGGTTGTATTTATACAACAATGAATAGAGTCTCTCTACTCACCAAGGGTGTCTGATTTTCTGAAGATGCCTGTGAGGGGTCCCCAACACAAATACTCATATACTGCAGCTCCCAGCTTGTGATATTCCCGACTGAACCTTCGGCTTGAAGATGCTCCTGAGATACTCCTCGTTCCCCTTCTGAGGCAGGGGCTCTCCCAGGCTGGAATGTGAGAACCAAGGATGATGTACTGGGCCCTCCTGAGACTCTGCAAAAAGTCACAAGTCCCTGCAAAGCCCAGCAATTGTTTGTAGCCAGCTGGAATCGCCACCCGAGGGCATCTTTGGACATATTGAGAAACCACTGAATTTTCTCCTTCAACTCAGGGACCCAGAAACAGCTCTTAATGACACAGAAGGCCAGCGAGTGAACGGTGGGCATGAGACTCCTGCTGTTTCTCTCAGATGCCCCCAAGGACACAAGAACCAGTCCGGAAAGGCTGCAGGGAGAACACTTCTCCCTCTTCAGAAACTTACTTAAGCTCGAAAGCCAGGAGACCACCATTGGTCAAAATGGCTGCTCAGTCAGCTACCTTGTTCCCCTTGAGCTGATGAAAACTTTCCGGGTCGCCTCTGGTGGCCAGGAAATGTTGATACTGACCTGGAAGCCGTAGAGGAAGTGACCGGCTCACTCAAGCAACCACGGAACTTTCTAAGTACTCCGGGGAACCTTGGAATTTTATGGAATTTACTCCAATTGGGATATAGCTGATGATTTTTCTTATAATTAGTTTGGCTTATGTGTTTCTTTATTTGTTGAATTTTTATTTTGTTCATTTGTTTTTTGAGAAAGATGACAGAGGTAAACTACCATTCTCATCATTTCATTTCAAGGCTACAAGTATGAAATGATTTATCACTAGGATGTTAATGTTGTCTGTCCAGCTATTTACCAGGTTTCTCCAGTGTAAAGTTATGCTTTGGTCATGTCAAAAAATGCATTGTTTTGGAAGGATTTCACTATGTGCGGCCCTTAAGGAGTGGAGAGTTCTACTCTACCTCCTGGATTGCTGATATCCACCTGAATTATCAGGAATTCCTCTCCATGGGAGATTTGTACCCTCCCCCAATTTATTTATATAGTTAGTCTTTTATTTAAATCAGTATGAACTCTTGGATATTTACTTTGTACCCTGGGTTATAGTGAATACTACTTAATTATTTTGTTGCTCAGAATCTTCCAGTTTTGGCCCTTGGGAATTCTTTTAGTTGATTTCTGTTTTCCTTTGACATAATCCCATCTGTGCCTGTGTGTGTATGTGTGCGTTTATTGTTTTGTTGAATTAACACTTCCTCACTGTCTGGAACTACAAGAGTCTCCAGGTTCATCTTGTACATTTCCTGCTCCAGACCTAGAATGACCTATTTCTCCAAGGAACATGGTTTCTTTTCATTGGCAAATATGTTCAAAAACAACAACAACGTGGATCTGAATGCGTCCATTGCTACAGGGGAGTGCTTGTTTCTTGGCTTCTCAGCTGACAGTGTGAGGAAGTTTTTGTATGTTCTGACCTATGTATGTCCACCTAAGTTGCATCTACCGATCCATTGATCCATATATACATATAGACATAGATGCATGTCTATAAGGAATAATCGTTTATATTAACATAGTAATATAAATATTTATAATATTAAGCTATCAACATTGCTTAATACGTTAAGCTCCGTCATCCATTAGCACATGGGCTGTTATAGCCGTCTCCCTTCACGTGTCTGTTACCCCCAGGCTAACTGCGCAAGAGCCTGTGAAGGGCTCACTTCCCCACAGAACAGCGAGCTCTCAGCATCCTGTACCGCGTCCGGCCGCCGGCAGAGGGCGCAGAAGCGCCACGTGGCGTGACGCACATAGGGCGCATGCGCTTTCTGCCCGCGGACCTCGAGGACGCCGCCTGCCCCCGAGAGCAAGCGGTTTGTTTCCTCAGGACAGACCCGACCTGAAGGTACGTATTTTTCTCAAAGAGCGGCAAAGTGCTTTCCGTTTTGTGGACTTTTCCAAGTGTTTTATTCTTCACTTTCTCGTGCACTGATTTAGCAAGACTTCTTTTACAGAAGTATGCGTTCAGTGAGGGGTTTGGGGTGAAAATCACAGGAGACTGTCGTATTTTTTACGGGTTCAAGATAATTTCTGAGGGGAAATCCCGCTACAGATTCGGAGGAAGGGACCCGTGTGGACGCTGGTGGAAGCACCACGACGAGCCGGGGTGTTTGGTCGAGTGACCTGGGGACACGGGAAGGGCCTGGTCAACACGCACCCGGTTCCCAGGTGAAAGGGAAGTAGTGTTTGCAGCGCTACACGTGTTTATTACTTTCTAGAGGGTAGTTTTTCTATAAAGTGAAAGTAGTTGAAAAAACATTGAAAAATAGAAGAGTAGGTGTATTAAAACTCCCAACCATGTTTAAATGTTGATATTTTATTCACATCCAAATCAGAATTTATTATGATTTCACTTTGCAAGCTTTAAAGGGAGTTGCCTTCTCTCTCATATATTTAAAATAATGCTTCTCAGTGTATCTCGTTTTCAAGTTGAATTATTACCATGATTAACTTTTTTTGTGTGACCCAATGACAGCCCTAGATACTTTTGAATTTCATCTTATGACAGGTCTTCTGCAGGACCTCAGTGTGACAGGAATTGTTGAAATAAACCGAGGACACTCCCAAATTTATAAAATTGTCATAAAAAGACATGGAGGGAAAATATTGATTTTGAAACAAAAGCTTATATTCAAAATGACAGTAGATTGTTTTTAAACGGTTTTTCAGAATCTTGTATTCTTCTTTCTTGCACCAGTAGTCTGAGACATCTCAATTCTAAGTTTTATTTATTTATAAATTTTATTTTACTTATTTATTGTTTCTACCTACATTGGGTCTTCGTTGCTGCGCGTGGGCTTTTCTCTAGTTGTGGCAAGTGGGGGCTACTCTTCATTACTGTGCACGGTCTTCTCATCGCGGTGGCTTCTCTTGTTGTGGAGCATGGGCTCTAGGCCCACGGGCTTCAGTAGTTGTGGCTCACGGGCTCTAGAGCTCAGGCTCAGTAGTTATGGTGCACGGGCTTTGTTGCTCTGTGGCATGTGGGATCTTCCCGGACCAGGGCTTGAACCCGTGTCCCCTGCATTGGCAGGTGGGTTCTTAACCCCTGCGCTACCAGGGAAGCCCTAGAATATTTTAAAGACAGGAATTTGAGCTGTCAGATAATCCTAGGAGAGAGAAAGTTCCCAAAAGGAGATAATGCTTTGGTTCCAAGTAAAAGGTTGAGATACACTCATTGCATTTAATTATGGGGGAATAACTGTGATCTTATCAAAATTTATTAACGAGATCATTAGTGATTTTTACAAGTGAGGGAGTGTGACCAAGTATGTACTGTCACCATACTGTGACCAAGTATGTACTGTTTTTCAGTTTTATTTTGAAGGGGAAAGGTCACGTGGCAGGGATGAGATGTAAACTGGCTTAGAGCTGGTTGTTATTTCAAGAGTGTAGAGACTAAATGAGTTTAAGGAGATGGATGGGGAAGTGATGAAGAGGTTGCTGGTACAATAAATTCAGTTTCTAATCTATAATATGAAATATTTGAGGGAGTAGGTGAAAAAGGGGTACAACTGGAGAAGTTGGATTTAGTTAGGAATAGAGATGACTTTTCAGTTTTTACATGAGAAGACACACTGATGAGTTGGAGTTCAGGAATAAGTATAGATTTCACGCCAGCGAGCGGAACTGTTTCTTCACATTATCTAATTCATCTCTGCAGTAGGAAGTGAAGCCATTTTTGAAAAGAGGAAAAGAGCATTTGTGAGATTTGAAAGGCACAGAGAATATTGACCTATTAATGAAGCATGGCAGAGTTATTAGTAAGCCATAGTGAGATGCTAGGTATTTAGACAAAGCCTTTGGGAGATAAATGACACTGTAATTAGACCAGATCAATACCTAAACCTGAACTGTGACAGATGCAGCCATGGGAAGAGGAGATATTTGGGGTCATCTGGGACTGGCGTCTCAGCGGATATGGGGAAGGACTAAGGGGCATTAGAATTGTTGGTCTTGGTGTGTATATGCTGAAGTGAGTAACTGTGTGTTACACTGACCCGTAAAAATGAGGAGAGGTGAGGGCTGATTTTGGAAATTGAGGTCAGTGAACTGGAGGTTCCCATGTAGTAGGAGAACCTGGGCATGGGCAGTATTTGTAGGGACAGGCCGAAAGGAGGAGGTTTGTGAGGGAGAGGTCTCTGGTCATGGATCTGACTGGTGACATATACAGGTAAAACGTGGTTTTGGTGTCTACCCACAAGATTAGAATATTTAGTTATTTGATATTCAGAGATGGGCAGGGCTCATTTTAAATTCTTATTCCGTCGATTTCTAGCCGCACAATTTTGTCATATAAATAAAGCTTCCTGAACCTAGCGCACATCAGTTGTTAAATGTGTGACTAGGGCTTCCCTGGTGGCGCAGTGGTTAAGAATCCGCCTGCCAACGCCGGGGACACGGGTTCGAGCCCTGGTCCGGGAAGATCCCACGTGCCGCGGAGCAAGGAAGCGTAGCCCCTGCTCGCCGCAACTAGAGAAAGCCCGTGCACAGCAACAAAGACCCAACGCAGACAAAAATAAATAAATAAATAAATAAATTTATTTAAAAAAAGAAAAATGTGTGATAATCCATAAAGGCAGGGTTGTTGTGCGTATTAAATGCAACAACGTATGTATGTAAGCAAATACATGTGAATTCCACTCGGGGTCTCACTTAACACTAGCAGATTTTTTTTTTTCTGTTTCCAGGTCCTCAGCATCAAAGGGTTTTAATCATATTCTGTTGACACAGTGTCAGTATTTGGTGATGTAATATATTTAATTGTAAACTTTGTTTTAGGTAGTACTTGAGAGTTGACAGATTCTTTCATATCCTTAAATTATAAAATGAAGGGATAATCTTGTTCATAAAAATAACTAGAATTCCAGACACCATTTCACTGAGATATCCCGGTCCATAAATTTCCTCCAGAATGAAAGCCCTTCACTATATTTTATGAGCCTGTCTGCCTTATGGGGATTGTGCAGCATAACTGTAGCATTATGACACTTGTACTCCTGCTTGTTTCTGTGCGAGGGGTTGTATATGCTAGACTCGCATGAGGAGAATCATTGAGCACTTGAGCAAGGGATGGGTCTCTGAATTGTTTCCGCTCAGCATGAAAGAGATTCCAGAGTTGCTTGGTCACGTATCCAAGGCCCTGAAGTATACAGCTAGGGTTGAGACACTGACATTGCCTGAATTCCACCTGTGGAGGAGCCAGATGACTAAAGGCAAGTTATCTTGAGCGAGAGTACAGGACACTACTGAGCTGAGACGGGTGTTGCAAAACGATGCTCGTGGACCTCACCAAGATTTATAGAATCAGCGACTCCAGAATGGCGTCCTGGGTTATGGATACGAGACTCTCCATATGGCAGGAGTCAGGTTCTCTTAGGATTTGGTGCCAGTGATGGAGTTAAATAATACATCGGAACGCCGCGTCTAATTAAACTGTAAAGCCCCATACTTGTGTTTTGTTGTCTATGTAGTGAGGATGTTAATATCTGCATTATGAGCGTCACAGACTTATAGTCGACCCTCGGAGAGGAGAGCCCTCTCCCCATTTGTCCTTGCCGCCGCTGCAGACACGTGTGGGTTGAGGAGTCACTACCATGTGAAGGTTTGCAGATTCAGGACGGTGGGCATGTCTGGGAATGTTAGAAAAGACTGGAGTCTCTTGGCTTCTTTCTCTTTCCTCAGCTTTGCTTAGCTTTTGAACTGTCCTTTGGTGAGCATACACAGGAAGACAGGGCGACTGAGTTCCAGACAATGCAACCCCAGGTGAGTAGGACTTGCTCTTCCTTGTGAATTGATACCTGTTTTTCCAGGGGAGGAGTGTGTTTCCCGTCTTGGCCTGGATCTCCTGTGTGCCCCCGTGAAGTTAAATTACTGCCTGTCATATTTCCTCAGGACTCTGGGAGGCTTATGGCAAGTCGGGGATTGATCAAGAAATAATCCCCTACCCAATATTTACACTACTTTATTCCGTTCCCCACCCCCTTAATCATGTCCTTGAAGAAAAGGTGAAAAGTTGTTTCTTCTAATGTATCCCATGTTAGTGTCCGCTTTGGGCTTAGGCATGTGGTGGACACAGGTGATGGAAATGAGTAGGAGCAAACGTTTATAGTCCTACAGGGAGGCAGATGTTTCTTCAGGTGAGTTCAGTCCATCCAGTGATTCAGATGCTGCAGAGGAGGGCTGTGCAGCATTGAGATTGGGGTAGCGGGGAGGAGAGCAATGAGGAATAATTCATTTATTTTTCCCAGTTTTAAATTTATTCAAGTGTTTATAGAACACACTTGAACATTTAAATAACTTGAAAAAAGAAAACAATTCTCCTTACCCCTCTTGCTCCCCAAACCCCAGTTTCCTTCTTTGTAATTAAACTGTGTTCAAATTTGAAAACAGAAAGAAATGTCTGGGGCTTCCCTGGTGGCGCAGTGGTTGAGAGTCCGCCTGCCGATGCAGGGGACACGGGTTCGTGCCCCGGTCCGGGAAGATCCCACATGCCGCAGAGCGGCTGGGCCCATGAGCCATGGCCGCTGAGCCTGCGCTTCCGGAGCCTGTGCTCCGCAACGGGAGAGGCCGCAACAGTGAGAGGCCCGCGTACCGCAAAAAAAAAAAAAAAAAAAAAGAAAGAAATGTCTGGAATCGTTTTCTTAATTTGGGCTGTGCATTGCGGAAAAAGGATTGTAATGGAGTAAACCTAGGTTCTTGTAGCAATTTTTGAAGGACTGGAAAGATCAGGTTCAACTGAGGGGCCTCTATTTCCCGTTAGCATATAGACAGGGTTGTGATAACGGGAAGAATAATGATAACCCATGCTTGAAGGTCCTAGAGAAAATGGAAACGCAGAGCCTCACCACAGGAGGGTCAGGCCAGGACACTCCTTCTGCACAGCAGTCTCAGGCCCCTTGGGGTTTGCTTCTGAACTGTACGACTTATTCTCTGTCGCGAACATGTGAGTTGTGTAGAGATGAGAGAGGCCACCCCTGATTATCCACATTCTCTTGGAGGATGTTCAGTCCTACAGAATTTGGCCATCATCTGTGCCCACGTTATTTCCACCACAGTTATCTCACTCATGTTCATAATGATGTTATGTTTTCAAAGTCGGTGGATATTTCTGTCTGCGTGAAAGACACACGACATGTCACCATAAACATTTGACTGGAACCCCAAACAGGGTTGAGCTTTCTCTTATACAGCAACCCAACCTCAGCACACCCGTGTCCAGTATCTTCCCGTGGCCCTTTGTAGGGAAGGCCCTGGCTTCACAAAATGTCCATGATGTTTTAGGAATTAGTGACCTTCAAGGATATAGCTGTAGACTTCACCCAGGAAGAGTGGGCCCTGCTGGACACATCCCAGAGAAAGCTGTACAGAGATGTGATGCTGGAGAGCATCATTCATCTGGTGTCTGTGGGTGAGTCTGTCAACACTGATATATGTTTAACAAGTATCCAGAACAGCTTCCACGTATCCCCCTCCCTTCTCAACCCTCATTCACATTCTTTCATGGTTCTTAAAACTACTTGAAGTTAATTCATTTATTTATTTACTTACACCTGTTTTGTCAGCCCAAAAGAATATAGTTTTCCTGACCACTCTTCCCTTTCTCTCTTCTTTATCTTTAACAATCAGGAATTCAATGAATATTTTTAAATGAATAAAAGTAATAAATATTTACTAAATAACTGTCCTGCTCTGTATACTCACCTGATGGTTAAAAATTCATTCTTGAAAATGATACCAGTGATCTATTTCCAAAGAGAAATTAGATTGTTCTGGTGGAGCTTCTGTGTTTCGGATTCTTTTTTAAAATGTAAAGTTCATCCTACTGTGGGAACATTTAATTTCTCCGTTGAAAACGCTGAGGATTCTTCACTCTGGCTTTGACCTTGGGCCTGCACACCAGCAACAGGAAGAGCTCCCTGTGTTGTCACAGTGACAGTGTTTCAGCGTTGGGGGTGCTCTTCCCTGGGCTGTCCTCCAGTGTTCACCTTGTCCCTCCTTGGTGTCCTGCCCTCAGATTAAAGGACATGCATGGTTCTCAGCAGAAAATGCAAAACCAATGTATCTTTTTTCCCCCCCACAAACAGGGTATCAACTCCGCAAATCATATGTGACTTCCCAGTTGGAGCAGCGAGTGGAGCTGCGGAGGGAAGGAAAAGGAGTTCAGCAGTGCCTGAGTCCAGGTGAGCTCCAAGCTTACATGTGCTCAGCACGAGGAATCCTGATATTGGGAGAGCAGAAGCTGGGAAATGGCCGCTGCAGATTTTGTTTCTTTTTTTAGTATTTATTTATTTATTCATTCATTCATTTTTTTGGCTGCGTTGGGTCTTCGTTGCTGCACGTGGGCTTTCTCTAGTTGAGGCGAGCGGGGGCTACTCTTTGTTGCGGTGCACGGGCTTCTCATTGCGGTGGCTTCTCTTGTTGCGGAGCACGGGGCTCTAGGCACACAGGCTTCAGTAGTTATGGCACATGGGCTCAGTAGTTGTGGCTCACGGGCTCTAGAGTACAGGCTCAGTAGTTGTGGTGCACGGGCTTCATTGCTCCATGGCATGGGGATCTTCCCTGACCAGGGCTCGAACCCATGTCTCCTGCATTGGCAGGTGAATTCTTAACCACTGCACCATGAGGGAAGTCCTCACTGCAGATTTTCTTGAGTGAGTTATGTTTTTAGGAAAGCAGTAGAGGCCACTGGGGCCTATACTCTCTTTTGTACTTTCTTTTGGCCTCAGAAAGGGACTGTTCATGTCCTTTTAGAGTTAAAGTTTCACATAGTGTCCTTTGTCCTGTTCCCTTCCCTTTGACAATTTTCCTCCTCTTTACCAATCTTGATTTTATTTTTTCTCTTATTTCAATCCTGAAAATACTTCCTAATTTTCAGTTTCCTGAAATGTGTTTCAACTCACTTTACTTCCTTTTCACATTCTTGCTCTGTGTCAGGGTCAGTATTTGAAACATACTCACACAGGTCTTGCATGCTTTCAGCAGGTTTCTTTCTCCAATGCCACACTAGCATTTTTTAACAGTACTTTAGACAGGAAAAGTGGCCTTATGGGAGAAGAAATAATATTCGTACAAGATATCTGCAGAAAGGACCCATCTAATTGCATGTCAGTGGTGAGTTTCAAGGGGGTAAACCCTTTCCTCCATATTAAAGACATGGGAACTGAAAGGCTTTAGAATGCAGGACACGATGGTTATTTGAGTTGGATGTAAGTGCTGTCCCAGCAGAAGGTTGTGGGTAGTTTCAATTTAGGGAAAAATTAATGTGTGCTCAAAACCGTAACCTGAGTTCTTATAAAAGAACAATTGCCTAAACATGGCTCATACTTGAAGTCTTTGAAACTAGTGAAATCTTTAACAAGTTTGATAGCCCTGCAGTTGAAATGTTATGAAACAGGAAATCTCTTTGTGTTGTGGAAGATAACACGCAACGCATATGTAAACAACATGGGGAAGATTTCAGCAGGAGACACTCACATGATGGTCAAAGTAGAAGTCACGCGGCTTCCCTGGTGGCGCAGTGGTGGAGAGTCCGCCTGCCGATGCAGGGGACATGGGTTCGTGCCCCGGTCCGGGAAGATCCCACATGCAGCGGAGCAGCTGGGCCCGTGAGCCATGGCCGCTGAGCCTGCGCATCCGGAGCCTGTGCTCCGCAACGGGAGGGGCCACAGCAGTGAGAGGCCCGCGTACTGCAAAAAAAAAAAAAAAAATCTGTTACGTTGCTCAGTTTATATTTTTATGCAGCTTTCAGCATAATTACAGAGACTTGGTTCAGTCATAATCTAAACTGAAAAATATAATACAAAATAATGTAATCTGTCATATCAGTGTTTAAAAATGTATATGGTAAAAATTAATACAAACATGGAAGAATAAACATATAGTTTGTGACTAAAGCTTGATGTTAAAGTAATACTTCTCTTTTGGAAATGTCAAACCTTTCTGCATTTTCCTACCTGTCCTGCCACAATCATTCCTATCTTGAACAGGTCAGAGGAGAAGAGAGAGGGAATGGGAGACCAGGGCCAAGGTGGGGTAGGAGAAAAACAAAAGTGATCAGGAGAAAGCACAGGTGGGTGAGGGGCAGCGGTTCCTAAGGTGCGCGGCTGGCATCTGAGGCACAAGGCGTCACTGGAGCAGGGATAGAGTGAAGGGAGCGTTCAGTGAACTTAGGGGCTGGCAGAAGCAGAAAGCAGTGTGTGATCCAGGACTGGATCCTGGAGAGTGGAAAATTAACAAATAGCATTTACATTAGCACCAAAAATAATAAAATACTTAAGAATATATTTATCATAATAGATTTGTACACTGAAAACTACAGAATGTTTTGAAAGAAATTAAAGATATACGAAAAAAGGAAATACCTAAATGCCCTAAATGAAAGTGATTATGGATTGGGTGACTATATATTAGATGACAATACTCCCAAACTGATCTACAGATGAAATGTAATCTTTATCAAAATCCCCAGTTGGCATTTTTGAGATCAGCAAGCTGACCATAAAATTCACATGGAAATTCAAGGACACAGAATAGACAAAACAACCTTGAAAGGAAAAATAAGTTGAGTCCTCATACTTCTGGGTTTCAGATCTTACCACGGAGGTACATTAATTAAGACTCTGTGATATTGGCAAAAGAACAGATTTATAGATCGATGGAATAGAATTGAGAGTTCAGAAATAAACCCTCACATTTCTGGTCAATTTATTTTTGACAAGGGTACCAAGAACATTCAGTGGGAGATGTGAGTCTTTTTTATGTGGGCATCTACATGCAAAGGAAGAAACTGTACCCATATCTAACATATTTTTAAAAACCTAAAATGGATAAAATACCTAAATGTAGGAGCTAATATCACAAAACTCTCAGGAGAAAACAAAGACGCAAATATTTGTGCCCTTGGATTAGGCAATGATTTCTTAGATAATGACGTCAAAAGCACATGCAACCAAAGAAAAATTGATAAATTGGACTTCATCAAAATGAAAATAAAAGTTGAAAGACAACCCACATGGGGGTAATTCTATGACTGATGTCTTGTGAAATCTCTCTGTGGAGGTCTGAAGAAAGCAACACCACAGCTATAATTTGTAAAGAAGCAGCAGTCACTTGTATATGCTGAGACAGGGGGATGGTGGTTATTTTTTGGCTTGGACGATGTCCATATTTTGTCTGTGTCCAGGGTGGAATTGTTTTCGTCTTGATTCATCATTGTCGTATAATGGCCTTGAGTGACGCTGATGTTCTGTGGAATTGTTATGTTCACCGGACAACCGTGACCCAGCTGAGGGTACCAGACCAGCTTGCGGCTGACAAGGTCTGCTTTCCTCTCATGCAATTCAAAGATGAGGGCAGAAGGGGAGCTGGCGCATTCAGGGCATCTGCTCTGGACTCTAGGCCCAGGAAAGAACAGAAGTGGAGTAGAAACCTGATGGAAAATATTGGAGCCACAGTGAGCCTGACTGGAGGAGGAAGGGAACTGGGCTGGTGGTGAGAACGACCCTCAGCAAAGGGGTGAGGCAGGGTCCAGGCAGCCAGTGAGCCCTGGTTCATTCCCCTTAGGGCCGGTGCCTCCCCAGTCTCTCCGGATGTTGGTCCCCCGCCTTCCCTTGCATCGGGAACAGATGTCGGTTTTCTCCCTACCCACGCCCCCAGCTCTGCTCCACCCACTCCCATACCCATTGCACTCAGCTCAGTCCTGGAAGCCGCTTCAATGCCAGCCCCACAGGATCCGGGGCTGAGCCTCTCTCACTCCAGATGCCAGCTCAGAGCGGAGAGATGTACAAAGGCTGATCAGTGACCTAATTCACGTGCCACAGTGGCTTCCCTATGCCTCATTTGAGAACATTCCAAATAGTAGGTGAACTGATACAAGATAGAAATGTCTACCACAAAAATCATTTCGTATGGAGCATTCATGACAGTGAAAAACTAGTTGAACTAAAAGAAAACAAACAGAAAAACCCTTTGGCTTTTACCCCGAAAATTAATGCGTAAACTGTATGTGATGTAACAATGAAATGACACTGCACATTGGATCCAACAGGAGTGCACCAGTGGGCATGTTCATGCCACACGCTCTGGGCGCTGTGTCACTGTCACCTGGGCCCAGTGGGCTGAGTCTCCTAGAGGAAAATGGCCTCAAGCGTTTACAGTTTATCTCAGGAACTACTTTTACTCCTGCTCTTGGGGGACCAATGGTCATTTTCTCCTCCAGGAAGGCGAACTTTCTATTGCCCAAACTTCTCTAGCGTTTTAATTTGATTAAGGAGAAGAATAACAAGGAACCATACGAGTAATTACTAAGTGCTTCTGAATGATCCCTCTAACATAGTACAGGAATTTGGTGCTGTTTTATTATTGTCACTATTAAATCTGGATTATCATATTTAGAATACATATTAAAAGTTAATTGATTTATTTATTTTCTCCATGCTGCGTGGCTTGCGGGACCTTAGTTCCCCGACCAGGGATTGAACCCCGGCCGAGGCAGTGAAAGCCACTGGACCACCAGGGAATACCCAGAAGTTGATTTTAGAAATCTACTACAGCTTGTTTTCTAGAGAATCAGCAGAGTGGAAAAATTAAAGTGCCTTTTTAGTTTTGCATGATGTACATTGCTGATTCATGTGATAATATGTTCCAGGCATATAAAGACTAAAACAATGTCTATTTTACATTCTATCTTAGGGTCTGTCATCTAGCAACATTTCATGCTAGGCTCATTCACACACTACAACACTGTCGATGTACAGAAGAAGCTCTTCCAAAATAACTGAAATTAAAAAATTATGTAAAATGAAAAATGTACATTGAAATATAACCGTTATGAAATTTAAAATCAATAGTACTAACAAATATTTTTTATAGCACATGTCAAATATTGTAGATTAAGGTAGTCTAGTTAATAGTAATGTGAACGTTCAAATCAAGTGCTCTTTACCAGGAAATGATATATTTAAAGTATGCCAGAGTGTGAATCACTTAACATTTCAGATGAGAACATTAACCAATACTGGGAATCCTTCATAAATATAAGGGGGTAATAATAATTTCATTATGTGGAAAATTAAAAGACATTAAACTATAATTTCAGATAACCCATTCTTTTGCAAATATACACTTTTTAAAAAGTTAATCAGCACAGAGGATTTTTAGGGCAGTGAAAATACTCTGTATGACATTATAATGATGATAAATGTCATTATACATTGTCCAAACCCACAGAATGTACAACGCCCAGAGTGAACTGTGAACTATGCACAGTGGGTGATTATGATGCCTCAGTGTAGGTTCATCCCTAGTGAAAAATGTACCCTCTGGTGGTAGTGTCGATAATGCAGGAGGCCATGCGTGGGTGGGGACAGAGGGAAATGGGAGATCTCTGTACCTTCTCAATTTTGTTGTAAACCTAAAACTCCTCTAAAAAACTGTCTTTAAAAATTTTATTAACATCACATATCTTTCAAATTCTAACATAATATTAGTAATGTAAACTAGAATATATTAACAGTATTCATAATTTGATATTAAATTATCATTACTTTTAATTACTGCATAATTCAGTATTAATAGTATAAGCACAGGTTATATGTTAATGAAATTGAAATTTATATGTTTACCATTAAAATATTCCGCTATGACTTAATATTTTCACTAATTACTGTATCATCAATACTGCAATGATTATTATTTTAATTCACCCTTCTACTCAAAATCTCATTGGTTTTTCTTTGGAATTCCAGATATGACTGCAGTCCACCTATCATAGAATCCTGCTATTCTAAATCTGAGGGCTCTCACTGCCTGGGCGCTGCAGGAAGAAATGTAACTTTGTTTTCACCTCAGTCATATTTGATTTCTAACATTTTAATTAAAACTTTTAAAATGTGAAAACCCCTAAGAATAGTCTCTTTATTAAATGCAGTGGAACTTGAATTTAGCTATAGCTCTTCTCATTCAATTCAAAGATGCTTTTCAGAACGCTTCCACATGCATGTGATCGTGAATCACCGTTTGGATAACCTTTCTCGGGGCTAGTTTTCCCCAAAGGGCAGCTGTACAGTTTGTCTTCAGGAACTAATAAACTGAGTGAGGGATACCTTTGAATATTAAATGTAGTGGGGATATTAATCTTCTAAATACAGTGCAGTTATCACCCAGAGGTTGCCTTCCCATATGGAGAAGACTAGAAACCAGCTGATTGTTCTCCTTGCTGCAGTTACGGCTGATTTACTCAGAGGACCGTGGCTGGGCTCTGGGCACTGTGGAGAGGAGGGTCACAGAGCAGTGTACGCGAATGATTTGGCAACACTAGAACCAGCTGTAGAGATAGTTCTGCATGTCATTCAATATCTTATATATTTAAACTTAGTAATCTCCAGGTCTTAACGCATGTCTTATGGAGGAACTTCTCAAAGGATTTGAGGACCTGCTTTCTTATCTGGGAGGTATTGTCCGTGTATAACTGTAGTGTGAGGTGATGGAATACACCAGGGGTAGAAAAACCTGGTTCCCATGCACCATCTGAGGACACAGAGGTAGGTGACAGAGAGAGTGGTTTTCATGTCCTGTATGGAAAACAGCAGTGAGAGCCCTCCCCAATAACATGAACCGAAACCTAGAAATAAGGTGCATACAAGTTCATCGTGATAGACATTTGTTTTACTGCTGTTACATGAACTACTCCCTCTCAAAAATGTTTTAAGACGATAATACAGGCTTGCCTTGGAGACACTGTGCGATCAGCTCCAGACAAGAGCAAAAAGCGAACATTGCAATAAAGCAAGTCACATGAAAGTTTTGGTTTCCCAGTGCATATAAAAGTGACGTTTACACTATGCTGCAGCCTCTTAAATGTGCAATAGCATTATGTCTGTCTAAAAAGTGTACAGACCTTAGTTAAAAATGCTTTACTGCTAAAGAATGCCAAACATCATCTGAGACTTCAGTGAGTCCTGCAGTAACATCAAGGTCACTGATCACAGAGCACCATACCAATATAATAATAATGAAAAAGTTTGAAATATTGCAAGAATTGCCAAAATGTGACCCAGAGACATTAAGTGAGAAGACGCTTGAAAAAATGGCGCCAATAGACTTGATCAATGCACAGCGTTGCCACAAACCTTCAATTTGTGACAAACTCAGCATCTGTGAAGCGAATAAAGTGCAGTCCAGTAAATCGAGCAGGCCTGTGTTTCAAACATTTTCATGTCAGATCAGCCTGGCTGGTTCTTCTGAAGACTGTCAAAAGTCATCACAAATAAAAAAGTCTGAGCAAACGTCACAGCCGAGAGAAGCTTAAGGAACCATTCTGAATAAACGTGATGTGGTGTGTGTACTGGATGGGGTTCTGAAACAGTAAGGGTGAACCTAGGGGAATCTGAATAACGTGGGCGTTAGTTAATAATGTATCAATACTCACAAGTCGCGTCAAATATGGCAGTGGTGCACGATGGTAAGAGAGTAAGTGGCGCAAGCAGCTTACTGAAGGGTGAGACAGTTGTAAAGTGCCTTGCGAAGCTTTCAGAAAAGCACCAACACAGAGAAGGTTTGCTAAGACTGGCAGAGTATTCCGTGTGTGGGGGTTTTTTATTTGTTTCGTTTTGGTTTTGGTTTTTCTGGCTCCAGTGTTTAAGGAGATACCTCTCAAATCACAAGGTGACCATTAAGCTAATAGAACAGAGACCTCAGTGGCATTCATGACAAAACCTTTTACAGGAAGAGTTCAGAAAATCAGTAAATAAACAACTAAGCCCAGACCACATAAAGTGTCAACAAATCCCAGGAAGCCAGGAGAATCTGATTTCTAGGTACATTATAATGTTCAAAATATCTAGTATTCGACAAAAATTGTCATGCAAAGAAACAAGAAAGTACAACCCATCCTCAGGGAGAAGAAAAATTAACAGATACTGTACCTGAGGGAGTACAGACATTGGACTTGACGAGAGACGAGACAAAGGCTTTACACAACTGTCTCAATGATGCTCAAAGAACGAAAGGAAGCAGGCAAATGACGCTTCACCGAATCAAGAGTTTCGGTAAAGAGACAGAAATTATACAATGGAGTCAACTAGGAATTCTGGAGTGGAGAATTGCTATGGGTTTTTACCTCTATGTTTTATATTATATAAAATACTAATAGAGGGCTGCAGCATCAGATTTGAGCAGGCAGAATAAATAACCAGTGAATATGAAGAAAAAAATCCACTGAGATTATCAAGTAGTGTTTTATAAATGAGTCAAAGGTGGTCCTTGTATATTGGGCCTCCTGTTTACGTCTTCACAAGAGACTAGGCCCATTAGCTCAAAAGCCCATCAGTGCCAAATTAAAATTTTTATATACTGAATTGTCTTAAACATAACATAGCTCAAATGAGATTTTTAACCATTTAGAGCCTGCCTGCTGTGCATACCCTGTGAAAATGCACCCAACATTTGACCAGCTGACCATAGATAAGCTAAACCATGGGTATACAAGCCTCTAAGCTGCTGCTGGCCTTTTATAGTCCTCTGACCAAGAGACTCCCCATCTTTGGGCTGAGAGACTTCAACTGGACAAGGAAACCACCACCCCTTTCCAAACACCTTCTCCCCCAGGTGTTCCCTTGTTATCTTCCCCTTCCTGGTGGTGGTCCCGCACTCTAGCCGCTGGAAGGAGTTATCCTTGATAGGGAAGGTGCACCTTTGTGCCACCCAATACATCTCATTTTGTGATGCCACCCCTCTGTGGTCATGACTTTATGTGATCAGTCCTGAAATCCCTTGATCTCACTGAAAATGCCCAGCACACTCATATGCATAGGTCAGTGTAGACTCCAGTGTAACATGAGCTCCTCTGAGAAGGGAGTGTGCACATCATTCCTGGGGGTCCCAGCACCTACACAGGCCCTGCCCCAAGCAGCACCAGGCCCTTCCCTCCTGGAGACACAGGCAGAGGAAGTGATTTCTGACTAAGCCACCAAATAAGTCTCAAATTCAGCTGTGGCCCAGGATCACAGCTAAAGTCAACTATAGCTTTAGGGTAAATTAGGTATGTCCTAAGCAGATTAAATGTAATAGTAATACAAATCTATTATATTTTTAAGTGATGTGAAATATTTCAATATAAAAATGAGGTAAGGAAGAGTGGTGTTTCCAGATCTCAATTTATAAAAAATATTCTCTATTTGCAAACACGAAGTGCCTACTACCTGCAGTAACAACTTGGTGTATACAGTATCAACTCAGCAGTACTCACTACAACTCCAAGAGAGAGGCATGAAGCTTACTTCTACCTTAGAATGGAGGAAACTGAACCACAGAAAGGTTCAGTAACAAGGTCTCATGGGCTGTGACAGTGGAAATAACCCATTGGGGGGGGGGGTCTGTCTTCCAGATCTGAACTTCTGACTAGTTTGTTCCACTTGACCCTTGTTCACACTTCCATGTGTCCCTGCCTTCTCACAGCCAATACCCCTCCAGCCACAGCACCAAGATGTTCAATTTTGGTTGGTCATCATCCTCGCACACGACTGTTTCCACCCTAGCTGAACAGTAGAATCACTTTTTTTTTAATGATGATGTATTGGTTTCACCCCGAGATGTGCTTATTTAATCAGCCTGTCACGCTGTGATTTGGGGACTGTGCTAGTTTGGGAAGAGCACAGATCAGCTGAGTCCTCTTGAGTGAGGTTTAGGCTCAGCATGGAAGTCTGCTGAAGGGCAGCACATTTCCAAGCCCTAGGCGCAAAGCAGGACGGACCTGCTTTGAGAGAACTTTCATTTTGCTTGGGGAAAAGAACATTAATAAGACAGGCTTGTGTGGTGTCTGATAGGTTAGGGGATATTATATTGCTGGGGTCTTCTTTTCAGGGCTGCTCTGTGTGTGTGTGTTGGCGGGGAGGGCACAATAATGGCTCCGTTTGGGAAGCAGGACTCACCTGAATAAGATGTGGGATGGCGTCATACGATGAGCTCCTGCCCCCAGCTAGCTCAACTCAGGGGCTTCACGGAAAAATCCAAGGAGTGTTCTTGGCCTGGAACAGCAGAGCTGCCCGTCTCTCTGGCCCCGCAGAGCTGCCCAGGGGCAGAGACAGGCTGGGGACTACCCCGTGGTTTACACTAGACGTCCATGATACTGTCCACCTGGTAGGCCAGGGTCATGGCACACTGAGAAACCAGCCAGTGGGGTGAAGGCCCCTGTTGTGTCACCATCGGTGCATAGATGAGACAGCTGATGTTGGTGGGAAGCTGGAATGAGTGGAGGTGAGCTGTGTGGAAGGGGCTGTGGAGAAAGGGAAGACAGAGAATCGGGCCGAGTCTCCCCGACACGCCATGGAGTGCAGACCCAGATCTGTGTCTTTGCAGCTGCATGGAGAAAACTACAACTTCACCAACAGACTAGACTTTTCAGCAACCAACTTTATTGTTTAAATATTTACAAATAATCTGTTGGAAAAAGTTTAATTTCTTACAAAATTCTGCATTCAGTATTCCCAGATCACCTTACTGTTTGCATTTATATGTCAGGTTTTTCCCCATAAATAGTTCTCTCAAAGTTCTGAATTATTTGCTGAATTGTATGTTAAAGGCTCTTTTAAAGGGTTTTTCACCCCCTCAACTTAGCTTTTCTGAATGTGAAGTCTAGATGAAGTTTTCGCCACACTGATTTTAGGACTGCTGTCTCCTCAGTGTGAGAACCTTAACGTTGATTATGAAATGAGAGATCACTGAGTGTCATCCTTATTTCATGACACTGAGCGTGTTTTGTACAGTCTGAATCCACACAGGTACCACAAGTGTGGCTCTATGAATAAAGGATTTCTCATGATTTTACACTGAATCACTTCTCCTGGATGCATGACTTGGTATTCCTTAAGAGCCTTCATCCTCTTACTTCCTGTTGTAGTGGGTATTTATTCCTTCACTGAGTTTTCTCGTGCACATCAAGACTGTGCTTGGCTGAACGTTTGTTCACAGTGATTAGACCTAGGGGCTCTCCCAAATGGAGTTTGCCCATGTTGTTTAACCATGAATTATAAATGAAAGCATTTGCACATTGATGGCAGACCTGGATCCTCCCTGATGCAAGTCCCCTAGTGTGTTTAAAGTTTAGAGCTGTTGTTATTATTGACAGTATGAGTTCTCTCATGTCATCTATGGTCAGACCACTGACTGAAGGTTTTGCCACATAAATATCACACATATGGACTCTCTTCCATATAAATTTGCATATGTCAAGTTGAATAAGGATAACCGAAGGATCTTCCCCATTGATTACAGCGTTTTCTTCGATGTGAGTCCTCTGGTGTGTTTAAATGTTAAAGCTACGGTTGAAGTCTTGTCCACGTTTGTTACATTTATAATACCATGTCATCTGAGGTCAGAATACTTACTGAAGGCATTCATAATTTTCTCTCCATTGTGGGTTCCCTCATGTCGTCTAAGGGCAGAACACTGGCTGAAGGATTTGCCACAAAGATGACACTCATACGGTTTCTCTCCAGTGTGAGTTCTCTCGTGTCGTCTAAGAGCAGAACATTTACTGAATGCTTTCCCACAGAGTTGACATTCATACGGCTGCTCTCCAGTGTGTGTTCTCTCATGCTGTCTGAGGTTAGAGGACTGACTAAAGGCTTTCCCACAGAGATGACATTCATATGGTTTCTCTCCGGTGTGAGTTAGATTGTGTTTTCTAAGGTCAGAGCTTTGAATAAAGGCATTCCCACAGATGTGGCATTCATACGGTTTCTCTCCAGTGTGAGTCATCTCGTGTCTTCTAAGGCTAGAGCAATTACTGAAGGCTTTCCCGCACAGATGGCACTCACACGATTTACCTCTAGTGTGGATCTGCTTATGTTGATTAAGGTATGATTGGTCACTAAGGGATTTTTTACACTGTTTGTTGATACAGGGTGTCTTTTCCGTGTGAGTTAACAAATGTTGACTCAGTGTGGAGCTATGAGTGAAATCTTCTCCCAAAACATTACATTCGAAGGGATCCTCTGGAGTGTGAGATACTTGCTTTTGGGAAGGAGATAAAAGGCTATTAACGGTTTGTCCACATACATACATTCTTTTCTCTACACGTGAATCTAAAACAAAGCATTCAGTGAGAGTCTCCATTTAAAATCCTTCCGATATGACCTGCATACGCCTGATGTGTTACTCCCTGCATACACAAAGGCTTTCTCTTTATAGCCTCCCCGCTGCAGAAGTTATAGGCTAATTTTGAAGACTGCAATATGTTTCAAAGACTAGGCATATGAGCAATGTTTATACAGTTGCCCCTTTTTTTTAAGATCTGAGGTTATGGTTTTGAGCTCAGGTTAATCTCTGCACTAAATTCAAACCACCCATAACTTTTTGCTCAGAAATAGCTTAACCCCAACTTAATGTAAATCAGGCTATTGTGCTCAATTACTAACATTCCATTGCCAGGTCTTTAATTTGGATGACCAGGGTTAACACTCAGGAAACTTACCAGTGGGATGATTGTAGATGTGTCTTTCCTGCTGATATGCTGTGTGGCTAACATTTCTTTAAGGGCACTTTCCCTGCCTAAAATAATTGAAAAAAAAAATTAGAATGCCATTAGGGGAATGAAAGTGTTGAAAAGCTCCAAGACCTTTATGAGTATGTTTCAAAAATTGGTACTTCAATAGGGAATACTCTAGGAAACAGAAACACATTATAGGGCATTGACAATTAGGAAAGATTTTCAGGACTGAAATATGAAAATATTAAAATGGAGATGAGATGTTGGGTAGAGAGAGGGAAAACCTTCAAAGGGGAGGATGAGAACAAGAGTTATTATGTGAAAGTTTAACTTTCCCTAAAGCCCAAAAAAGATAATGGCAGGAGTACACATGAATGTGACTGAAATATGTAAGGAATAATAACATCTAAAGAATTTTGCCCCAATGTCGTTCACCTACGTTTTAGAAAACCTCACTCACTTAACAAAATCTTCAGTTGATGTTTCTAAGTACATACTCACTCACTGACTAGGCACCTCCTCATACTGAAGCACAGGCTGCTGCTGCATACCTGGACTGTGGCTTTGGAAAAATCCTCTTCCTTCAATCCACAGCTCTTCACCTTGGTCCAGCTGGAAAATCACATCTGATTTGCAATGCTGATACCCTGTTCATGGAAAAAAGGTGGATTTTGAGTTCTGTGCTAATAAAAGGGCATTATCATCAAGTTCAGGACACGCTACTGAGGAAGAACAAGGAGACCACTGAAGTTCAGCCCAGGCAACAACACCATGAGCAGAGGAAACACTGAAGTACAGATCATGTGACCAAAATAGTGAAGACCTCTGGATGCTGATGTCCATGGCCAAGTTCGAAGACAGAACACAGAATCCTCAGTCTTTTAAAAAATGGAGAAATTAAATGTCTCCACAGTCGGTTGAATATTATCTTCAAACAGACGCCAGTAAACATAAGTCCCACAAGAATAATCAAGGTTTTGCTATTTTCTCTAGTCTGCTGTCAAGCCTCAGCATAGTGACTAGAGCAGAATATTTAGAAAATATTTACTCAATTTATTTATGCATTCAAAAACATTCATTGGGTTCCTGGGTCTGTTCTGAGTGTGAGAGATTGAGTAGCAAGAAAGACATTAAATTGTGGTCAAGACTACATTTTAGTGGGGTGACAAACTAGATGTAAGTAATATATTAAACAACTTTCTCTCATGTAGTTATAAGGTCTATGAAAGAATCAGGACAGGGAGTGGAGTGAGTATGCAGAAGCTGTTCTAGATACTTATCGACTGAATCAATGAATACCTACCTACCTACCTACCAACCTACTTACCTACCTACCTGCATACATACATAAATGTTGACAGACTCACCCACGGAGACCAGATGACTGATGTTCTCCAGCATCACATCTCTGAACAGCTTTCTCTGGGATGTGTCCAGCAGGGCCCACTCTTCCTGGGTGAAGCTGATTGCTACATCTTCAAATGTCACTGATTCCTAAACATGGATATTGTGGTTCAGACAGAGCAGCCCCTACTAATGTCCAGAGCAGGAGGGTTGATGTGGCAGCACTAAGGAAAGGGGCGGAGAAGCTGGGTGTACAGAAAGATCAAACGGAGTTTGGGGTTCCCATCAGTTCCTTCTCAGTGCTGAGCTGGCAACTGCTTTTCAATATATCACACAGATATGCACAGTCTGAATTAATAAAACTTTATTATAAAGGAATATCACACGAAGTGTGGTGTAATAAAAAAAACCCTGGAAATCTGCCCAAAAAACTGGTAATTGTGAGTTCAGACATGTGATTAAAAGCTGCATTTGAAAATTCATAAAACTCTTCCTGATTAATTTCCAATAACTTATTGACACATCCAAGGCAAATGATTTGCCACTTTTTTTTTTTTTTTTGCGGTACGCGGGCCTCTCACTGCTGTGGCACAGGCTCCATATGCGCAGGCCCAGCGGCCATGGCCCATGGGCCCAGCGGCACGTGGGACCCTCCCGGACCAGGGCACGAACCCGCGTCCCCCGCATTGGCAGGCGGACTCTCAACAACCGCGCCACCAGGGAAGCCCTGATTTGCCACTTTTAAACCATAACTGTAGTTGTATCATTCCCCTAAATGAACTTCAGACTCATCTATTAAATGGTTTAATAACCTGTTATGAGTATTGAAAGATCCAATGAAGTAATGAAGTTCTCCCTACCTAAGTAAACATGTATTAAATACAAGCCTTAGTCTATTACTTATTAAAATGTCCGAGAACCTTGAAACCATCTCCAGCATTATTCAGAAATGAACAAGTTTCATACAGGACTTGGTATCAACAGGCGTGGTCTCACTGAACTCTACAGAACTTGGGCGTTCATAAGAAGGTATGAGGTCAGATGGTCCAGCAGCACAAGCCGGGGGGACTCTGGGGTGGCTGTGCTGAAGGACAGACCCAGCCTGACCCGTCCCTCTGGTGGGAGGACCCCCACTCTCAATGTTTTCTGGGACCTCAAACACCAGTCCTTACTGTCGCCTTTCTTTAGCTTGTCTCTCTGCTGAAGGATAACAGAAGCCTCTTGACTGGTTTTGATCTATCTAGTTCTTTAAAACTTTCCACAGGGTCTTAAATTTTACTCTATTCCTCCTCAATATGGAGCCACAATTAAGGAAATAATACTCCCTATACATTAATTCCAGTTACCAAAAATGAAAAAAAGCGTTGATTTTCTTTTTAAGAAGTTCCTAAAAGAGCAAATATATTCTATCAAAACTTTAAAATTAGAAAAAAATAAATGAATGATCCCTCATGCCTCCTTTGGCCTCAGCTTCTCTCGTGCTCCCTTCACAGCTCGCAGCCCGCACCCAGGACCTGTGAAGACAGGACTGACTGAACCCACCTCATGAGACCCTGGCCTCCCCATTGGGCTGTAATGTTCTCCTCCTCCCTCCTCTCTATTCACCACAACCTTAGACCACGATAGCCACTAACGTGATTATCGACTGAATTATTCCCCAATGAGACCATGGACAGATTAGAGAAAGAAAACTTCTCTCACCTCTTCTGTAAATACACAAGCTTAGCAGAGGCTGGAATAAAAGAGTGTGATGTTAGGAAGGATACTAGTTATTAAGGAGTTCTTGACCCATGACAACCATCCCAGAGTCCTGGGGAAATTTCATTGGAGCTCAGATGCCTGAATGTTTCTTGACTGCACTTAGAACATCCATGCAAGTAAGAGAATCCTGCCCATCTGCTGTCAGCAGCAGTGTGTGCAATTCCAGCAGAAAGAGGCACTGCTTACTCACCAATGGCTGCATTGTCAGTAACTCAGCTGCGAGCAGTCTTTCTCTGGGTTTTCACTCACAGACAGTCCAAGCACTAAGCAGGCAGAGCTGCGGATGGAGAAGAAGCCGTGAGACTCCAGTCCTGTGCACACCTTCATGAAGCCCCAAACCTTCACCAGGATGTGACGCCCAGTCTAACCAACAAACATGCAGTGCACACCCTACTGGAAACACACAGAGGCCTCTACTCCTCTCCCAGGGTCAAAAGTAAGAAGACTTTAACTGTGGTTGTTGATTTAAAAAGTAGAAATACAAATAACTTACAGACAAGAACATGGAAAGTATTGAGCTTCATATGTTAATTAGCCTGTGGTACCCAGAGTTATTCAGTTCTCTCCCTGACTCCAAACCAGTGACCCCTGACCCACGCTGCACGTAGATTTTGGTTCCCACCTGCAGGTAAACACTGGGAATTCTCAGATTTCATTATTCTGACAGGGGTTCCCCAGCATTCATGGCAGTGCTCCCTTAACTCTGTTGGATCTGACCCCCACGGACCTGGAAGTCAATCAACTAAAAGTCTGTTTTATGAGGGAGTTAACTTAAGGACTTATTCCACTTGGAGGAACCGTGGCACCCACCCTTCCGGTCTCGTCCTTAACATCCGCTGCTCCAGAAGGGAGCAGAGGTACACAAGCCATAGTGTTCCGGTCGTGGACTGTCTTGAGCCCTCTGTGTCGAGGATGGCTGGGCTAACTCCAGCTGATCATCTTAGTAAAGGGGTAGCTGAAATCCTTGAAATCATGTTCTGCATTAATCTTCATTAGCTGCAATATCCCTGCATTTCATTATACACAAACACACGTATGTGTACATGCATATATATATATATATATATATGTGCACACAAATGTGTGCAAGAGACACACAGAGAAAGCATTTATAAAGTGTAAATTCTCCCCTGAAATACCAATAACTAAATATATTTCACAGGAAAATGATGATAATGCATCATAAACAAAAGCAGGATTAACTCACCCATTTGTACCTGAGGTCCAGAAAAAGAAAAAAAAAAAAGTTTGTATCAAACATGACTTAGTGCTTGGATATTTACGTATATTCACTCATTTAGGCCTTAAAATAAACCTGGCGATTTTAGTTTGTTTACCAATATAACAAATGACATACACAGAAGAGGTCCAAAAAGTTAATCATATAACAAAGTCACAGCTAGAAATGACGCGTCTATAATTTTAATTTTGTTCTGCCTGTCTCCTATGCTCATATTCCTTATGCAACACACATCATATCCAGGTTTTACCTGGAATACTTCCTCTGACATTAATCAGGAGCCCCAACCTGTAACTACAACCCCTCTGCCTTCTGATACCCCAAACTCAGGTCCTCTGCCACATGGGGACCCCCAATGTACTTGTTTCACTTCTCAAACATCGAGCTACATCTCTCTACATTTTTCCTGCTCAGTTTAATCCACACTTACTCATTTCAACAGGCACTTACCAAGACCAGAACATTTTCTATGTCCCTTGGACTATTAACCGTATTTCCCCATCAAAATCCCAATAGCAGGTGACTCCTCGTACCTGCCTTTTCCATGACTGCATCCGACACACACTACTACTAAGTTGACCCCTGCCTAACACAGAATCACCTACTCCTAGTTGTTTTCAAATATATCTGGCAACTCTACTATGTCTGGCAAAGTAAAACAGAAATATTTCAAATATTTGCTCCATAAATATTTCAAATTGTCACCATGCCTTTTGAATCTGCACTCTTCACGTTTCAAAAGATGAGGTTATTTCCTACTACACATAGTGTATTAGTTTGCTAAGGCTGCTGGAACAAAGTATCACAGACTGGGTGGCTTAAGCAGATTTACTTTCTCACAATTCTGGAGGCTCTAAGTCCGAAATCAAAGTGAAGCCAGGGTTGGTCTCTTCCGAGGCCGCCCTTCTTAGCTTCCGGATGGCTGTCTTCTCCCTGTGTCTTCCCACTGGACATGTCTGTGCCATAATCTCCTATTCTTGCAAAGACACCAGCCGAATTGGATTAGGGCCCATCCTAAGAACCTCATTTTAATTTAATCACCGCTTTTAAGGCCTAATCTCCAAATACCATCACACTCTGAGGTCTGAGGATGGCTTCAATATTTGACTTTTGGGGGCACACAATTCAGTTCATAACACAGACGGATTACATGATGTGACAAAGTAACTCGGTTCACCATCATGATCGCTACAGATATTCCTACATTCCTACCCCTGGGTTACTCCTTTTCTCCCTTCAAATTGACGGGTCATGCTGCCTCTAGTCTAGCGTCTCCAGCTGAACTCTTTTCTCTCCTGTTTTCTTGTTCTCCTTTACCGGACACCTGTCCATCAGTCCCCTCATCAGTTAAGCTCATTATGTCTCTTTTTACTTGAAGCAAAAATCTCCTCTGAACCTATTTTTTCTCAAGTCCCTGCCCATCTATCCTCCCTTCACCATCAAGCTGGAAGTACAGCCGTCAGCCCCTCATGTCCTCCTCTCCCTTGACTTGCAAAGACCCTCAATGTTTATCTCACGCATACATATTGTTAATATCACCAAGTATCTCCCCACAGATAGAGTCTTCCTTTAAAACAAAAGTTGAAACTTGACCTCCTTTCCGGAACATTTTCCTAGCCTAAACTGACACCTCATTCTCCTGTCTTCGATCTACTCTGTCATCAGTCCTCTGCAAAGAATTCCTCGGTCCTACTGGAGTGTCTCAAGACTTAATGGGAGCTCCTGTTCTCCTCTCACACATTTATTCAATTGCTCTCATTTCTTCTACTGCTATCTCTGTTGAAAATGACCAGCTTCTTGTCTGGATTCCATTTCTGTGCTATCATCTCTCCTTGCAAACTTACATACACCTAAAACGAAATATTTCTCAGGACAACACCTCTGCCCCTCCAAATACAAAAATCACTCCTCCTCTAGTCTTCAGTCTTAGTTAACGGCTCCACCAGACATCCTGGCATTGATGTGTGCATGACCTGGCTGAGCCCACACACATACTGCTGTTATCTCTACACTGGGGGACTGGTATCAACCTTCATTTCCACCCAATCCACACACACAACCTTCCCACCCATACACAATTTATGTCAGCATCAGTTTAAATCTCAACTAGCAGGAGACTTTCACTAAACTCCAACCAAGTTAAACCTTTCCCTTCCCCTCTGCCCTAACTTACACAGAACTCTACCACTCCTTGAGGCCATTCACCTAATTAGTCATTAGATATTTATATATGCTCTGCCCTCCCAGTGGTCTAAATCTACCTATACATGGTAAGATTAGGCAAGTTCACCTCTGACCATTACATATGAATTATAAATACAGAGAAACTCTATGTCCACAGTAAGGAAACTTGCCCCCAAGTGGCTGCACTCATGTGATCCATCATTTCCTGATTATAAACTCTTCTGAAATAACGGAGTTGTCTTTCCTGACAAAAATTCTCTCTACTACTTACCCAAACCCATGGAAAAGCCAAAGAAGTCAACTCTTTATTGAGGATGCAGTCACCACCCAAACGAACTCAGAGTTTCTTTCTCTCTCTAGATAAACCAGCTTTTCATGGCAAGCCCTCTTTGTAAGCAGCTGATAATCTCATCAATCATGTAAATCGAAAGACATACCCTGATTAATTTGCATGCCAAGTCAATGTAGATCTAATCAAGGCATGCCTTTTTTTTTTTTTTTTTTTGCGATACGCGGGCCCCTCACCGCTGTGGCCTCTCCCCGCTGTGGCCTCTCCCGTTGCGGAGCACAAGCTCCGGACGCGCAGGCTCAGTGGCCACGGCTCACGGGCCCAGCCTCTCCGCGGCATGTGGGATCCTCCCGGACCGGGGCACGAACCCATGTCCCCTGCATCGGCAGGCGGACTCTCAACCACTGCGCGGCCAGGGAAGCCCAAGGCATGCCTTTTTTAATCAAATATTTTCTCACTAATTAGGTAAATCACATAAATGGAATTAAGGAAAACAGATGATATCCTTTCATTCTTTTTCTAAAAATGCTTTATTTTTTTAGAGTTGTTTTAGGTTCCAAGCAAACTGAGCAGAAAGTACAGACAACAAAGTCTATGGATAACTCTTATGGAAGATCTAAGAAGCTCTTTACCCAAACATGTCATCAATATTGATCACATATTAGGTAACAGGAGTATTCTTATAATCTTGCCATTTATTCATTTGCCATTATTATTATTATTTTTTCTTTTCTTCTGGCCATGGCACGTGCGGCTTGTGGGATCTCAGTTCCCCGACCAGGGACCGAACTTGGACCCTTGGCAGTGAGAGTGCAGAGTCCTAACCACTGGACCGCCAGGGAATTCCCTCATTTGCCATTATTATTGTCACTTTTCCTTTCATGAAACCGACCTGGAAAGGATTCATGTGACTTAACAAAAACTACGCAGCATATAATTGGTTGAACTACGTTTCACGCTCACGTGTATCTGGCTCAAAAGTCTGTTCCCTGACCACAGTTTCATGTGAGTTATGTCCTCTCATGGTTCGGTGTGCAGGTGAGGGCGGTGAGGATAGGCCTGAGTTACACGGGGGCGTCGCTTCCACCACCTGGCAGGCGAGTGTGGCCTGGAATTGAAAGTGACCGCACAGCGTAGCAGCGCCTCCTGCAGAAGAGCCCCGGCATCCTCCCTCCCCTGGCCTGAGGTGTGGACTTCCAGGAGCTGCAGGACTTGGAATCTGGCATTCTGAGGCCAACAGAGAGGATGTTAGAAGCAGAGAGGAAGTCTTCAGTGCTGGGAGGAATATTTTAGTTCCAGTTATAGCAGGGAATCCATCCTTTCTAGTTGAGACAATACTTTGGTTGTTGAGCCCACTCTCATACTGAGCTTCTGAAGATGTTGGGCTACTGCCTGCAGGAATCCACCTGACGAGAAGGAGTTCACCAGTTTTAGGCTGTGGAGTCAATCAACTTCAGAGACAGCCATCATGAACCCCTAGTCAGGCACGAGGGGAATGTCCACCAACTCCAGGAAACACAGAGCCTGCAGCCTGGGCAGGTTCATCATCTGCCTGCCTTGGAAGGTAAGAAGAGGGTCCAGGACAAGGTTGTGTTAGAAAAGCAGTGGAGAGAAGTCACTTTCCTTGAAGATCCGTGACTCTGAAATTTCACAGTTGTATAGTTCCACACTTGTGAGGACTGGGCAAGTTTGGTGATCGGGAATTTCCTCAAGTATAGAACATGCAACTAGAGTTCAGTTTGGTGAGGGTACCTCTTCCCAGCTTCCTTAATTAAAGCTGGAATGATTTCAGAAGGCTTTATGCTTCAGATCATGTAGAGCCCCACACTCAGTGACTGGAACCCTGCTCTCACGTGTCTCTGGAAGAGATGCCTGACAACCGGGGCCTCTCCCTGCAACACCCAAGCATTCCGATGATCAAAGGACAAAAATCAACTGCGTTCAACCTGAATCAGGGAGTGGAATGACAGATATTCAGGGCCCCTGGACAATATCAAAGCTCACTGAGCCGTCATATATACCTGCTCCAAGGAGCCCAGCATGGGTTTTGTGTAAGAACTGCCATGCCCGGTTTACAGCAGAGACCCTCAAGCATTTTCCCAAATAGAGGCCATACATACCTTGTAAGGTGTCAGGTACACATCTCCATAGTGCAGAATGTTCAACTAGCATCTTCCAAACTCTGCAGAGAGAGAAAACTGACATTGATCTCGGAAACTGACACGAGCCCATGGTTTCCCCTCCGAGGCCCCTGCTGTCCTCCTCCGTGACCACAAGGCCAGAGAGTGGTTGGAAGCCCTGCTCCAGTTGTGCCCTAAGCTCTTATCCCAGTGTTTCCGTTTTAGTGCACTTGGACTGGGTCCTATGTTCTACACCCCTCAAACACCTGCCTCTACCCCAAGCTCTGAGGTACCTGATCTTCAGAATAGTGAGGACGCCCCTCCCCCAGACATTGGTCCATACCTGGAAATGTGAATCTTCTCTGTAACACACAGGAAGGAGAATGTCTTCAGCATCACAGAGACAAGTAGTGCCAGGGTGGTTCTCGAGCTTTGCTCTCTGCCCGTTGTATGCATGCACTCTGATGAGGAACTGGAACCTTCTAGGGTGAGTTGAGGGGACTGAGGATCTAGAAGGTTATTTAAATGTCTGTGGGTGGGTGGGTGGCGTGATAGCTGGATTCTGGGCACTGTTTCTTCTTATTTTCCTCTGTGAGTCACCCAGCAGGGAGGAGAGTACTTTCAATCAGATCTGAAAGGAAAACCCCAGATTAATGCAAGGATCTGATAACTGGGGAAAGGTAGTCAATATCTAGGACAGTTCACAATCTCCAGAAGATACTCCATAAATACGGTTTACCTACTGAGTTATCGAGAGCATATGGGAGAATCCAAGGACAAGGAAGGAAAATCTAGGAAGACTAATAAGGCACTGTCCATGGGATTACGTTAGGTTTTGACTTCAGGGCAGATTTAAATTGAAACATAAAATATTTTTTTTACCTTGAGGATTTTTCTTCTAAGGACATACAGGGACATCCAGGGAACCACGATGCACATGAAACAGAACAGCCCTGTGAGTGGGAAGGAATGTACCTAGGTATCACTGTGCTTTGCCCACACTTCCAAACAGAAGGCATCAAAGAAGGTCATGAGTGGATGAGAACTGTAAATAAAAGCAGCCCCTCACTATAAAAAAATAAATACCAGGTCCCACAAACTTTCCAAATGTCCTGTGTTAAAGTCATTTCTTTGAGCCAGGAGGAGTTCCTGCTATTCTCTCCAAACTATTACCATGAACTGATGTGGCTTAAGGAGAACTCAACTCAATGAAAATAACTTGGAAAAAATAACCAAAGCAGTAACTATTAAAAGACTAAAGCATAAGAGAGGTTGGGGTAAAAAAAAAATGAATATTAATATTCAAGGAACCCTATGCCTTGGAGCAAAACATTATTTAAAAATTATCCAGGGGCTTCCCTGGTGGTGCAGTGGTTAAGAATCCACCTGCCAGGGCTTCCCTGGTGGCGCAGTGGTTGGGAGTCCGCCTGCCGATGCAGGGGACATGGGTTCGTGCCCCGGTCCGGGAAGATCCCACATGCCGTGGAGCGGCTGGGCCCGTGAGCCATGGCTGCTGAGCCTGCACGTCCGGAGCCTGTGCTCCGTAACGGGAGAGGCCACAACAGTGAGAGGCCCACATAATGCAAAAAAAAAAAAAAAAAAAGAGAGAGAGAAAGAATCCACCTGCCAATGCAGGGGACACGGGTTCGAGCCCTGGTCGGGGAAGATCCCACATGCCGCGGGGCAACTAAGCCCGTGCACCACAATTACTGAGCCTGCGCTCTAGAGCCCACAAGCCACAACTACTGAGCCCACGAGCCACAAATGCTGAAGCCCACACGCCTAGAGCCCGTGTCTGCAACAAGAGAAGCCACTGCGATGAGAAGCCCGCGCACCACAACTACTGAGTCTGCGCTCTAGAGCCCACAAGCCACAACTACTGAGCCCACGAGCCACAACTCCTGAAGCCTGCACGCCTAGAGCCCGTGCTCCGCAACAAGAGAAGCCACTGCAATGAGAAGCCGGCGCACCGCATCGAAGAGCAGCCCCTGCTCGCCGCAACTAGAGAAAGCCTGCACGCAGCAACGAAGACCCAATGCAGCCAAAAATAAATTAATTAATTAATTTAAAAAAAACTATCCAATAAGTTTAGTAATGGACTACAAACTATTAAAAACCTTAACAGAACTTCAAAGCGTAATTACAAAGATGAAAGAGATTATAAGACAACAGAAGAAAGAAAAATGACTTGACAGAGCTCCAAAACTTCCAAAGTAAAATAAATTAAGATTTATTAATAATTTAAGAGAAAAGACCACAGTGGGAGATAAAAGAAAGGAAAATGACAATGCTAAAAAGTCATTAATTTACATGGATGACAGGCTTTAAAATCAGCAAAAGAAAAAAGAATTAAGTAAGTAAGGATTAAGTAAAAACTACTGAAAGGCTTAGAGAGAAACTGAAAGATGTGAAAGACATGTCAACCTATAAAATCCATGTTAATGGTAAAGATAACAAAGGAAATGATATGACAAAATAATGTTATGATTTAATTCAATAAAGAAGTATTAAAACATACAACAAAGGAATACATAGAATACAGTATAACAGAGACAGAATGCAGAATGATGGTTGACAGGAGACGGGGAAGGAGGGAACAGGAAGCTATTTATTGTTTAATGGATTTAGTTTCAGTTTTGCAAAATGAAAAGAGTTCTAGATATGGATGGTGGTGATAGTTTGGACAACAGTATGAATAAACGTAATACCACCTAACACCACTGAACTGTACACGTAAAATGGTTAAGATGGTAAATGCTATGTGTATTTTATCATAATTAAAAAAAAACTGAAAAAAAATTAGGCTGGAATGCTCTCTGAGTGTTCTGCCAGAGACAGAATTTATTCCTTAAATTTCTCTATTGTTCCAATACAGGAATGAACCTCAAATTAATCAACCATTTGCTCACTGCTTGATTTTAAGTTGGCTTCTCCTGCCTCTTAGTGATGTCAACATGAATGAATACTTGGCATTCTTAATTAATAATGAGTTTATTACTTTGAGGGAGACTGGCAGAACATGCATTCTAGTTGTGGGCTCATGTGTATTTTAAAAGTGAACAGATATTGCCTGGTTGCTAACCCCCAAATGTAGCACACTTTTGTTCTATCTGCAACGTATGAGAATCCAGTTTTCTTTCATCATATGAAGTAGGATTTTTCACTTTGTTCATGTTACCAGTCAGAGAAGATTAAGCAAGGCATGTTTACATAATTGTATCATTGTTTCAATACTTTGCCCTCCCACTGTCAGATAGACAGCTATTCCCCCGTGTCCATATCTATATGTCTGTGCACCTTCGTATGTTTACAGAGGTACATGCATTTCTTTGAGCACTTCTGGGCAATGAGTGTTCATATGCTATGCCTGTTTTGGAGGAGTTTTTACAGCAAGTTAATATGAATTTCCTGCTTTCTGTAGTTACACCAAATTTCATGGCATTTTTAAGAAGAGTCTCTGGCTCAACTTTATCTTCTTGTCCACAGAGTGCCACATGTTACTGCATCTTCCCTTAAACCATCCTTCTACCATGGAGGATCTCACGGAGTTCTTCATAAAGTCTATTCCAGGTAGAACGGGATCTAGCTCTGGCTCTGAATGGATTTTTTTGAGTGTCTATAGTTTATAAGTACTCATATGATTAAAAATCTTTCCCATCCTCTGATTTGTTCATAGTTATTGCCCCCTTTTTCATCTGGTGTTTTATTCCTATGCTTCCTGCCAGCCAGAGGAAGGGAGATGACACCTTCCAGCAGCCCCAGGCAGAGATACTGGAACAGAGGTGCACAGATACTGAAGGACCCAGGAAGAGCAGACGGCAGACAGGCAGCCAGAACTCAGGGCTGAGAGTGCTGGGGCTTAACATTCCTCGTAGGGGAGCAGGGATCCCTGCCTTCCAGGGAGACCCCCACTCCTGCCAGATGTCCAGGGGATGGGATGGGGCAGCAGGGAGGCCCTGGACCTGGGCTCCTCTTCCTGGAAAGTCTCACCTGCAGATGATCTCCTAGGAGCCCTTGCTTTCACCTATGCCCCACTTCCGGTGTTTCTTTTTCTCTTTTGCTGCTTGTCCTTCACCTTCAGAGAACACGTTTCACGGAGCAGACCTAGGACTCTGATTCGAACCACCCCAAGTCCTACTGGGTATCTGATCACTCATTCACTGAGGTCTGTAGTCTATTCTCCCATCTCCTTCAGTTTCTTCTTATTATTGCTCTTGTCATAAGGACCATTTTCATTATTGATGTTAATCACCATGATTGTACTTATTACAACAATTATGATTTATCACTCTTGTTAAAAAACACTGAATCAGCTTTCTCTATCCATGCAGCGTATCGAGTTTACTGAAGCGGACTACAGAGGGTTCCACAAAATACAAACACACAGATGCTTTCAAGTCATTCCCAGTGCCCTTTCCGGAAACGAGTGTCCACAAATTTCCCAAGTTTGTCTCAGGAGGCCTGGAGTGGCCATTTTGACAGGAGAGACTAGATGAGGACATTCTGGCCTGCCTGAGCCTCTAGAAAACATTCTAAGTCATCTTGGGGACCAGCAACCATTTGAGCCTGCCTGCAAGGCCTGGGGAGGGAGTCCATGGCTGGCCAGGCTCAATGAACAACTTCCTAAGACCCCTCGGAGGCCCTGGAACAGGTACAAGAGAACACGCGTGGAAAGCTAAAGAGGAGGTCCTTGCTGCCTGGAGGCTGTGCGGTATTTTCTGAGTGTGCCCAGAACCAGGCAACTGCTCACGCCCGCTACAGTCCTGCAAGCACAGGAGGGCAGGGAGGGACCATCCAGTTGCCCACCAACTGTCCCAGGCTCAGAGGCAAGATCCCAAAGTAATGATACATACCTCTAGGCTGTAGGGTGGGGCAGTGGCAGAAAGCGCAGCGCCACGGGGCTGAGAAAGCGCTCTAGTCTTATTGTTCAGAGCAGGTGGAGCTTTGCAGGGCTAGTGGGCAGGGCATGGTCCCTGAGTCTGGCCTTCTTCCCGGGAGGCCAGATTCCCTGGAAGACACATACACACATACTTTAATGAACGTGTGTGTATATGCGTGTACATCCAAAATGTAGAGACTTTTTATTCCCACTTATTCCAACGTAGAGACTTCAGTACATCCAGTGCATGCATCAAATTTGACTTTGTAATTAGCCACAGAGAAAATTTTAGCTAAATGCAAAAGAGAATATATCAAATAGGCCACATATGCTTACCACAGTAAAATGAAAATGAAAATAAACAATAATCAGGTAGTACAAACAAAACTAACAACCTGAAAGACAATGACAGTCTAAACAACTGTTACAAGTTGTATTGTAACAAGGGTTACAATACAATCGAATGACCATTGCCAATTCGAGTCATCATCACCATGAAGAATGAACATATCAACTCCATAGAATAGGGCCACAGTTGTTACCTGGAAAAAGTGTTTAACTTTAAATACACTTAATAGACGCAGAGAGGGCTTGTTCAACTTTATAAACCAAGAGAAAGTAAAAGGAAACAAGAGTGAGTTGACATTTCAAATTGTTACAAATTAAGAAGATAAAGTTAAAAGAAACAAAAGCTTAAATAAAAGATTCAAGACGAAAACGGAGAAACAGATTATTTGACAGAAATCAATGAAAGTTTTGACAGTCAAATCAAGGAATTAATAAAGACACGTGGAAAGCTTCTTTCCCAGCCAAAATCAGCCTTGAGATCCTCCCTCGGTGCGGAGGGTGTGCCTCTCATACCAGCTCCGTACACCTCAGCCACACACAGGAAGGGACTCACTAAGTGGCAAAGACCGTCCCCTGCGGCCAGTGAAACCACAGGGACTCAGAAGTGTTACACAGGAGACGGGCAGATGGGTAACGCCCTCCCATCCTACGGAAGCCCACATACTCCATGGCAGCAGCGAGTGTGAGCGCTCTCCCACGGTCTCCTCCGTACCTGCTGAGCACAGGGTCACCTCGGGTGAGGACGGGAAGACGTTTCCCTTCCTCTTGTTCCCGAGCTTCTCAGTCTCCCTCCCATCCCCGGCTCCTTGGCCCTCGACAGCATTCTTGCTCTTTCTTCCGGCTCCCTTCAGAATCGAGTGCCCTCTTCTCCCGCCTCACTGGAGAGAGACTTTTGATCTTCGCTTAGTTTGTGAAGTCCGGGCCCTCCCTTGTCGGGTGGCCTCGTGACCCCCTGCTGGGTTGGAGCAGGCAAGGGGGTCAGCAGGAAAGGCCGGCGGAGAGGAACCAGGTCTGTCCTCACAGGAATGACATGGCCTGGATGAGACAGTGCAGGGTTTGCCCTTCTCACCCCTGCCTGCCCCTAAAAATCACATTTCCTATTCCTGAGCAAGAGCCACTTTCTTTCACGATTTTAATCACAATAATCTCAAGTATTTGACTCCTCTTTTCCAGAAGAACATCACATTAAAACCATCAAAAAATGACACGGGGCTTCCCTGGTGGCGCAGCGGTTGAGAATCCGCCTGCCAATGCAGGGGACACGGGTTCAAGCCCTGGTCCGGGAAGATCCCACATGCCACGGAGCAACTAAGCCCGTGAGCCACAGCTACTGAGCCTGCACTCTAGAGCCCGCGAGCCACAACTACTGAAGCCCGCACACTCTAGGGCCCATGTGCCGCAACTACTGAGCCCGTGTGCCACAACTACTGAAGCCTGTGTGCCTAGAGCCCGTGCTCTGCAACGAGAAACCACCGCGATGAGAAGCCTGCGCATGGCAATGAAGAGCAGCCCCCGCTCGCCGCAACTAGAGAAACCCCACGTGCAGCAATGAAGACCCAACGCAGCCAAAAATAAAATATAAAAAGAAATTTATGATCTTAAGAAGACCTAATTGGTAGCACTGGAAAACACGAAAGGAGGTCAGCAATGGAAACAGCTCAGCGATTTATTCACCAGGAACAGAAGGGCTCTCTTCCAACTACTTCTGAGGACAATCCAGCTCACCCTTGATCACTTTCAGAGACACGACAAAGGGAATATATACTTGGCTGGAAACTTCAGTTCACAGCCCAGTAAGTTAAAAGCTCATAAAAGGGGATAAAGATGTTGAATATGACTAAGTGGTTAATCTAGGTTTTGACTGTTCACATAGAAAATTACCGATATCCTTAGTAAGAACACACTGAAATAGTGTAAAATTACTTGCTAAGCACTATAGAATATTTTCAACATGTGATGAAGACTGGAAAACCACTGAGACCTCATCATCGGAATCTGACACAATACCTGTAAACGGGACTGTAAGCTGGAAATTTAAAAACACAACTAATGAATCCGGGATCTACCTTTCTCTTGCCCCCGCCGCTACTGGTGCTCGTAACCCCCTCCCCGTCTCTGCCCTCTTCCATCTCTGCTGATCCTCTTTTGGTCTATTTTCATTTATTCCCCTGCTGCCCAGGTCATTCTCCTTCACTCTTAGCGGGTCTTTTCAAGCCCATGGGACCCACTCCCCCAACCTCAATTCACCCCTGCTTTTACTATCTCAGTCTCCCTGGTTCTCCCTTGATCTCGCTCCTTTCTCGTCATCCCCCTGCCGCACCTCTGCAGTCGCAGGAATTGAATGCAGCAGCCCCTGAACAGCAAGAGCACGCTTTCCAGGGCGGCCCCGGGAATGTAAACACACCCTGCAGGCACGGCCGGGTGGGATGGGATTCGAGACCGCGGGGTGTCACGGGGCGGGGACGGGTGAACGCCCCCAGCGCTGGGCTCAGGGGCCTCTCTGAAGAGGTGACTGTGACGGGAACGCCTGGAGAGCGGCAGGGCTGGGCCCCAGAATGGAGCCAGGATGGGGACGCAGATTCAGGAGAGGACAGGGGGCTGCAGGACGCAGGGTCGGGAGGAGGCGGGACGGCCCGACGCCGCCCTCCAAGGCCGGAGAATACACACCGAGAGGGACCTGACAAGGCGCGGGGTGGGGAGCGGAGACGGTGAGAAGAACCGGGGCAGAACGGTCGGGCGAGGACCAGCCGCGCAGCGATTTTACCGGAACAGATTCAGGTCCGGCCCCGGCAGCTGAGCTCCCCCCGACTAGGCGGGGCTCCCCGCGGGCGGGGACGGTAGCGGTCGAGGGGCCCGGGACTCCGGGTGTGGAGGACGCGGCGCTGAGGGCATCCACGAGAGAGTTTGAACGAGAAATACTGAAACACACGCCAGGTAACGGTTCTTCGGGCCAGAAGAGCTGCTTCCGGCTCTGCCGGAAATTGCGATATCGGGGGGCGGGGCCAGGGAGGAGGGGCTTGCGTGGGGCCGTGACCTGCGCCCTCCGCCCCGCCCCCAGGGAGTTTCCGGTCAGTGGGTACAGCCGCTTACGGAAGCTGACTCTCCGCGTGGGCGGGAGGGCGTCCCGCGTCTGGCGAGGGGCGGTGCCCACACCTTCCTTCAAGTTAGATGTTGACGGTGCTTCAAGGTAAAAGCTTAGAGTTGGGAGGCCACTGGTGCTGAATGCGGAGACCTTTCCTTCTCAAAAAATAGAAAATGATTTAAGTCAAAAATCCCTTTTGGGAGCGTGTCCTGTGAGTCCTGTGATACCTTTGAGACGTGAATGACATCCTACACATTGCTTAAGTCGTTATTGTCTTAATATATTGTAATTTCAGAGTTTTCTTTATTACCGCAGTTACCTGAAAGTATTTTTTATTTATTGTTTTGAAAGTATTTTTAATTTGAAAAATGAGATATTTTATATTAAATATTTATTGTTATTTTTGGCTGCGTTGGGTCTTAGTTGCAGCGTGCGGGACCATTCATTGCGGCGTGGGCTCTCTAGTTGAGGCATGCGAGCTCAGTAGTTGTGGCATCCCCTGCATTGGAAGACAGAGTCTTTACCACTGGACCACCAGGGAAGTCCTAAAATGAGATCTTTTAATCTATGTTTTCGTTTTCTATTTCCTTTTTTTAAATTTTTGGCTGCACTGGGTCTTCGTTGCTGTGCATGGGCTTTCTCTAGCTGCGGCGAGCGGCGGCTACTCTTCATTGCACTGTGCGTGCTTCTCATTGCGGTGGCTTCTCGTTGTGGAGCACGGGCTCTAGGCGGGCGGGCTTCAGTAGTTGTGGCACCAAGGCTTCAGGAGTTGTGGCTCACGGGCTCTAGAGTGCAGGCTCAGTAGTTGTGGCGCCCGGGCTTAGTTGCTCCGCAGCATGTGGGATTTTCCCGGACCAGGGCTCGAACCCGCCGCATTGGCAGGCGGATTCTTAACCACTGTGCCACCAGGGAAGTCCCCTCATTTTCTATTTCTGAATGCTTTGTGTCAAGTATGGATAATGAGGCTTGTAAAAAGTGTGCTTTTTAGGAGATATGTGGATTTTGCTTTTAACTAGTGAAAAATCAATTTTTATTACTCCCAGATACCTTTGACTGGAATATCTGTTCTCTCATGTGAACATCAGAAAGCATAGTAAAACTGTATTTTCAAATTTCAGTTGCCTCATTTATACCCTTAATATTTTTAATGTGAAATATGTGAGTTAAAATCTCTTCTATTTTCTTTGAAAATTCCGAAGTTCACGCTGGAGGGAATTTGGCAAGACTGAATTCCAGTTATTCATGCTGCAGCAATTTCTCAAAAGATTATTTCCATAGAAAAACCCATCTGGTTCTCCTGTGACTAATACAAGTTTCTTCAACTTTTAAGTTTGTTTGTTTTTAATATTAGATATATGGACTCAAGTGGATTTAACTTCTAGAAGCTAACATTCTCTTAAGCAGGGGAACAGTGAACACCTTGGGGCTCATATGGGGGGAAGAGGTGGGAAGCCCCGCCCATTGGTCCTCCAGCTCTCCAGGGCTGCGATCACGTAACCTGAGCTCAGCTCACTCCTGTCAGATCTGTGGGAACTGGACACAGATTAAGGAGCCAGGACTGTATAGGATTTGGGGTCAAGGAATCCAGGTATCTGAGTAACTTCTGCCCACAGCCTTAGTCAGTAGACCAGATAAATGTGCTCATTCCTGAGTAGTGTTCCCAAAAACCTATAAATGTCCTATTTTTGTCCCTCTCCTCTCCACTCCACTTGGCTCTCTCATCAGATTTGCTTTTCTGCACAGGAGGGCGGAGAGACCTGAGGGAACCTTAAAACATGAAGGTCCTCTTTCTGTTCGCTGTTCTCTTCTGTTTGGTCCAAATGAACTCAGGTAAATATCTCCTGCTTAAGGTAGGAAGCTGCTCCCAGCCAGGAGGGATGAGCTGGGAGAGCCTAGGGAAGGCAGTACAGGAATTTCATTGATTTGTGTGTCCGTGGAGGGGGGATTGGGTGTGTATCTGTGTGTTGTTGGTGGGTGCAGGTGGACCTCTTTGGGGCTCAGCTCTGGACCATTTTGATCTTCCCTATAAAGAGGTTTTTAAAAGCTAAGTATGAGTTTTCAGGGTCATAACCCAAGTCAAAGGGTCAACTTTGTTCCGATACAAATAGAAAGCATTCATCACAGTCTGAGAAAAGTTTGCGGAAAGAAATGACAGTCATACAGATGTCAGAGCTGGAAGGCAATGAATGCTTTTCTATGGAAACCCCACACTTTACAGAGAGAGGAAACCACGCTCCCAAGAAACGCCACTGTCCTGCAGTGCAATTGACAATCACAGTCATAGCAGTTATTCATCCTGACACTGGCATTCCTCCAGCTTTCACAGAGAGCCGATTTTACAGAGGAAAACTGAGCCATAGCCAGGTAAATGAGTTGTCCAAGGAGAAATCATTAGTTACCGGAAGAAGGAAGGCCAGTCCAGGTCTCCAGATCCCTAGTCTGTGCTTCTTTGATCTTCATTAGATGTGCAGCCCATCTCTTCACTCGGCTGTCCTCCCCAAAAAGCCATGACAGAGCTGAGATGACATGGCATCAGAGAGTACACCCCATTTGGAGCTGAGATATCGCGCAAGGTTGTTTTTTAAATCATGTAAGACCAACACGGTGGGTGTTTTGGTTTTCTGAGTCATGATAGATTGGCATTTGCAGACCTGACATAAGACCTTTCTTTCAACCATCTCATTCCCAAATAAAAAATGCTTTCTTTTTTAAAATTGAGATATAATCAACATATAATATTACATTAGTTTCAGGTGTACAACATAATGATTCAATATTTGTAGATATTGTAAAATAATTACCATAAGAAGTCTAGCCAACAGCCATCACCACATGTAGTTCCATTTTTTTTTTCTTGTGACAAATAGAAAATGCTTTCCTTATGGGAACGTTGGATAGTTGTGCTTGACCTACAAGTCCACAAGTTATGGTGAGGAGAGCTCGGTTTTCTTTTCTTTTTTTCACTGTAGGCTGTAAAGCTGAAAATTAGGCCACAAGCTGAGAATCAGAACGATTTCCTATTTTCCTAGAGACCAAGACGCACCCATCCAATCATTCGACTCTGTTCTCCAAAACTCTCTCTGCTTCTCCCTGTTGCATTAGCTCACATCCATCACCAGGAAGCTTGAGAAGCCTGATACAGTACAATAACATATAAAAATATACGTATTATATATATCTTCCTGACAAAATTTTGAGATATGGATTATTGTCCCTGTTTTAAAGCTAAGAAACTGAAGCCCAGTTAAACTGGAACCTGTCCAGACACTTCATTTTTTTAAGCATATAATAACCGTGTGGAGTTGGCCTGTGGGCTGGGGTCATGCTTTATTCTTTTGCTATATGAACTAAATATCAGCTCTAATTTATTGTATCAATAGGGGACATTCCACCTGCAATCAGAAATGTTATCTGTTTTATGCAACATGGACCCTGCAGACTTTTTTTCTGCTATTCTGATGAGAAAAAAGCTGAAATCTGCTCTGATCCCTGGAATAGGTGCTGCATACCACACACAGAGGAAGAAAAAAATAAATAAATACAGTAAACCAGAGATGGATGGCGGATCTAGCACCTAAAATGTAAGCTTCCAGAAGGCAGATGGGATCTTGAGGTATCCTAAGGGCTTAGAAGAATGTGTGGCTTGTAGTAGGTGCTCAGTAAATATTTGTTGAATGACTCCAGTACCAGTGATGAAGGTCTTATAAAAGATTTTTCCTAAAAGCTTACCGACTTTGTCTTTTTCTGTTTGTTTTTTTTTTAAAGAGTCTCAGAGGGGCTTCCCTGGTGGTGCAGTGGTTGAGAGTCTGCCTGCCGATGTAGTGGACACGGGTTCGTGCCCCGGTCTGGGAGGATCCCACATGCTGCGGAGCGGCTGGGCCCGTGAGCCATGGCCACTGAGCCTGCGGGTCCAGAGCCTGTGCTCTGCAACAGGAGGGGCCACAGTGGTGAGAGGCCCACGTACCGCATAAAAAAAAAAAAAAAAAAAAGAGTCTCAGAATTTTATAATATCCACCTCCTTTCCCTGGTCCAGGGACTGTCTCTTACCTACCCACAAATAGGGTAGACCAGAAACCAAGCTGATCTCATCTTCAGAGAGACAGAAATGCAGCCAATCTTTTGGTCTCTTTTCCACCAAATGACATCTTTCCTCTCATCAAACCCAATCCCAGCTTCATCCTACTTCTTCCCAGACTATAATGTGCCTTGTCCCCTTTCCATAGACTCCTCAAGAAATAATAACAATAAGTCACATGTAAATAGGATTTTTTAAAATTTTCAAACATTTAGTCTTAGGTTATCTCAGCTGATTAACACACAGTCTAATGGAGAATATAGTCAGGTTGAGGCAGTTCCATTTTAGGGATGGAAAGGAAATGAAAATCAGAGGCTAAGTGAACTTCCCCAGGTGAGCGGTTCGTGAGTAGATTCCTGAAAATCAGAGGCTACGTGAACTTCCCCAGGTGAGCGGTTCCTAAGTGGATTCCTGAAAATCAGAAGGCTAAGTGAACTTCCCCAGGTGAGCGGTTCCTAAGTGGATTCCTGAAAATCAGAAGGCTAAGTGAACTTCCCCAGGTGAGCGGTTCCTAAGTGGATTCCTGAAAATCAGAAGGCTAAGTGAACTTCCCCAGGTGAGCGGTTCCTAAGTGGATTCCTGGCATACCTGACCAATCAAGTGCCCATTGTTCTATGTTACCTCTGAAGAACATATATCTGAGTGAACAAAGCAAGGCAGGGCTCTTGTTCGTGAAGATTCCTTGCCGCTTCAGCCCGTGGTCCTTTGCGTTTCTCCAAATCCTGCTGGAAGTTGTCACTCATACCATATCGTTGAACCAGTCATGCAAAGAGCAATGAACATTCATTACAAGTAAGAAATGTAAAAGAATAATAAAAGCAAATGTCCTGATGTCGGAGACCAGGAGCCAAGCTCTTTCTAGGCTAATTACAGAGCGTGGTAAGATACCTTCTTTCCGTATTTCTGTTCACTGCCCGAGTCCAGTTTGCTCACAGATAAGCTGAACTTACTTTAAGAGTCACCAAGAAAATCTCCTTCTGGTTCCTGTCTTGATTCCCAGCTCAAGTTTCAATGAACATTTGGTATAATGCCTCGGCCTCTCCCCAGGCTCTCCTAAACTTACTCGTGGCTGTTTTCTAAATGGAATCAGACAGACGCGTGGGGCTGCATGGAGTGGAGTCTCTTAATCACAGGCATCTCTGGAGCCCTTTGTCGTCCCTTCAAAGGATGGAGGAGCAGTGCCGGCCTTGGAGGGAATGCCTGCCTGGGAAGGGATTTGAAACAGGCTTAGCTTTTGCTCCCAGGTGAAACACGACAGGTCTTCGTGCTTCAGGACAGGCAGACACATACACAGCCAAGAGTCCTGTCATTCCATGGGCATCTCTCTGTCCACTAACAACTAAAAACACACACACACACAAAGGAATGGGCCAGGGCCCAGAATGCTGGGGAACCTGTGTCTGGTTCTGCCTCTAGTCCCTTCACTTGACCTTAGTTTCCTCAAAAATAAAATGAGGTAGCTGGTCTAGACCTCTGAGAGCCATGACAGCTTAGCATGTGGGTGTAGAATCAGTGCCTCATCGGTGATCAGGGATAGCTGGGGCCGGGGCAGGGGGGCAGGGGCATGCCTGGGATTCTGGCTAGTCTCTTCTCTGGGTGGAAGTGGAGCTGGGAGCCGGGACCCTCTACTGGCCCCAGGAGGGCCTGGACTGTTCCTGGTGGCGAGATCCTGGGCCCCAGGCAGCCGGTGAGAGACAGAGGGGCCCAACTGGGTCCCACAGGGGTCCAGTGTTCATACCTGGAAAGTCTTTATACATCCCCCACGGCTCCCTTTTCTGAGCTAAGTATAATTATCTCCACTGTGCCTCTCAAAGACTCAGCTTCCTCTTCTGAGATGGCCAGTAGCAGCTAGGAAGGACAGAGCAGTTCTTCCCTCCACTCCAGCGGGCTCCAGTGTCCCTCCACTCAGGACCCCCCGGCCCCCGCCCCCGCACACTGCACAGCGGAATCTGTTGCTGGAGCTCTGTGCCCCCACAGGCTCGTCGGTGCCCCCCATGTTGGGATCTATCACTGTGCTGCTGTTACTTATTTACATGGCTACTTCCTCGCTGGCCTGTGAAAGCCTCAGGACAGGTCTGGGTCTTACTCCTCTATGGAACTTCAGTGACCAGCCAAGCACAGTCAGGGTGAAAGAGGTGAAGAAATGAATCAATTAATCCAAGCCTCAAGCACCAATCTTCAGTCTACCACTGCTGTCCTTTCTGCCCCAAGGACAGGCCGTGGGAGCCACCAGGGGACTGGGGACACCACACTGTGACGATTGCCGCATCCCTGTCACAGCCTAAAGCCTGCATCCCCCCTTTTCTCTCACAACTGGTCAGAAAGTGGGACAAAGACCTTACTAGCTCTGCCCTATTACATAGCCTCACAGCTGAGCACGTGACCCATTCATTTTCGGGGGCTCCCTGCTCCCCCACCGTAGGCAGCAGAACTAGAGAAACAAGGCTGGGAGAAGCCCTGAAGAGCCCTCCTGGACCCTGAGTCTCCACGACAAGTATTTGCCTGCCTGGCCCTGCCCCTCAGACAGAATCGTAGACGGAAAAGGGGCCCAAGAGGTCATTTAACAAAACCATCTCCCGATAAGGAGCACAGTGTCATGGAAAGACTCTTGACTGAGGAGTCAAAACCCCAAATTCCAGTCCTGCAACCGTCATGCCTGTCAGGCTCCTCATTTGAAATGTGGGCATATATTTGTATCCGCTGAGTTCAAATTCCTTGTGAATGGTAGAGCATTGGGCCTCTACGGGTGATTAATTTTGTTAGTTAATGGTGGAAACTTCTCGATTCAAGTAAGACATAGAATGATTTGAGATTGCTTTTCAACGTGGAAATAGTACACATCACATTTGAATACCAGTGGGTAGAGTAATTTAGTGATCAGAATACAGACATGCATACACACGGACCCATTTACACAAGGTCTTTCCCTGTACAATTATAGCCTGAGTGGATTTTTAAACCCCTCAAGGGTGCAACAGTCCCTCAGCCGAGTTCAATGTCGATAATCTTTGTCAGGTTCATCTGGACTCTTCAGATGAACATGTTTGCCCTCCCCATGTCTTGGGGTCTTTGAACACAGGTAAACTGCAGAGAGAGGTGACAAGCTTGCTCCCTGACCTGCCTCTGAAGGAGATTGTTGCCACCAGGTCCTACCCTGCGACAACCGCGTGCTGTGGAGGTGACTGTGCTAATACGATGGGCCATCTCTCGGGCCAAGCCCCGCCTGCTCACACTTCCAGAGCAATCCTCTGCCTTCTGAAACCCACGCCGGCCTTGGAGGCGATGCAGCAGGAAAAGGCTGCGATGGAATTTTAACAAAACAACACGAAAACTCTCCAAAGTGGGCCACAGGCCGTACACGTTGACGATCGTGTTGCACTAGCGCAGCCTGGCAACTTCCTCTTCTGGGACAGAACCCGCCTCCACGAAACGCAAATGATGCCATCTCCTCCGAAAGAACCTAGTAGAGCCCGATCACGTACGGAGGAGTCAGGGAAACCAAGGCCCCGGAAGCTCAGAAATCCACCCATGGTCCCGGGCTACATCCCTCTCTTGGGGGTGAAATAAGGATCCTCCAAACTCGGGAGTCTGCAGCCAGACCAGACCTTCCGAGGCCCTGACCCTCACTTCTGCCCCAAAGTCTCCAAGGGCTATTGCCTGTCCTCACGTGGGGCCCTGAGCCGCTCCAACACGGACTACGAGACCCCTCACACCAAAACCCGGGTGACCCCAGCTTCAGCTGTCCCCTTGCTAAGCTCCAACCCGCCCAAGCGGCCTGAAGCTCTGGGACTTCCTTTGATCTTTTACCTCCTGGATTTTGTACGTTCTGCTTCCGAGGCCCTGGCGATGCTTGCCCACGTCCAGTCTTTGCCCTTCAGGCCTAGGCTGACACGGCACCTGCTGGGACACGGCACAGCGCCCCCAAGTGACCTGGGGCCCCTGCTGCACTGCCTGAGGACACCTGGGGCGAACACCATCCCCCGCCAGCAGCCACGCTCCTCTGCTTGCCTGATGCGCCCTTGGAAGCCCAGGGCCTGAGGCCTGTCCACCATTTGTCTCGAGCTTGTAGCTCAAGTCCAGTACATTTCAGAGGCAGAAGAAGAAGGAGAAAAGACAAAAAGAAAGACAGGAAGTTAAGAGAAAGCTCTTAACCTTAAGACAAGTTAAGACAAGCCACCAGGCCTTGTCTGCAAAGAGAGCTGCTGACCTCTCTGAGGTCAAGGCCCAGGATCCCACGTTTCTCCTCAGGGAATGCTCTCTCTGTCTGAAACGGGGTGTCGCCCACCTGGCGTCTCTCCTCGTACAGCACTATCTTTCTGGGTACAAACGCGGGCCCCCGAGTGAGGTTTGCCCTCTAGAATACGCCTCCCTCTCTGACGTGAAGTGCATCATGTGACATGTCTCCTCCGAGAGCGCTGTCCCTGTCTCTGAGGAGGAAGGCTAGCCTTCCCTCTCACAGATCGTTAGCGGGTCTGTGGATCGTGTGAAATGACCAGCATCCACTGCAGCTCCTCTCTGTCTGCCACTCCTTCGGAGCCTTACTTAGTGGGGGGATGTGGTGATGGCCAGAGTCATGTTACTGCAGGGAAAAGATAGTGAAGCTGCTGGAGAGGATGTAAGGGAACCACGATTCTCCACCTGAGGCCATGGTTCTCAGCTCTGGATGCACAGTAGTTTCACTCAGGTCCCTTTACAGAATTAGCTAAGGACCCACACTGCTCAATCAGTCATCCCTACAGGTGGTGCCTTGGGCGCCATATGTAATTCTTAAATGCTGCCAAGATGGTACTGAGAACCACAGGGCTAAAGGAGACGGTTTCTGAAGCGTGAAGACACTCCTCTGGCTTCGAGACGCAGACTTGGGCTGGTAGCTGCCCCGTCTCTGCTCCCCCAGCTTCCTCCCTGGAACAACACAGTGACAACAGTAAAGTGAAACGTGTAGCTTTTCCAGTTTTTCATGGTGCTCTCCTGGAACTGCACCACACCTGGCGTCAAGCGCCACACCTGAACATCCTGTTCCACGAGTCACCACGGCTCCGCCATCAGCTGGTCGGGCAGAGGTGAAGCCAGGGAGCCCCAGGCTGGCTCACTGTGAGACTTCACACACCTGGTGCCTGGCTCGCCCTTCCCCTTTGCTCCCTGTCATTCTGGCATCCGCTCATGTGGAGCGAAGACACCATGAGTCTTGGGAAAGGAATTTGCTGGAGAGACAGCTCTTCATGAAAAGAAGGATGAAGAAGCACCATGATGACAGAAAGCTTTGTTCCAGGATCTTCCACTCCAGCAATTTTCCTCTCCAGGTGCCAGCGCCCACCCTGACCACGCCATGGAGGGTAAGGGTCTCGTGGGTACGTGGTCCCACCTTCCCTTTGCTGCCTGCTTCCTGGTGGCATAGTGATGCATGCCTCCACAGGCCCCCACCCCCTGCTCTGGGAGCAGCTCTTCAGTGCTCTATCCAAACAACTACCGAAGCACCATTTGAGAAAAGGGTATAAGCTCTGAGTTTTTTTTGTTTTTTTGCAGTACACGGGCCTCTCCCTGTTGTGGCCTCTCCCGTTGCAGAGCACAGGCTCCGGACACGCAGGCTCAGCGGCCACGGCTCACGGGCCCAGCCGCTCCGCGGCATGTGGGATCTTCCCGGACCGGGGCACGAACCCGTGTCCCCTGCATCGGCAGGCGGACTCTCAACCACTGCGCCACCAGGGAAGCCCGTGCCCATGCTTTGAATCATTACAACGTACACATCATGACCTTACAATTTTATTTGTCGATTATAACTCAAATTTAAAAATCAGAAAGTCAAAAATAAAATAAAAAGGACATGGTCTAATTAATTTAAAAGAGAAAGAAAACAGGAAGGGAAGAAAGGAAGAAAGAGGGGAGGGAGGTTTCTGAGAACCAGGAATCCAGACACGAACAATGAGACAAGTTTTAGGGAAGCGTCGTTTGGCTCAATAAGGAGAAAAGTAAAATGATAGGCATAGCAGCTGAAAGTAAAGTGGGATCCTTTGGGGAACACTGAGTTCCCCAACGTTAGAAGTGTTGCAGAAGAGGCAGGATTCAACCGTCACGTGAGGCATTTTGTTACATGACCTTGCAGATCCCTTTAACTCTTGAGATCTTGTTGCTGATAACAAAGCAAGAAAACAGTCACTTTTAAATAGTGGATAAACTCCCCTAGAAGCATGGGCTTGACCATTTCAGCTCGGTTCTATTTCCTCCTATGGAGGGAAGGCGCTCTCACCGCCCTATGCCTACCTCATGGGGATGTGAGAAAGGTTAGTCCTCGATAAGACTTGAAGCCCTCCCCCCTTGACAAGCTCTTCTCCCCACAGAAAATGCGGGTTGATTCTTATCTCTGTTAGCTCATTCCGCATGAACCTTCAAAGGACGAGTCATTCCCGGGCTTGGCGGCAAGGTTTATTAATAGAAGCAGCGGGGCTTCCCTGGTGGCGCAGTGGTTGAGAGTCCGCCTGCCGATGCAGGGGACGCAGCTTCGCGCTCCGGTCCGGGAAGATCCCACATGCCGCAGAGCGGCTGGGCCCGTGAGCCATGGCCGCTAAGCCTGCGCGTCCGGAGCCTGTGCTCCGCAACGGGAGCGGCCACAGCAGTGAGAGGCCCGCGTACCACAAAAAAAAAAAAAAGCTTTATAGCACCAGTTACAGTGCTAGGTACATAACAGTTCAGGAGATGCCAGTCATTATGTGTAAAGCATTTGATGGTTTCCCATTGCTTATTTCAGCAACAGCCAATAGGTTCATTTCAAGTATCAGTTCTGATTATATAACAGTGCCGGAAGTCCTACATTTTCAAAAATTTTCCCTGGGGTCCTCTTGCCTTTGGATACATTACTTCCTCCACCCCAGCCCCTGGCCCATTGACGAGTTTACTACATAGCTGTTTTCTAAGAGCCACCTATGCCCTAAAATTCCGCTCAGAGAAGCAGCCAGCAGACCGTGTAGGCTAGCACCAAGAGCTGCTGTCTGGTGAGCTTTCACTGGGGTTGAGTGTGAAATGCAGTCAAAGAATCTGATTAAAGTGTAGAAGTATAAACAGAAAGTAAAGCGCCATGCACACTTCATTCTTCTTGGGATGAAAGCATTGCTGTCAGATAGGTAGGAGGTCTTTAGGGTGACCTTATATGAATTTTTGATGTAATAGCCTTGATTTTTGCCCTCAGGAGTCAAGAGATCAGCCCCACCTTGTTGGGTGTGATTTTAGACTCTGGGAAAATGCGCACACAGCATCACATTACCGCTAAGGCTTCAAATTCCTCAAATAGCTTGAGCTTGTTAGAAGGTGTCACGTCTTCAGCCTGGCTCTCTCTCGAGAGCATGTCTCCCTTCATGCCTGCCGGGGGTCGCCACCTTGATTGTCTCTCCCTATTGATCCACCATCTACCTGTCCCCTGAACAGAACACTGGCGGTCTTCCTAGCCTGCTTCCTCTCACTCTTAATTCCTTCTGTCACGCTCAATCGTACCAACTTTGGATTCTACCTTCTGGCTGGTTCTCGCTCTCAAGTCTGTCTCTTTATCCCATTGTTTTTGGGAACTAAAGAGCCCTCAGTTCAGCTCTTGATCTCCTGACCTTTAGCCTCATAATCCTCTAACCCAACCTCCATATTATATTTGCTGTAAGTTTTTTGCTAAAATATAAATTCATTCAGATTGTTGTCCTTTGTAAGTCCTTTGTTGACTTTGCATTGCCTGCTGAGGTTCTCTACTTCCTAACTCTTCTGGTATTATTTCTCCTTTATGATATATTTTTTTCTAAGTTTCCCAGTTTGAAAATACCTCCGATTATTCAAAGGATGAAAGCAATGTAGGTCATGAATATCTACTTTCTCATTAACACAAGGACGCAAGTAAAAAGACACCATCTATTAAAGGTGATAAGAAATGTTCACAAATAGTGATAGTATATGACATTTACTAAGGAGTTTGGCAATAGCTCCAAGTGTAGTACAAAATATGCCCGGCATAGATGCAGAGTAGAGAGCAATCACTTTCAGCCGGGGTGGTCAGCATCGTGAGGAACTGGTATGTGAGCAGGGCTGTGTAGATTGTGCAAACAGCTGTGTGGAATGAATTGACTGGACACCCTGATTGAATTTGAGTAATTAGGAAAAGAGAAGAATCAGAAAGAATTAAATATATAAAGATGATGGGATACCTTATCTAGCTTCTCTAAGTCTTGGCTTCCTCAACTGTGAAATGCAGATAATTATATTAACCTTATTGAATTATTGCACAATTCAAATAAAATAAATGCATATAGATTGCTCGGCATGGTGTCTGCATGTAGTCTGTGCTCAATAAATGTCAATTATCATGATAATGACGATCGTTATTATCATTGCTGCGATAATATTAAATTCTTGAAGATGTTCGCTTTTATGGCCTTGGAGAACAGAAAGAGGAAAAATTCCATAATAAACCAAAGATAGCAATCAAATGATAGGAGGAAATTGGAAAGTGTATGTCTTTTATATTATGTGTTACCATGTCAAATGCCTGTGTCTTTCCACCATTAGTGAAGGGCACAGAGCCCAGAGACTAAATATTGTTTATCGATGTATCTGTCAAGGCACCAGGTCCCAAGGTCCTAATATAGAGTCACTATCCACAAGTTTTTTGGATGTTGAGATGAAGTAGAGGGACAGGTTTCAAGATTGAAAGTAGCCCCACAAGTCACATGTCGCAAAGAGATCAAATCAAATGATTACTGGCAAAGAAGCCATTGGATTGGAGATGCCAAAGTCATTGTTGAACTTGGAGAGAGTGCTTCTGATGTATTTCTTGAGACAGATGCCGGGAAGCAATAAATTGGGACCAGTTGGTTGAGGGAATATATACCAATATATATACTGGTATAGACCACTCTTGAGAAATTTGATAATAAATGAGCAAAGACAGTGAAGTAATGGTTTGAGGGGAAAAAGGGGTCAAGGAGAGATTATTTTTAAGTAGAGAATTAAGTGCGATTATGGGCCATAACAACGGAGCTGGTAGAGAAAGAGGGGGTAAGAAAGTGGCTTGAGAGAGAAAGAGGATAAATAATGGTATATGGTTAAAAGAGGTGGATTCTAAAGGTATAGAAAGAAGAGCCTTGGAAAAGAGAAATACTCCCTCTAAAACAGAAAGAAGCAAGAACAGTAAAAACATACAAATTTGAGGGAGAACCTGGAACATGGAGATTCACTGAGGAGAGTTGGCTCCTGTACCCTCCATTCCCATAAGTTAAAAATACTTGGTGAGAGAAAGAATTAATTTTTAGAGCCCTGCGTATGTCTTTTACATCTTTGCTTAATTTGTGTACTCTAAACCATCAGGGTATCTTCTTCCACAAAAAAAAAAAAAAGATATCATCAGATGTCTAAGCTACAAAGAGAAATATAGGGAATAGCCCAAAATGTTTTAAAGCTGTATTAATTCAGGAGACATTTCTCCCCCTGGCAGGAGTCAACCTGGGTGTGTCCAGAAATGAAGAGTCTACCCTTTAAGCTCCAGCCTGAGTATAATATGAACTTTCATACAGTGAACCCAAGGTCTCTTCTGCAGTGAACTCTTCCCTTCCAGCAGACACAAAGTAGGCACTGCTCAAGCGTTCACCACTGAAGACAACACAAGCTCCTTCCTCTTCCCTCCTGAGAGGTTCTGTTCCCCATGCAGTGGCTCTCATTTTTTTTCCTGTTCCTGTAATATTCTTAGGCAACATCAAGTAAGTGTGGTCCTCACTTGAAGCAAAGTCAGGGAGGGTAATTTGAGAGGATTTGGACTTGTGACCCAAGTAGCACCTGAGAGGAGTGCTCTATGCAGAGGTGGTGCAGAATATGGACACAGAATCACTTCGCCAGTTTATTCGCCCTTTCCCAAAGCTAAGAAGTATCTCTGTGTCTGCTGGACCCATGAGTGAAATCCTGAGCGATAGTCCGTCATCAAGGCAATGGTGAGGCATCAATGGGTCTGGCTGCTTAGAGTGGTCCACGTTCAGAGGAGTGGGAAATGGCTGTATGAAGGTAAGACGTGGTGGGTGCAGAGAACCTTGAAAAGAAGCCTTAGTGATGTAGCCAAAGAGGATCTTAAGCATCACCTCTTCAAATTAATTTATTTTTCATATAAAGAAATGAGGACTAGAAATGGCAATGTATGGTGATTTTAGTATTTGGACAATACAGAGTCTTAGTGACTCTCAGTGAGAGACCACTGAGAAGATATGCCCACGGCCTTCCTCAACAGTCTTTGAATCTTAATTCAAAGCTCCTGGGTGGGGCTTCCCTGGTGGCGCAGTGGTTGAGAGTCCGCCTGCCGATGCAGGGGACACCGGTTCGTGCCCTGGTCCGGGAAGATCCCACATGCCGCGGAGCGGCTGGGCTCGCGAGCCATGGCCGCTGAGCCTGCGCGTCCGGAGCCTGTGCTCAGCAACAGGAAAGGCCATAACAGTGAGAGGCCCGCGTACCACAAAAAAAAGCTCCTGGGAGGAGAAAACAGGCACACTGCCTCTACTAAGAGCTCTTCCCTCTGGTCTATGTCTAGCTGTGCTGAGAACCACCTTGCTGCTGAGGTGTGGAGGAATAGGACAGAGTGGCCGAGATCCAGCAAAGGTCCCTGGCATCAGTGGCCTGTCTCACAATGGCCACACTCCCAGAGCCATTGATAGACACCACTTGGAGGTAGATTATGTAAATGGTCTTTAACACACAAAGATTTTTGGAAGAGTTACCACCAGGCCCATTGGCCTAATTGTAAGCACGGCTTTCTCAGCCCTTCTCCTCGGTCTTTATTGGAGATGTTGGAGAGGTCAGCATTTTATTTATTTATTTTTATTTTTAACATTTATTTATTTATTTATTGCTGGCTGCATTGGGTCTTTGTTGCTGCAAGCGGGCTTTCTCTAGTTGCGGTGAGTGGGGGCTACTCTTCCTTGCGGAGCACGGGCTCTAGGTGCGTGGGCTTCAGTAGTTGTGGCATGTGGGCTTCAGTAGTTGTGGCACGTGGGCTTTAGTAGCTGTGGCACGTGGGCTTTAGTAGTTGTGGCTCACGGGCTCTAGAGCACAGGCTCGGTAGTTGTGGCGCACGGGATTTGTTGCTCCGCGGAATGTGGGATCTTCCCAGACCAGGGCTCAAACCCGTGTCCCCTGCATTGGCAGGCGGATTCTTAACCACTGCACCACCAGGGAAATCCAAGTTCAGCATTTTAGATCATTTAAATCTTAGATCTACAGCTCGGTACTTTGTGACCACCTAGAAGGGTGGGATAGGGAGACGCAAGAGGGAGGGGATATGGGGACATATGTATATGTATAGCTGATTCACTTTGTTATACAGCAGAAACTAACACACCATTGTAAAGCAATTTTACTCCAATAAAGATGTTAAAAAAAAACCTTAGATCTAATTTTTCTTGAATTCTTCTCATCACCCCCACTACCAAATCAATGCAAACTTGTCCCCACGCTTGTCCACTTGGCTAGACTAGACGGTTCACTGTTCCCTAACTTGCCCCATCTCCCCACCATGTGCTCTGGCTCCTGGGGTGAACAGTTGTGTCTCTGGCTCTGCTCCACCTGGTCAAGCAGATAGGAGTCCAGGACTCATGGTGAGCCAGGTATCCCTCACAGAACACACTTGTCTGTTCTTCGCACTTCCTCCCTTCACCTTTCTATTGATATTTCCTCTATTTTTTTTGTACAGTGGATAGGGCAAAATGTCAAATAAAATGTTCACAATTCAAGAGTATTTTCAGGAAGCTAAAGGGTCACCCATGTTTGCTCCTGCCTGGGAGATGCCGAAATGCCACGAATACTTGCTGCCTGAAGATGACGTAAAGTATTGGTCCACACCCAGGGGGTTTGGTGGAGACGGCTCAGTCACCTAGTGTGAAATACAGCCTTTGCCTTCCCGGTCCACGTCCCCATGTTGAAATGTAGCTTTTTCTGACTTGGGTTTGAAGGGAAGACCGTATCTTTTAAAGCAGGAGTAACGGCTCAGATGCCTATAGGAAATATGCAAATATATTAATGTATGAAGCATGGGAATAAGAGTAAGTGGTAGGCTAATTTCTAAACCTCCACGGAGACAAAACAAAATACCTCCAAAACTAAAAGCCTACAGTTTGCCACCCTTCCAGAAGAAAAGGCAGTCTGTGGTTACATAGTTAAGGCAAGGTTTTGTCTCTCCTGTTTTCTTTTTTCTTTTTTTTTTTTTTTGCGCTACGCGGGCCTCTCACTGTTGTGGCCTCTCCCGTTGCGGAGCACAGGCTCCGGACGTGCAGGCTCAGCGGCCATGGCTCACGGGCCCCCGCGGCATGTGGGATCTTCCCGGACCGGGGCACGAACCGGTGTCCCCTGCATCGGCAGGCGGACTCTCAACCACTGCGCCACCAGGGAAGCCCTCTCCTGTTTTCTTGCTTACATTCTTCTGGAGAAAAATAATTAAGCTAAGATAACAGTGATATCTTGGAATTCTAGAAGCTGCCTCACCTACAATGGGAAGCACACAACTGTGAGAATGTGTAAACGAAGGGCCACAATTAGTTGGTAGCAACCAGCAACTCTATACCATCATCTCAAAGCTCCCATTTTATGCTAAATCTTAAGATGTTGATAAAGTAGACAGGAGGGCAGTGTGTAGCAAAGTATTCTAGCTGGTGACAACGTAGTATTGGCACCAGAAGGGGAAGAATGAACAGAACTTTCATAGTGTTATGATTTACAGCATGGACTTGGAAGACGGTCAAAATGCAACAAGGGAAATTGAGGTAAATATAAGAATCTCAAATGGGAGGAGTTTAATATGGACAACTGGTTACAGAGGTGATAGGCTGAGAAATCAAGCCTATGGTGAGTCACTTCAGCATTTGCAACAGCAGAAAGGCACTACTATCCCTGGGGCTAGAGGGACAAAGACAGGAAGGAGGTAACCTTCCCAAAGCCTGGGATATGGACTGCGCAGCAGAAGCTGGGGTCGTGGTGGACCTGCCTGTGCAAGCCAGACCCACGGATGAAGTAGCTTTCTGGCCAAAATTGAAAGCACAGAGGAGATGCCTTCTGAAGTTCAGGAAGATAAATATCCCGGCTTCTCACCAAGTCCTGCCTTCTCATCTTCTACCAGTGCATCCCTTTGGCAAATCTACATGGTACCTGGAGGTCAGGAGTGGCTGGGAAATGTACACAGTTCCCTACAGCTCAGGGCACTGCCATTTACTAGCTGGCTGGCCTAAGGAAAGTCACTCAACCTCTCTGAGCCTCAGTTTCCTCATCTGTAAAATGGGATAATGCGTATCCTTGCCCATATAACTTAAATAACAGTGGTCATGACAAGATTAAAATGGCTGCAAAGGAGAGCGGCTGAGTCACACTTAGACTCTGTGAAGATAAAGAAGAGTGGAAATCCTGCAAGGGAACCCGTGCCACAACCTTTGCCCTACCTTGTTATTGGTAACCAGACCTCATTGGTTATTCTTCCCCAGACCACATGGGTGATCCGTGGTAATTTGCAGTTTACAAGTCAATTTTATATCATTAACTCATAGGGCTTTCACTGTGGACTAAACAGGACATTGATTACTCTCTGTGCTTTACTGCTGAGGTACAGATGCTCAAAGAGCTTAAGGAATTTATTCAGGTAAACCCAAATAATAAATGATAGAGCTGAGAGGTAAATGGGAACGTCTCACTCCAACCTGGACCTCTGCACTCCACATAGTACTGCCCCTGGACCAAAAACTTTGATCTACCAAATCTCTGCTCCATATTTTAAAACCAGAGTTTAAAAAATAAATAAAGGATTAGAGGAGATGAGAGGAAAGTCTGACATGAGCGAAAATAGTTGAATTACTCAAGTCTCTCCTCTCTCCACCTAATCAACATAGAAAAATGCTGACTCACAGCAGGGAGAAAACCCAGCACATCCAGTCAGCAGGGTCTGCATCTCCAAGCCCTGCGAGTCTAGGCCCTCTCGGCCCTGGGAGTCGCTGCTGTTCTTGTCAATGTCAGACTCACAGGCATGTGTGAATTACTCAATGGTAAACGTGTAACTGCTATTGCTTGAGAAGCCACAAGTATTGGTGACATAAAAAAAGCTATAATAAGTCAAAAAGAAGGCAAATCAGAGTTACCAGTGTCTCCCCAGGGCAGAGAAGTGAACAGTCTCACTCTCCTATTGTTTGAATTTTTACCACAAATAAGAGTAACTTTTATAAACATCGTAAAATACAGAAATGTTCCTCAAACTTCATTTTGCGAGTGGGGTGAGTACCACTGCCATGGTACTTTCTCTCCCAAAGAACCTCTTAGGAAATAGTGGTGTTGCCTTGGAGAGCCCTCCCTGCTTTGAAGGGACAGGTTAGACCCTGGGCTCACCGTGGAGGTCTGCTCTCCAAGTGGGAAAGTAAGTCCTCACCGGTAACCAGAGCTCTGAGGACTCCAGCCCTGCGCCTGGGCGGAGAGCTGGTCCTAATTCTCTGTGACACCCCTGCAGCTATCTCTTTTACCCCCTGTGAGGCCGAGTGAGACTCTTTACCCAGTCAGCACCTGCCCACACGGAATTAACCTCCTTCCCCAGTTAAACATGTCTGCATTGGGGAATCAAATTAGCGCAGCCTCTGTGGAAAACGGTATAACTACCATATGACCCAGCAATTCCATTCCTGGGTGTATATTCAAAAAAAAGCTAAACCCACTAATTAGAGAAGATACATACACCCCAGTGTTCATAGCAGCAGTATTTACAATTGCCAAGACATGGAAGCAAACTAAGTGTCCATCAACAGGTGAACAGACAAGGAAGATGTGGTATATGTATATAATGGAATACTACTCAGCCATAAAAGGAACAAAATAATGCCATTTGCAGCAACATGGATGGACTTGGAGGATATCATGCTAAGTGAAGTAAGTCAGACAGAGAAAGACAAATACTGTACAATATTGCTTATTAATGGAATCTAAAAAATGCAACAAACTAGTAAACATCACAAAAAAGCAGACTCACAGATATAAAGAACAAACTAGCAGTTATCAGTGAGGGGAGGGGAGGGGGGAGGGGCAGATATGGAGAGGGGAGTAAGAGGTACAAACTATTATGTATAAAATAAGCTACAAGGATATATTGTACAATATGGGGAATATAGCCAATATTTTATATTAACAACATTATAATACAGGGAATATAGCCAGTATTTTATATTTTTAAAAGTGTGACTAATAACTGATTCATTTTGTTGTGAAGCTGAAACTAACATACCATTGTAAAGCAATTATACTCCAATAAAGATGTTAAAATGAAAAAAAATAAAAAATAAAAAAAATAAAAGTGTGACTCACTATATTGTATACCTGTAACATATAATATTGTACATCAACTATATTTCAACTAATTAACTAATTAAAATAAAAATGTCTACTTTGTCTCAAATCCTGAACTGATGAGGGAAGTTAGAATTTAAAAGTATGAAGTGTCTACAACTCGAAATTCTTCTTAAATCTGCTCTCCGAACTTGCCTTTCAGCATAAATTACCTTTCTTCTACATTTCTACAGCCTTGTGCTTGAACCCTTATTATGGCCCTTATTAAAGTCCATTCTCTATGGTTTATTCGATTCTATGCCCGTCTACATGGGAGTTCCCTGAGAGAAAGCACCAGAACTGGCCCCTCTGTATTTTATCCCTTCTATCCCCTCACCCACCCCAAGCACATGGTACTTTATCTACAGCAGGAGTTCAGAATTTGCTTACAGAATCCGATAGGTACAAGAGGATCCTGAACCCACAGTCCTAGATCTAAGACACCCCAGAACCCTGGTGGGCCCATTACAATTGCTTTCACACAAAGCAACAGCCAGCCAACATCATGATGATTTCAGCTTCCAAGGAAATAACCTATCGAGTATAACCCACTGATTGGATTTCTTAACAGTTAAGCCTGATAATTTTTTTAAAAAGCAGTTGGCCCCCTAAATATTGAATCTATATCCAGTGGAAATCACCTGACCCCTGGGCTTCCTTGAATGCTCATGACACAGGAGTAACCAGAGGTTGTAAGTGTATCTTCCGAAGCTCCTCATTTGTATAGGGAGTGTCGCCAATGAGGAGGAGATGTCAGTCCATCAAATGTATCACCCCAACATCAGCTTCCTCTGATAAAGGAAAATGAGGCGCCTTCTTGACTCATGACTTGGCGGTTTTCAGACAACAATGAAGTACATAAGCTGTGCTTCACCCAAGGGGCAACACCCCGTCACAGGCCAAGGGGCATAAGGGCAGGGTCTCTGGAATGTAGCCCACTTTTCCTCCCTTCCCACACTGCTTAGAAGCTGATCCTGTTTTCAGAGCAATTTCAGGCGTATCCGTGCAGGCTCAGGGCGTGGCCTAGCCCCAGTTTACGCCTAGATTCTGAATATACCAGTCTTGGACTGTACTGCTGTGGTTCCCAGTGGCCCTCGGGCTCTCGCAGGACTTTAGGAAGAGGCAAACACTTAGAAGGACCACAGTGGAGACAGGTGAGCTCCCAGCTGCATGTCCTAGGACTCCATACGCAGGAGCAGGCAGGTCTTTCCCACCTGTGCTGGCAGCCAGACCTGAGCCAGACGTACACGAGCACCCAGAGCTCAGAGGCGTCAGGACAGCCCTGCGCTCACATCAAGCTCTGTGTCCCCCTTAGGTCTGTAATTAACTCCTGGGAGGAATGGGCGTGGTCTGCTTTGTAAGGTACGTTAGCATGAAGCATTAGGAAATACATCATATTGTCATAGCTGTAATATTACAGGAATTGCAGCTTTTGAATGCTTCTCCCTGTGGCTGTGGACCTGGAGCCTTTATAAGGTGAGCCAGTGCACCCTCCTGTCCAGTCGCAGCTGCGAAGCCGGCCAGCCATGAGGGTCTACTACCTTCTCTTTGTGTTGTTCTTCTTGTTCTTGCTGCCTGTTTCAGGTAAGAGGGGCTGGGAAATGAGAGGGCTGAAAGGATTGAGAATATATAAGTCAGAGTCAGCCCTCTCCATTCTTCTGGGAATTTTAGACCAAATAGATTTATTGTCTGGGAACTAGACATAACCAATTTTTTTCTTTCTGACAAAGACCATTAAGAACCTTAAAGTAAGGGTCTCGATCTCTTCTGATTCACTCTTAAGAGAAAAACCAGATCACAAAAGCCACCCCTTCCCGGGAAGGCCGTTATACCTGTTAATGAGACAGGAGGAAAGTGATGTAAAACTTTAATACCAAGAGGAAAAATTGACAGTCGAGAACAGAAGCACAGACTTCCCTTTTATTAGCTTAGTGGTTGGTGGTAGAGTCTTTTGGCCTCTAGAGAGTCCCGGGGGACCACCGTGGCCCCGGCCTCCCACGTGTCAGTTCACGAGGGGGGCTGCCCGTGGTCATGCCACTTTCTCAGCACTCCGGCGGTTAATGACTGAGCTGAACCCATGGACACGTTGTTAGTTGCTTAGTCCCACCTTCTACTTTACTCCTGATGGTACAGAAAAAGGAAAAAGAAACAAAAGAAAGGCCACAGATCAGTTACGTAAGGAATTCCAAAAGCCTAGGTCTTGCACTTCCTAAAACCTTCCCGTGCTTTCCGTTTCTTCATTGCAGGCAGTGGAAGAATCGTAAATATATTACAAAAGTATTATTGCAGAATGAGAGGCGGCCGGTGTGCTCTGTTTGGCTGTCTTCCGAGGGAGATCCCCTTAGGCCTTTGTTCCCACAGTGGTCGAAAATGCTGCCGAAGGGAGAGATGAAAAATCCAGAAGCGCGATGAGAACGTTGCCAAGTGTGAAAATGCTCCCGCGCAGTCTATAGACGCCAAATCAAATTAAAGATTTTTCACAAAAAAATTAGAAGGTGGATTATTTTTTTTTCTTTTAATTCTGGTTATTGTGCTAGTTGTTACCAAACAGGCAACTTGGGAAGTGCTGGTGACTCACCTTTAATTCAAATAAAGTATTATCTCTAGAGCAAGCCACGAGAGGATCTAAACTGATGTTCCCGGGATTATCAGAGCTTATTCCTCTTTTGCAAATCTTGCACCCCAGTGACACAGGACTCCTCGTTCTTCCTGAAATATTTTCTTCACTTATTGTCACCCATTTTGAGTTTCCAGTTCATCTATATGCCATAGCCTCTCCCCATCAAATCTATGTCTAATTTTTTGATGATGGCCATTCTGACTGGTGTGAGGTGATATCTCATTGTGCTTTTGATTTGCATTTCTCTAATGATTAGTGATGTTGAGCATCCTTTCATGTGTTTGTTGGCAGTCTGTATATCTTCTCTGGAGAAATGTCTATTTAGGTCTTCTGCCCATTTTTGGATTGGGTTGTTTGTTTTTTTGATATGGAGCTGCATGAGCTGCTTGTATATTTTGGAGATTAATCCTTTGTCAGTTGCTTCATTTGCAAATAGTTTCTCCCATTCTGAGGGTTGTATTTTCATCTTGCTTATGATTTCCTTTGCTGTGCAAAAGCTTTTAAGTTTCATTAGGTCCCATTTGTTTATTTTTCTTTTTATTTCCATTTCTCTAGGAGATAGGTCAAAAAGGATCTTGCTGTGATTTATGTCATAGAGTGTTCTGCCTATGTTTTCCTCTAAGAGTTTGATAGTATCTGGCCTTACATTTAGGTCTTTAATCCATTTTGAGTTTATTTTTGTGTGTGGTGTTAGGGAGTGTTCTAATTTCATTCTTTTACATGTAGCTGTCCAGTTTTCCCAGCCCCACTTATTGAAGAGGCTGTATTTTCTCCATTATATATTCTTGTCTCCTTTATCAAAGATAAGAGAGTGTGGAGAAAAAGGACTTGCACTGCTGGTGGGAATGTGAATTGGTACAGCCACTATGGAGAACAGTATGGAGGTTCCTTAAAAAACTAAAAATAGAACTACCATATGACCCAGCAATCCCACTACTGGACATATACCCTAGAGAAAACCATAATTCAAAAAGAGACATGTACCACAATGTTCATTGCAGCTCTATTTACAATAGCCAGGACATGGAAGTAACCTAAGTGTCCATTGACAGATGAATGGATAAAGAAGATGTGGCACATATATACAGTGGAGTATTACTCAGCCATAAAAAGAAACAAAATTATTTGTAGTGAGTTGGGTGGACCTAGAGTCTGTCATACAGAGTGAAGTAAGTCAGAAAGAGAAAAACAAATACCATATGCTAACACATATATATGGAATCTAAAAAAAAATGGTTCTGACGAACCTAGGGGCAGGACAGGAATAATGACGCAGATGTAGAGAATGGACTTGAGGACATGGGGAAGGCGAAGGGGAAGCTGGGATGAAGTGAGAGAATGGCATGGACATATATACACTACCAAACATGAAATAGATAGCTAGTGGGAAGCAGCCGCATAGCACAGGGAGATCAGCTCGGTGCTTTGTGACCACCTAGAGGGGAGGGATAGGGAGGGTGGGAGGGACACGCAAGAGGGAGGAGATATGGGAACATATGTATACGTATAGCTGATTCACTTTGTTATAAAGCACAAACTAACATAACATTGTAAAGCAATTATACTCCAATCAAGATGTAAAAAAAAAATCTACCTCTGAAACTTCAGTGCATCCCTCAGGGTTTTTCCCAGGTCCCTCTGAACACTTTACACCTCAGAGAAGTGGGAAGCCTGACTCTTCCTCAACCATTCCACTGGTTTTCCTCTCATCCTTGCCTCTGTTCTGGCTGACCTCATGTCTGGCATATAATCTCTCCCCTAGCTTTGTCTCCAAACTTTAAGCCACCTCTCAGGGGCCATCTCAAATTCTACCTCCTTCTGGAAAACACAGCTGATTTCCCAAACAAATACAGCCTTTCCCCTGACTCACCACAGGGCTCTGACTTAAGTACTCCCGCTGAGTCTTGCTTAATTTTTGCATCGTATACATTTGCATATTTCCAATCTCCATATTTGGTCGAAGGATTTTGAAGGGCAAGGACCTTGTCTTAATCACTTCTGGCCTAAGTGTCTTGACACAAAAGCTGCTCAACAAGTGTTTAGTGAGTTGAAGTACATTCCAAGGCGTTGGAGCCATTGCTCGAGGCTGATACGGAATGATTCCAGCCAATGGAGTGGGAGGCTCATTGCCTCCGATTCTAGCCCCCAGTCAAGGCACTGGGCTCGTAGGAAGAGGGGAGCGGACACTCAAGGACAAGAGCTTGGACCCCACGATTCATCATAAAAAAAAAAACAAAAAAAAACTGCTGCAGGAACCGCCCTCTTACAGTATACAGCTAAGGAACCAGACAAAATGTGTCAAACCACTGTTTCAGACACTGGACACAAGCAGTGCAGGACGATGATTGAGGAGAGATGAAAACAAGTGAGGTGAAACTTAGGAAGTCTCCAGCCTCTACAGGAGACAGATTTCCAGGCTAAAGCGTAGAGAGGAAGACCCAAACAGACCAGCAATTCTTCTGAGTCGAAGAGACTGGGATCAAAGTTCAAACAGCACAGGACATCCTCATTTCCAGGACAGAAAACCAGCAAGGGGCATCAGGATGGGGGTGGGGCTCCTGAGGGTATATGGGAAATCTCTGTACCTTTCCTTCAGTTCTAAAACTGCTCTCAAAAATGAAGTCTATTATTTTCACATAAGGTAAAAACTTCAAACATAATAACAACAACAAAATGCTAAGAAAATTCCTGAGCAGCAAACTTGTTCTATATTAAAAAAAAATTACTCAGGCAGAAGGAAAATGATACCAGACAGAAATCTGGCTCTACATGATGGAATAAAGTGTGATGCTAAGACTCTAGACACTGTCTTCAGGAGAGAGATGGTCATTTTGTTAAGGGAACCACTGACTGAAACTGCCCGCCTTGACCAGGTAGGATAGTAACCACTTGCATGAGTTATCTTACAACAGGAGGTCCTGATCAGGAACAGCAAGTGTGTCTCCTCGGACAATGAACTTCTGAGTGTTAGACAAGAGCCCACTCTCGGGCCCTGGAAGGGGTCCCCCGATCCTATGTGACTGAGTGTTCTAAACCTTTTTGATATTTTTTTGACAAAACTTCCCAAATCAAATTGTAATGAAGTTTCTTTGACCTCTAGCTAACTTTGGGATGCTTCAAAGGGCCCCTGAAACATCCCAAAGAGAGATCTTAAACTAATTAGGTTCATTTGGTATGTTAAATTAGATAGGAGGTGTTGTCAAATGAGTAATACATCTTTTTAGGTTGTATTGTATGCTAAATGTTACTAATATAGATATTCTAGAAATTATATGTGATTCCTAAAAATGTGATATGTCCTGATAAAATGTTATCAGTCATAATTCTAGTTATGATCTTAAAGTGTTATATGTCACGACAGTAATCAAGTTTCTTTGTCAATTGCATTGTAATCAGATTTTAAACGTACCTTCTTGTAACTCTTTTGTCATTGTCTTTAGTTATGGTTTTATTCTGATGCCTTTGCAAAAATGCTTCCTCTTCAAGAGGATTTATAGAAAGGGCTTTGGGATAAATATAAGTTTCTGACTTTCAGACCAGAAAGCTGAACTGGGTAAGAAATTGAAAAATTCTAATGGGAAACCTGATGACTTCATAAATCTGTTAATAAAAAGGATTAGTTACATAGGACTGAGTGAACTGGTGAATATGGTTATAAATTTTATGGTTTCTATCTGAAAAATTACTGGTTTAAATCTGTGTTTTCTAGGTGGAAGGAAAACCTTCCCCTCAAACTAATTATGACTTACAGTAATTTGGTAAATTATACATTTGTAAGCAGAACTGAAACATGTATCTTTTCTCTCTATCTGCTTCCTCCAGACATTGGAAACTCTTAGGTTCCCATCAGCTTTATCAGATAAATTAGGAAGGCCACTCACTAACAGGGACAGAAATCTCAAGGTATTTTGGTGACCTTGAAAAGGGATGAATTCACCTAAATCTGTTAAGCAAAATCTGTGATAAGCCCTTGGCTTGACTTTCCTAGCCTGGAGAAGTCTTTTAAAAGTTCAGCCTGAGACTTCTTATAAAAGATTCAGCAAAAAAAAAAAAAAAAAAAAAGAGTCTGTATGATCAATTACAGTTATATAAATCATCAGGCCAAGTTTATTGAGATCAGACCTATTCTGCAAACAAACTAGTCTTAATTTCTTTATATTTGGTAAAAAAATGAGGGTAATTTTAGAGAGAAAAAGATTATGTTTCAGTGAATATTAAATTCCAGTTTTGTTAATGGAGGTCTGAATTTACAAAGACTCACCTCTCACGTAGTTCCTTGCTGTTATGTTATATTAGTGTAAAGTCTAATTGAATTATTAAAAGGACCCTCTAAGTCTGTTTCTGAAGCTTATCTCAGTAATCCGTCTTTGGATGAAGATCAGATGCCCCACGACCTGCAACCAGGGAATTATGCATACTGGAAAAGACATAATTTAAAGAACTATCTCCAACCTAGATGGAAGGACCCTTATCAGGTACTCTTACATAGCCCGTGCACAGTGAAACTGAAGGGAATTGACTCTTGGATTAATTTCCACTCACAAAGGGCCCCTGCACTGGACAGGCCTACAGAGGGGATAGCTGACCTCAAAATCACCTTAAAACCATGCTCAAACCGAGGCGAAACTTCACTGACAACAGGATGAGAAGAAGACGACATCAGAAGTAGACAGCTTGCACAAGAGCCTGGACCTGACTCGTATGATCATTTATAATGTTTTCTCGACTTCTTGGATGCCTGCATATGAATCAATCAAATGTTTTTCTGTCATAGGCATGATCCTATGCTAGTTTTAAAAATCATTCCAATTGTTGGTTTTGTGGCCAATCGCCTGTGTCTAGTACTTCTGGGTTGCCTTGGTGGATTTCTTCATTCCAAGGCTGTCATTGGTTAGCCCTTAGGAAATTTATTTTAAAGAAAAAATTATAGTCCTGTTCGAGCCACTGTTGATATTACTAGGTGGGATCCCCTCACGTAGCCAATTAATAATACCTGCTCTGACCCTGGCCATAAATATAAATTTTTCTCTATTACTCCAGCTCCATCAGAGCAACAAGCAAAATCTCATATCAGTGATTGTGATAGTGTAACTCTAGATATGGGAAGAAGCAGCAAGAGGGAATACTTTCCTGGACCAAAATAGACTACTAAGACAGGTGGTCCAAAGACTTTTGTCTACTAGTAAGGCCTAGTCCAGTAACAGCACACTGAGTAGCCTATCAGCAAAATCTTCCCCAGACCTGGGAATGAGCATTCCTAGCACCGTGGGATGAAATGCCTCCCAAAGCACGGTCAAAGTTATGACCGTGAGGATGTCCCGTCACCTACAAATTGGCACTTGCCATCTACCTCTACAAGGATTAAACCATGACCTGCTGCAACTGCTGACCTTCAACAGCTCCTGAAAGGAGTTCAGGGAGATCAGAAATGAGGCTCTCTGTGCTCTGGAAAAACTAGTAGAACAGGCCTTCAGATAGTTAGATACTGTCAGAAGATTTTTATGAGCCCAAATTCTTGCATCTTCTCATATCTAGAAAAGCACTCAAATGATTAACGTTGACATCCACTTTGGCCATTAAGGAGAGAAATGCAACTGAAAGTCAAAATGGAGTAGCTGTGGTTCAGACATCCAATGCGGTTCAGGCATTATGGACGTGATTTCAGACAAGTTCTTGCTAAGAACTAAGAAGAATCCTTAGCAAATACTGCTAAGAACTTGAGTTATCTGAGCTGTGTCAGACTTGGGATGCCACCAGCCATTCTCAAAACAATGCCTGCTGGCAGCTGGTAGCTGCAGCCTTATGGTTTCAAGGTATCCTCTTGTAACTATTAAATTTTTAGACAATGAAATTGTTTTAGATCAGATATTAATAAAAAAATAAATAAAAGAAGATGTTTGGTGGCCAATAGCTCCTGTTATATATAAGTTAACACCACATCAGAAGTTCAAACCTACTTAGATAAAAGTAAACAACTGGCTACCCGGCTACAAGTCTCCCCAAGGTGTAAGGCACAGACTGGGTCTCAGGCTTATTCTTCTGATTTCCTCAGGGAATAAGATTTATTTTGTCTATTAAAATTCCAGTTGTCACTCCTCCAACTACTTCTAATTGGGTCTGTTACACCAAAATGGCAGACCAAGGGATTGAGATTTTAATCATACAAGACTCACATCCTGGTGAGCCTTGTAGGGCATGGTCCTGGTTCCCTTTCAAGGAGTATACATAACAACACTTTTGAGTTCTTCTGCAGAAAAGGGACCCCACCCAGGTGGAGGATGGTAACTTCAGGCTGAGCCCAACATTCCTGGAGCACCACCCTGTTACCTCGTCACCAACTATCAGAAGACAGTCACACCCTGCAGCCCTCACCCCAAATTTTGCCTTTCTTTTCTGGGCCTGACGATGACCACCCTGTTAGGCTTCCTGTTTGGCCCCTGTCTGTTTCAACTGTTTACCAGGTTAATCTCTGACGGAGTCCAACAGTTTAAGGCTAAATTGTTGCTACTACAAGGGTAAATGCCAGTTTGGGGCACAGAATATGTCGATTAAGATCAGGTGGAGAGAGACTTCAACTCTACTAGGCAGGACTACACTCACTCTCAGAAGGAAATAGTTACAGAAGAAAGACCTCTGCCTCAATTTCCAAGAAGTATCTTGAGTAGGAAGTCTCTCAGGGGGAAATTGTTAGGGGAACCACATGCCTCGGGGCCAAGAAACCAAAACATAAAACAGAAGCAATATTGTAACAAATTCAATAAAGACTTTAAAAATGGTCCACATCAAAAAAATCTTAAAAAAAAGAACACATATTAATACTGAATCAGAATGTACCTAGCAACAGAATTTTAAAGTTCTTAAAGAAAAACTTATAGAAATAAGAGGAGAAACAGACAAATTAACAATTACAATTGGGTATTTCAGCACTTTTCTGCTTGTCATGAAAAGAAAAAGCAGACAAAGTATCAGATATAGAAGAGTTGAACAACAGTAGAAAAAGTTTTTTTAAAAGCTGATACTTTGAGAGGATCAACACAATTGTTAGAGCTCTCACTAGGTTCATTAAGGGGGGAAAAAGGGAATTACAAGATGCCTCAGGTGTATGCCCACCCTCCAGGCAAGTAGGAAAATGAGAACAGTTCTGCATCTCAGCATTATGTAAACAAGGAGTTGCCACAGGTGGCAGTGATCTACACCCACATTCATTACCTCCTACAAGGTAAAGCTCTTATTATTTTTTTTTAATTTAAGGTGTACTACCAAAAGCAACTACAGATACAATGCAATCTCTATCCAAATTCCAATGACCATTTGTAGGTCTTTTTTAGAAAAATGTCTATTCATTTCCCTTGCCCATTTTTTAATCAGGTTGTTGTTTTGTTATTGAGTTGTATGAGTTTCTTATACATTTTGTATATTAACACCTTGTCAGACATATGATTTCCAAGTATTTTCTCCCATTCTGTAGGTTGCCTTTTCATTTTGTTAATTGTTTCATTTTGTCGATTGTTTCTTTTGCTGCTCATAGCCAACAGGTTTAGAAAAAGATGCTCAATGTCACTAATCATCAGGGAAATGCAAGTCAAAACCACAATATCACCTCACATCTGTAAGGTTAGCTACTAGCAAAAAAAAAAAAAAAAGATGAAAGATATTGGCAAGAATGTGGAGAAAAGGGAACCCTTGTATACTTTTGATAGGAATGTAAATTGATCCAGCCATTATGGAAAACAGTATGGAGGTTTCCTAAAAAAACTAAAAATTGAGCTACCATATGATCCAGCAAAATCCCACTTCTGAGTATATACCCAAAGGAAATAAAATCAGAATCTCAAAGAGATATCCATACCCTCATCTTCATTGCCGCATTATTCACAATAGCCAAGATATGGAAACAACCTAAATGCCCATTAATAGATGAATGGATAAGGAAAATGTGAATACATATATTGGAGGTAATAATAATATATAATATATTCCAATAAATGTGGAATATATTATATTCCAATATAATATATTCCAATAAATGTGGAGTATATTATATTCTAATATAATATAATGGAATATTATTCAGCCATAAAAAGAAGAAAATCCTGCCATTTGTGACAACACAGACGAACCTGGAGGACATTATGCTAAGCGAAATAAATCAAACACAAAAAGAAACAAAAAACATGTTTACTAGGTGAGAAGAAGATGTAGCTTAACTGCTAATTGTAGCTTAACTGCTCCGTGGCACGTGGGATCTTCCCGGACCGGGGCACAAACCTGCGTCCCCTGCATCAGCAGGTGGACTCCCAACCACTGTGCCACCAGGGAAGCCCGGGACACCCCTTCTTGCTTGGAGAACTGAGCCACTTTGCCAGAGAGACACTGCATCAATTTCCTAGTCACAGGTGAAAAGGGTTGAGGACATAGCCTTTATCTTCCCTTTAAAGAATGGGACCATGAGTTACCTCTCAGCCCAGGCATGATGGTAACCATTTTCCACACAGCCTTGTTTTGCTTTGAGCCTGTGAAAACTAACAATTCATTTAGATTTTACCTAAAATCAACCCTTCCCCCAATCCTATAACCACAGCTCTGGTTTCTGGTGAGACACCGCATATTTTCACTAGTGTGTGACCTCCTTGCTGAAGCAACAGGATCCTGCCTCGATGGACAAAAATGCCCCTTGGCTTTATCTCCAGGATAAACATAGCTGCAAAGGAGTCATCCTTAGACCTTGCCAAGGAAAAGAAGCAGCTGCAGTCATCAAAATTCCTGACAAAGGCCGTGTCCCTGTGTCCCAATAGTGACTATACCAGAAGCTTGGAGGGGAACTCCTCTGAAACTCCCTACGGCACCCTGTCCAGCCGTCTTTTTCACTCCCCTTCAGAGACTTCCTGCTGTGGAAAGCCAGGCCCGGTTTTGCACATAAGACAACATCATCAGCTTCCTTTGAAAAAAAAATCTCTGCTGTGCTGCAAACCATAGATCTTTAAAACACAGCATTTTAAAAGAAGAAAGTAGACCACGATTCAGTTTTACTTCTTTTTCCAGTGCTGTATTATAGCACTGGTCCGATTGACCCTGTAGTAGAGATTTTGCTTGCAAAATCTATAAATAGATACATATATTATTTATGGATAATTATGCATAAGTACATGTCCATCTCTCTCAAACATCATTTAGAGCTAAAGCGGAAGGACTCACGATTAATACAACCTATGTTCCCTCAGAAAAACCCTACCCCCTGGGGGCCAGGCACGGGGCTCTGTCCACTCCCGGCGGCCTCCATTGGCTTTGCTGAGCCTCAGAGGCTCTGAGCCACAGCGGGAGGCCTCGAACAGACCTGAAGCTCCAGGGGCTCCTTCAGGACTGGGTCCCCCAGGGGGCATAAAGGACTTGCAGTTCCACTCCGAGCTTCACCACAAGATCCAAGTGGCAAGTTTGATCACAAGCTTTGGCATTTCTGAAAAGCAGACAGGCCACAGGCTCTCAAATACTAAAGTCACTTAGTGACAGATGTTGGCCTGAGTAACCCAGTTGAGGGATCTCCACGGCTGTCCCTGCTTCGTGATATTAGACCGAGGAGATGCGTCCAGTGACAGCATCATCCTTCCAATCTTTCCCTGTTGAACGGAAACGGAGCGCGCATCTGCGCCACCACCTGTCCCATTGAGATGATGACACATTTTGGGAGATTTTCACATGAATGTTGCCTAGGTGGGGGTCTCTCTTCCCTCAGTGTCCCAAAGCTCTCCTTGGGCCTGGAAAAATGTGGCTATCTCTAGGGACGCTGGGTTTCAGCAAGCCCTGTTTCATGCCCACAGACTGAAATTGCCTTGGGATGGACTAGTTCCTGGTTTGGCCTGAAACAATCCCAGACTCTCAGGAAAAAACAAAGTGGGCAGATGCAAAGATCCCAGGGGCAAGCAAATGAGGGGCAAGAAGTCTGTTCCCCAGGGGAGACAGGCCCCGCCCCTCAGCCCACCCCCCACCCTTCAGCTGAACTCAGTGCAGGAAGAAGTTTCTGGTCCCAAGGGCAGCAGAAAAGGTCTTCCTGGGGTTTCCCATGGCCTGATTAGCATAAGGGTGACTGACTCTGCTTTGTGTTCTGAAGACCCTTCCCATGAGACACAGGGCAGAGGCTCTGTAATTACCAGATCTGTAGCAATACTGAATTCTCCGGGTAACCTGGAACCTTGAAAAAGGGCAAAGCCCAGCCTCCTCTCCAGTGTCAGCTGCTGTAAAGCTCCCCAGATGCCAGCATGAGGCTCCATTACCTCCTTCGTGTTCCTGTTGCCTGTGTCAGGTAAGCTGGGCCCCGGAAGCCGGAGGGATGAGCAGGTGGAAAGGACAGGATAGTCACTCTCTTCTGTCTCTCCCTCTCTCTGTCCCTCATCCCTGTCTCCACACGATCAGACTAAATAAACTGTATGGATTGCTCACGAGAACCCAGCACTGTGTCCTTTGGTGTTGAAGGAGTCTGAGAACCTTCCTGCACAATTCCCAGCCGCTTCTGAGCCATTATGTGTGAGTCACCAGCTCCTAAGTCCATCTCCTCACTGTTTTTCATGTGGAGGAAACAGAGGAAGCCTCTGTTAGGCGACTCTTCTTTTTCAATAAAGGCAAAAAATTTGATTTCGTCCAAGGACAGAAGTGCAGAACATTGCTTTATAAATCTTTATAATTGGGACTTCCCTGGCAGTCCAGTGGTAAAGACTTCGCCTTCCAATGCTGGGGGTACGGGTTCAATCCCTGGTCAGGGAGCTAAGATCCCACATGACTCGGGGGCAAAAAGCCAAAACATAAAATGGGAGCAACGTTGTAACAAATTCAATAAAGACTTTGAAAATGGTGCACATCAAAAAAAAAGATTTCCATTAAAAAAATAATAATAAATTAATTAATAAATAAATCTTTATATTTAAAGGGTAAAGTCTCTGGGTAACCAGAGAATCCCAGAGGGTAGTAAGGCTCAGCCTGGACTTGGAGAACTGCCGTTTGGAGCACTCCGTGCTTTGCCTTCTCAGCGGGAAGGTCCTCCAGGACATGTCCCTGAAAGCGCTACCTTCGGTTCATGGTTTTTTTTTTTTTTTTTTTTTGCGGTATGCAGGGCTCTCACCGTTGTGGCCTCTCCTGTTGTGGAGCACAGGCTCCGAACGCGCATTCGCTCTCCGCAAGACGGCTCCATGCAGCCTCAGAATCTTTCTCAACACAGCACTCCCGAAACATTCAGTCATCACGGCCAAACTAGACTAGACTTCCTGAACTGGAAGGGCTGTAATGTATCTTCCAGCTCTGACATTCTAGTAAATTGGTATCTCCCAAGCAGAGAGGAATTCTCAAACCATGAGGAAAAAGAAACCAACAGTGTTAACAATGACAAATAGAAACACCTTCATTTCAGATACTAAGTGTCTACAATGGGCCAGGCACTCAGATAGGCAGCAAGAATGGAAAAGAGATGGCTGTGGACCAGGAAAGGTCTAACCTTGAGCTGAGTACTATATTGCTCTGATGCCTAAGCCTGTGCTGTCTTATATACAGTAGACACTAGCCATGGGTGGTTATGTAACTTTTCATTTTAATTAATTAAAAGTAAATAGAATTTAAAATTCAGATCCTCAGTCACACCCGCCACATTTTGAGTGCTTGATAACCACATGTGGCCAATGGCTGCCATATTGGTCATCACAGATGTAGAACATGTCCATCATCACAGAAAGTCCTACGGGACAGCATTGCCCATGGGTCTCAGCAGTTCTCTCCCAATGAGACAAAATAGTGAGGCAGAGTTACACAAGGTAAAGAAAATGGAAACTAAGTGCTGTTTTAGTGCCTGCATAGTTGCCTTCAATGTTTATGCTTAAGCAGCATTTTATAAATTATCTTACTTTCGCCAATTGGAGAGGAGCTTCCTAGAATAAACGTGTTTTTTTTTTTTTTTTTTTTGCGGTACGCGGGCCTCTCACTGCTGTGGCCTCTCCCGTTGCGGAGCACAGGCTCCGGACGCGCAGGCTCAGCGGCCATGGCTCACGAGCCCAGCCGCTCCGCAGCATGAGGGATCTTCCCGGACCGGGGCACGAACCCGTATCCCCTGCATCGGCAGGCGGACTCTCAACCACTGCGCCACCAGGGAAGCCCCAGAATAAATGTTTTGATTCTCAGTGCTAAATCACTCTGATGTTTCCTCATGGCTTTTTGGTGTTGTTTTGGTTACGATATTTATTTCTTAAACTCGTCAGCCTTATGTTACTACTTAAAAATTATATGCTGAGAGCATAAAGGGTATAGCACCAAAGATCCCAGATTGGTTCAGTGAGGCCAGACTTTTAATGGGCAATAGCCAGTATTGTTGAATATTGTACACATTTTTATATTTATTTCTTAACACAAAAGCCCAGGGTGTACCTGCCAACTTCCCGTCCCTCAGAGGGTCCCTGGGCTCAGTGTCATGTGAAAGGCTCTCCTTTCAAGACTGCACTTTGGGATTTATTGGGTGGAGATCAAACCTCAGGTTGAGGGGCAGAGCATGCCGTCTGTGCCCTGTGGTTTCACGGGTTCCACAAAGATTCCTGCCCCCAAATGCAGGAAGGAGTAAAATCATTCCATTGGAATTTTATTCCTATCACCCAAGTCTTCATTGTCTGTAGGGTTACATTAAGTTTTCTTAATCTCTTCCTTAGCCACACACACAAAATTTATGTGATAGCTTGAAAGAGATCCTATAAATCATATTTTCAAACATTAATGTTCTTAAAACCCTTTGACAGTTTTCCTTTGCCCAGGAATTCAACCAAAACTTTATTTTATCTGTTTCCCAACATTCAAGCTTTTCCTTGACTTTCCAAGTCCTTATTCTACTTCTTCTAATTTGAACGTTTCATTTTTGTTCCCAGTTCTGAGTTCTTGTTCCTTTTCCTCCTTTTAATCCCATGGCTGTAGTTGTAACTCAGTCTCATGCCTCCTGTATCTGACATCCCTTTTATTCTTAACCTTTATTCTTTAGCTTAATTTATTATCATACAACCTTTATCTGGTTTTAAGTGTGATTTGGTTGTACTGTTTATTAGACTTTTATCATATTCTTTAGTGGAATTTCAATTTTTAATTTTTTCTTAACTTTTAAGTGTTATCCTAAAATGTCTGTCAGTGTTTTATTGCCATAACATTTCTAAGTGTCTTATTATGACTCTTGCAAGGGAGGAACACTCTTCTGATTTCAGTAACAAGAAGAGGGTGGCTTTTCCATGTGAATCATGAATTAATGGGCTCACGCTCTGGTCCAAGGCAAACCTTTCCACCTGCGTCCTGCATCTCGTTTCCCTTGCTTACTTGTGGGCGAGACCCAAACCAGCTCTACCCCTTGTCCCCTTCTACTGAATCTATAAAAACTAAAAGCAACCAAACAGCGGGCTTCCCTGGTGGCGCAGTGGTTGAGAGTCCGCCTGCCGATGCAGGGGACGCGGGTTCGTGCCCTGGTCCGGGAAGATCCCACATGCCGCGGAGCGGCTGAGCCCGTGAGCCATGGCCGCTGAGCCTGCGCGTCCGGAGCCTGCGCTCCCCAGCGAGAGAGGCCGCAGCGGTGAGAGGCCCGCGTATCGCAAAAACAAAAAAAAAGCCAACCAAACACCTCTTCCTTGACGCTACAGCATTCAGCAGCTCGATCTTGCTTGTGCTTAGTTTTTCAGCAAAACCCTTTGGGAGGCGTGTCTGCAGACCCCACTTCCTCTCCGACCCTCTCAGGGGGTTTCAGAACACTCCACCACTCCACCAAGATGACTCCAGTCAACAGGGGATCATAATACATCCTTTATGACCTCACTCAGCCCTTCCTCTGCCCACTGTTGATCTGACCCCTAATTATGTGGCAACGGACAGGTGCTCGCAGGTGTCCCTGCCTGAATGGGCAGGCAGCAGACAGCCTGAGGAGGGTGAAGAAGCCAATTGCAAGGTAGGTTTTCAGGAGAGAAACATCCGTGGTTGAAGAAGGGGTGGGAATACATGCATATTTAGGGAGTCAATAAAAAGGATAGCTTTCGGTACAAACGTATAGGAGATGGAAATGTGGACACAAGCTTTTAGTCTATACTTTCTTTTCTATTATTTATTATTATTATGAAAGTAGTACTGGTGCTGGGGCCAAGGAAGTAAGACCCTCACAGCTAGTCTGTAGAATTAAGTCTGACTTACGTAAGCAGATTACTACAAACACTTATTCTATTTCTCAGTCAACATCACTAAATTAAAATAGATCTCCACTTAGTGAGAGATTCAAATGCTGATCAAAAGATAACAAGCGAAAACCTTTTATTGCCAAGTTGCTTCTGGACAGAGAGAAAATGTCAGAACATATTCAGTTCATTTAAGATAGAAGAGAGGGAGAGGAGTGAAGACCAGATACTATGACATTTTATGACATACTTTGACATATTATATCGGGAATGGGTGAGTGGGTGGGTGTCTGTGCTCAGAAACACTTTTGGATAAAGTAAGTTAACGGGCTCTCACCAGACCCTCAAAACCCAAAGACTGTGTCTGAGCCTTTCTTTCTTTTCTCCCTCCCTTATTTCCTCCCTCCATCCATTTATTCATTCACCCATAAATTGATTCTTCCATACTAGGACCTATTCACATAAACAAATATTTGACTACCTGTTCTCTGTCAGGCACTGTTCAAGGTGCTGAGAATGTGAGATAATAAAACAGGACTTGTTACTTTAGAAATTTACATACAGTGAAAAAGAGAGCTATAAACACTATAAAGCAAAACTGAGATGACGCGAAGGAAGAGATGGAGAGAAATGTCAATGGTTTACCTTGTATACTTCTGTGTTTTAACTCAAGAATACATTGACGTAATGCCTCCAGCCCTTAAAGCCTCACCTGGTGGTGGTCTGTACAAGACCTTGGCATGGTGAGCTTGCTTACGATGGATCAATTCTCCCCTTAAAATGGTAGCGAAACATTTTTGAGAGTAAAAATGGAGAGATCATTTCAACTTCCAAAATTCCTTTCCTTTTTAAATTCTAAAACGTGTGAGGGGGTGGTGTTTATTCTGAAAGGAGAAACGGACAGGAGCAGAGACATGCAGTAAAGGTGAATGCATGAATGATTTGCTAAAAGAGTTCAGTTTTTATTGATTTTTCTCAAAAAACCCCACCAAACTTCAGAGCCATAAGCAGAAGTGAGAATCAATGCAGAAACACTGAACGTCCTCAAGTTACGCTCAGGCCCTAACCGAACGTCTTTAGTAGGAATATAAGCCTTTTCTCTCTAGCTGAATTTTTCAAATTCTGTCCCAGATCACCTGCCCCCATTGACACTGCCAGTCCCACCTGGAATCCTGAAAATTCCTTTCCCATCATGAGGCTACTACACCTTCTCTTTCTCTTACTTGTATGTCTTATCCAGACAACATCAGGTAAGCTGCGGATCCAACTGGTGGGATGATATATGGTGGATGACCTCGGAGCCTGGAGTAGGGAAGGTCAAGTTGATTCGTCATCCAGGGATGTGCTGATCTATGTAGCCACTGGACAATATCATACCTGAAAGAAGCATAGCATAGACAACATGCTCCACTTTACAAATAAGGAAAGAGAAGCGTAAAGAAATGCAAACTATTCTCCTGTGATTGCCCTTAATGAGTTGGTAGCAAACCTATAAGTAGTCATGGTGATAGACAACAGTCTCAGGGGACTTTACAGCTTACAAATCATTTCCACGTGAATAACTAGTAGCAAATACTATCGACCACTTCCTATTTATCAACACAAAACTTTTCATGTGTTGTCCCAAATGTATTCCTCATAACAATATTTATGGGGTAGGTATTTTTAGCCCCATTCTACCGATGAGATTAAGAAATGAAGTAACTTGTTCAAAGTCGTGCAGGTTGTACGTAAGGAAGACTTTAACTCAGGCCCAAGTGGGTTTGATTCCAAAGCCCATGTTTTTATTAAATATTCAACAATCCCAGAAAACAGATTTACTTACTGGATTATATATAAACAACAACTGTTTTTAGCTTGAGTATGATCCATGCAGCACGTGGGTCATACTTAGACTAAAAGATTAATTGTTGTTCATCTGAAATTCAAATTAAACTGAGTGTCCTGCGTTTTACCTGGCGAACCTACGCATACGTCAGCACGTGCCAGGCTATGCTGTGGTGACAGCAGCCTCCAAATCTTAGCATCTTGAAGTAGCAGAAGTTTAATTCTCGCTCAAATGATACCAACCCGTGACGGCCACGGGGTGCTCTACTCACCGTAGCCGCTCCGACCCTCCTGACGGAGCAGCTCCCATCGTGAAGGCTGCTGGTCTCTGCGTCAAAGGAAAGAGCTCTGAGGACTCTCATGATGGCAATTGAGGGCTCCAGCCCTGTAGGGAAACATCAGTTCTGTTCAAAATTCATTAACCAAGCAAGTCCTAGACCCCCTTAATCACATAAAAGGTGAATCCCACTTTGTGCCAAGAAAAGAGAGACTCAGACCTATTTGGTGAATAGCGTAATGAAGTTAAACAACAGACAGATATAGATGTGGATGTGCGTGTGCATATGGATATAAATATAGATATAGATGAAGATGGAGATGTCGGTATTGACATACATGATATATTCATATTTATATAATATGAATAATAAGGTTAAATATATGGATATAACATATTCATTCGTATTTATAATATGAATATAAATCTATATGAATTACATTTATAATAGCATTTATATCATTATTTTTACCTTGCCTTCTTATGAAAAATTAGGAGAATCTGCAGCTCCTGAAAGAAAACTCTCGTTGTTTGTGGTGAAGCAGGACTCAGAGGCCAGGTCTCCCAGTTCCTGGTTGCGTACGCTTTTCCCATCACAACGTAGTTCCCCTAAAAGCTATAACCTCGGATGGAAACTCTTCTTATTCGTTGTTTCCTCATGACTCTCTGTCGTTTGCTCTCTTGACTTAAGACATTATTTAGGTTCTCTCTCCTCTCGCCCTGCTTTCTGCTCACTACATGCCACGGCGGCGACATTTACAATATCCGTGCAGCCCTCATTGCAGCGACATAGGAGGCACAGTATTTAGGAGTGAGAATTCTCACCACAACACTTATTGTCTAATTTGTGCTCTGTGCTTGTAAGATTTTGCCCTTTTGGGAAAGAGGAAGGCCCTTGAGGAAACTTTTATGAAGGACATGTGAAATGAAGTATGTCCCTAATTTGTGGCCCAATTAAGTTACTTGCTTTCTCTGACCTAACGTTTCTTCATCTAAAGAGGAAAGACACTATACCACAGAGGTCAATACGTTTTTTCTGTAAAGGGCAGGGCAGGTAATACATATCTTAGGCTCGGTGGACTATGAGGTCTCTGTCATGAGGATTCATCTCTGTTGCAGAGTGAAAGTGACCACAGACACATAAGACCTCAGAACGGTCTCATGGCCCCTTCTGAGATTTTTTCCACAATTAAAGAAAAAGTAAAAAACACTCTAAGCTTGTAAGTCACACCAAAACAAGGAGAGGGCCAGTTGTGTCCCCGTGGACTGCAGTTTGGAGTTCCTTGCTATATAAGATGAATTTTGGTAGCTTTGGTTAAACATGCCTTTATTTCTTTGTTTTGTTTTGTTTTGTTTTTTCACCTCCACTTCCTTTTCAGGGAATAAAAAAAAAATGAAAAGCACTGAATGTGGAAAAATGGGTGGTGTCTGCAAACATCAAACAACCCACGGGTGCATCATCCTGCCTGCAGGATGCAAAAGTTGGAAGAAACACTGCTGCAGAGCCTAGTTTCAGCACCCAAGCATCCCCAGAGCAGCACGGGACACTCACCGCCACTGATTTCTGCTTAATAAAAGCATCACCACTCACATGGACCCCGCGTGGGTGTTTCTGTGGGCACGGGAGGTCCTGAATTGGATGGGAGAGATTTAAGTTCTAAGTCTGGTCACACCACTCATTAGCTGATTAACATTAGACAGGCCTTTCCTTTTCTAGGTCTCAGTCTCTGCACCTGTAACTACTGAAATGGATGTTCTCCAAGCCACCTATAACCTGTTAATATATGTCTATAAATGTATGGATTGGGGATAGGAGCTTTGAGTGTGTGTGTGTGTGTGTGTGTGTGTGTGTATTATAGTATGAAAAGTCACTGAGGCTTTGTTCTCACTTTGTTCTCATTTTCATACCCTTAATGACTCTTGGGTATCAAGCAATGGCTCCCAATTGATTACTGAAGAGCCAGGACGTAAGTTGATCCGAAGGGCTTGAAGGTGCAGAAAGATTTAAGCTGGTACTTAGGCATCAACCCGTAGAACTGGAACTCGGACAACAGAGACCAACCCACTGTTTTTTCAGAAAACCAAGCTTTAGTGAGGTAACGGCTATTTTCTTCTCTCCAAAGGTGCCTTTCCAAATAGTGAGATTCCTTTAGAACCATTTTCTTAGAACACAAGGGATTGTCTTCAGAACAGATAAGACTTGAGTTGTATAGCAGAAGCCTGCCGATTAGGCTGGGAAATTCAATCTTCAGCAATAATTTAGCATCTCCTGTTCTGAAACAGTCAGGATACAATTTCTTGGTCATCTTTTTTCTTATCAACCTTTTTTTTTTTTGGAAACAAATCCAACTCTTATACACTGCCGCTGGGGATGCAAAATGCTAAGGCTCCTTTGGAAAATCGTTCGGCTTCTCTTGTAAAGTTAAGCGTGTGCTCACCATATGACTTGAGAAAAGAAAAATGTATGTTCCTGTCAAAAACCTGCATGCGCATGTGTATAGCAGCTTAATTTATAATTGCCCAAAATGGTAAACACAGAGGTCCTTCAACGAGTGGATTAATTTTGATACATCAGACCACAGAATATTATGTAGCCATAAAGAAATGATTGACTCATGAATATCACAGAGGGATCTTAAAGGCCTTCTGCTGAGCTAAAGAAGCCAGATGGACGGCTACAGATTGTTTGATTCCTTTTACACGACCCCCTTGAAGAGCAAACCTGTAGAGTTAGAAGCCAGACCAGTGCTGCTCAGGGTTAGGGGGTCCCAGGAGGGGTGGTCTGTGAAGAGTAACCTGTAGAGAAGTATGGTAGTGCGTACACAGCTCTCTGCATTTGCAAATACCTTAGAACTCTACACCACAAAATTTGAATTTGACTATATGTAAATCAAAAAAAAAAAGAATCAACTCGATGTGGACAGAAAAACAGAATGCAGACCGTGACAAACATACTTATAACCCTGGTCTAATCGTGAGAAAAATATCAAACACAAACTGAGGGGTATTCTACAAAGTATCCCGATGGTACTCCTCAAAACTGCCAAAGTCATCCAAAAGATTGTCTGAGAAATTGTCACAGCCCAGAAACTATGGAAAGATGGTAACTGAATGTGGTATCCTGGATAGGATCTTGGAACAGAAATAGAGATTCAAGTTACACGTGATTATTGAAATAGGCAATTCGGGTCGGAGCTGTAATCAGAATGGTTTTTACCCCAGAGATCTCTGGCAATTTTGAATTGCTCACCGTGATGCCAGATGGGAAACAGAAGGGCCATTTACCGGAATGGCTGCAGTTGAAGCTGCCACAGGTCACATCTCAACCTGTCTGCTCCTTCGGTACCTCCAGCTTCTGCTTCTCAGCTCTATTACTCTCAGTCTCTGCTGGACGCCTGGCCTGTGAGCCTTCATTTATCACCCGGAAGAATCCTCATGTCTCAGAAATCATTATCTCCATTCTCCTTCTTATTTATTTATTTATTTAGTTAGTTAGTTATTGCGGCATGCGGGCTTCTCTCTAGTTGTGGCTCCGGAGTGCATGGGCTCAGTAGTTATGGCGCGCAGGCTTATTAAGTTGCCCTGTGGCGTGTGGGATCTTAGTTCCCCGACCAGGGATTGAACCCGACTCCCCTGGATTGGAAGGCAGATTCTTAACCACTGGACCACCAGGGAAGTCCCCATTATCTCCAGTCTTGATTCCTCCTTTAAACTCTAGGCTAGGGACTCAACTCCTGGAAACTCCATCCCCCAGTGAGCCAGACTTAACAGAAATCGTCTTTCTCACTTCCCGCCCTCAATGACCAAACCCTCATGCTTCTACTCCCCAGGTACCTTTTAAATAACCAACCTTCAATGCCGGTCTCTGTGGAAATGTCTTAATTCACACCCTTTAACCTCAAACATTTACACTTCAGTCACTGCATCATACCCTAACTGGCCTCTGGGTTTCCATCTCTCCAGCTTCCAATCCCTCCTAACCTCCATGTAAAATTCTTCAATGTTTCCCTGTAGCTTAAAGGGATGAAGCAAAATTTCTCTAGCGTCTCAAGTCCTCCGTCCTTTGGCCATACTTTCTCTAGTTTCATCTCTTATCACATCCCGATTCTCAAACTAACCCCTAACATAATGGCAGTCATGTTTCTGGCATATTTTGTTCTCCTCACATTGGAACACACTTAGGCCACTTTCCCTCAACTTTCTCTGCCTAATTCTTACTCATTTTTTAAGGACTCAACTCATATATGGCCTTCACTGGGAAGACATCCTTGATTCACCCAACTTGGATAAGAGAAGAAGTATTGAATCCATATCCTTAGCTACCAGTACAGTTCCTAGCACACAGTAGGTGTTCACAAAATAAATGAGTGAGTGAATAAAGAAAACGATATGAGGTATCAGCTTTCCAATTTAATTCAGGGCTGATCCCTTAAACGTGAATTCTTCAGTTCACTTCATTCTTACAACAGAAGCTCCTACCAGGGCACATCCCTGGCATAGGAAGAATACGATTTCTTTTCCTCTTCAGGCATACACTTGTACGTAAGTCACATAAATTAAGCATTTTACTGTGTCCACAACCCGTAGAAAGGACAAAAATATCTGTTTTTGGAAGAAAGTCTTGAGATCGCTCTACAGGGGAAGGAATAATTCAGTCCAACCAGGAACCTCCAAAATGTACTGGTCAGGAAAGTATTCTGTCTCACGCACCTCCTTTTCCTCACGTCGTCCCTCCTACTTGCTTGTTGACAGGACAAGGCCAGTCTTCAAGAGCTTGTCATGAACCGAAATTTTATGCTGTAATTTGGAAGCTGGGATCAGAGACTTTAAACACTTCTCTTGGGTTGACACATACAGCCTCACGACAGTGAGAGGCCCGCGTACTGCAAACAAAAAAACAAAAAAAAAACAAGTTCTCTTCTCAAGTCAGGCCCTGTCTTGAGGCAGGGGCTTCAGTGCCCCTGTTGGAGGCTGAAAGGAATGAAATTTGCCCACCAAACTGAAAAGGCATCTTGAGACCAAAACACGAGGCAGGCCGCTCGGTATAATCAGTGGATCACTTTGTTGCGGAGGGTACCTTACTTACAGGGTGAGATCCTGGAGTTTTCACAGCTCACTCCGCCCTCCAAGGGGCCATGGACCAACTTATAACTAACCTGGAATATGCGGGTCGGTGGTTGGAAATAGGATGTGCTTTCCCAAGTTAAGATTTGTGAAAGGGTAGCTAGTCTCATGGGAATACGTCAGGGAAGGTTTTCACCATTGTTTGGGGGCTCCCACAGCATAGAGGCTACCTGGTCCTAATGATTATTAACAATATCTATTAACTACAAGGCCCTTGACGACAGAGAAGTGATTCACTGCACAGTCCGGTCCTGGGTAGGATCGGCAGAAGGACAGGAGGAGCTGTTCGGGCCCAAGATGGCGTGAGCGATGCTAACGGCCATGCAGCTACCCACTCCTGAGTTTTCCTTAACCTGTTGTTTCTTGCCTCTGTCACAGGGCTTTGGCTGCGCCGACCCTCACATAGAATCCCAGGAGCTGGGCTGAGATTTCCATTTTTTTCTCACCCAGAAAATCTTGGGCCCCTCATAAAAAATGATCCCCCTTATTCTGGGTTTTGTTTTTTAACTGGAGTATAATTGCTTTACACGATTGTGTTAGTCTCTGCTGTACCGTGAAGTGAATCAGTTATATGTACACATATATCGCCTCCCTCTTGAACCTCCCTCCCCACACCCATCCCACCCATCCGGGTCACCACAGAGCGCCGAGCTGAGCTCCCTGCGCTATACAGCAGGTTCCCATTCGCTATAGCTATTTTGCATATGGTGGTGTATTTATATCAGACCTAATCTCCATTTTCTGTGAAGTCAAGTGTCTTCAGAGTGACCGGCTCAAGGATTTTTGTGCTTCCCCTCTTATCCCAAGATGATGACTGATGACTCATCCCACATTTATGTAATCCAGCCAAGAGGAACGTGTTGAAGGTGATTACGACAGGCTTCCTACAAGCAAAAGAAAACCAGCCTTACCTTACGCAGGTACTAATATTATCCCTAAAGGCATGCATGAGGAAAAATAAGACTAGAGGTATTCAGCATGGTGATAAAGTTTGTATGTGGTAAGATAAAAATTGGATTCAGGAATCTGATTCCAGATCCTGAATTCTTTCCTACTGCAGGATGTTCGTTTTTTTAAAAAAATAATTTAATAAACTTTATTCTGGTCAGGGGAAGAGGGAGGGGAAAAAAGCCGCCTATTCCACTCCTCTCAGTAAATTAAATAACATGGCCGATTCCCATGCCCTCAGCAAACTTTGGGCACTTGAGCCAGTCCTGCTGTTCCCTTACGGCCCAGTGTGCTTCCCCTTCGCAGAAGGGAGTGTTTCCTACCGCCGCCGGGTTATGTCACGCTCACGGGCCACATCTCCTCCGTGATGAGGGTCTGGAGATGATGCAGTCTGCAGCAGCAGTGACCAGGGAAGGAGGAAGGGGATCCTCTCCCTCGAAGCTTGGGGCAGGGAGGCTAGGCCTGGAAGACAGCTGTGGCTCACCCTTCCTCAGCTGTCCCCAGATGTGGGTGCTGGAAGAATAGGACGGGAAGGCTTCCTCCTCTGGGAGAGTCAAGAGCCCAAAGGACACCCTGGAGCTAATGAAGCCCCCGAGGCCCCGAGTCAAAGGCAACAGGCCGCGGGGGCTGGAGACGGTGTCCCCGGGTGGGGAGGGAAACCTCAGCAGCCTTGGCCCACCCAGGACCTCCAACCCGACCCACAGGCGCCCCTGGGAAGCCAGCAGCTACCTGCCTTCTCTCAGCCTCCCTGGGCCTCTGTGGAACATATGGTGCCGCCCAACTGCTCTTTTGGGGCTAGTAAGGAGTGTCCTGGTGCCTCTCCCGACCCCCGGAATGTTGAGAACCAAGGACCCCGGGCTCTACGGTGCTCAGGAAGTGGAAGTTCTTTGATCAGTCCCAGCATCAGAGGCTGGTCCCCTGGAGGGATCACTGCAGGATGTTCTACTGGTCTCCTTCCATAAGGAATGGCTATTAGAATCAAGTGAAAGTTACTATAGCATCTTAAAAGAATGATAAATTGGCTCATAGCTTTCCATAGACTAGTGACAATTTAGAAATTAGGATGTAAAAATAAAGATTTTTACATTAACCAGCTGATTTTAAAATTCACTGTAAAGGGAAAACGTGCAAGAATAAACAAGGTTATTTTCATAAAGAGCAACATGGTGACTTTCACTACCAGTTATAATTTATGATGATGCTGCGGCTTGAAATATGTGGCATTGACCGAAGAACAAAAACAATCCCTGAGACAAAACAGAGAAGCCACCAACAGACCACGCAGACGCTGACAGCTAGTTATTGATAAAAGCAGCCTTTACACGAGTGGGGAGGCAGGGAGGCGGACTATTTCTTTAATAAATCATGCAGAGTTGATTGATTATCCATTTGGAGAAAAACTAATTTATATTCTAAAGGAAGCATGAAATGGATTATAATGGGTTTTTTTCTACATAATTTTTAGATTCTTGATGTTTTGCAAAAGGCCAGTATCATTACTTGTGTAATGGAAAAATTAAAAGACCATTCCACTCACGGACAGATAAACTATTCTGACAGGGTACACTGCGGACTTACGTTGCAGACACCAGGAATATTCAAAGTCCTACGACAATCCCTGTAGGCAGAACATACAGGAAATCAGTGCCAAGAAAGAACAAGTGGAGAAACTACATTAGGAACTGTATCTGGATATCTTTACAGACGCCCATTGTTCAGCTGTAAACCTGCTCTGAATTTTCTTTAATTATTCATTGATTGGGACCCAACTATAGTGTTGGTCTTCCTTGTTACATCACCACAATGCCGAGCACACGCTTTTCTTTCCCATGTGATTGTTTAGGTTTTGGAAGAACGTTAGTGTATCTTGTCGTTCTTCCTTTTGTCCTCCAAGTTCCTGGGCACTTGGCACTACTTCCTGCTCCCCCCTCGTTTCCTAGATGTGCTTTGTAAACTGCAGAAAGCCCGTCGTGTCAAGGCTTGTTCCCTCACCAGAGGGAGGGACAGTGACACCTGCAGTGGAGAGGCGACCTACTCAGCAAAGTACAGCAGACGCCATGCCCTAGACAAGAAAGGTGAACAAGCAAGACACAAAGTTATCACCCCTCCCTGAGGACTCCAGCCTTGGGCAGAAGGCTTCTGACCTGCCATTGCAAATCCCGGCTTCCAGCAGGCTTCTTCGCGCATCTCCACGCGGACTGATGCTTCTGGGTAGTCTCTGTATCCACGTGCTTCCAGCCTGCACGTCCCCAATGCCACAACGCCCCTTAGCACGTGCCCCTTCCCACCCTGCACTCTACTCAGTACAGCCGGGGGTGGGAGTGTCCCAGGACCAAGACCCGACCCCTCCCCTCCTCCCCTTACGCCACCGTAGTGATTCTCTCATATCCAGCCTCCCTGAGATTGTTAAGGAAACCATAACTCCCCTCTCCTGTCCAACAGACTCCTGTCCGACAGCCAAAAGAAAACTCTCAGATTATGTTCCTTCCTTTGTTGTCCTCTTGGGTGAGTTATTTATTAACCATGCCAAGCTTTGTTTTCTACATCGGTGAGATGGGATTGGTAAACCGAAATGGTTGAAGGATTACATATGTTATGTGAATGAGAACGCTTGGCAAAATTTTTTTTTTTTTTTTTTTTTTTTTAAACATCTTTATTGGAGCATAATTGCTTTACAATGGTATGTTAGTTTCAGCTTCACAACAAAATGAATCAGTTATATATATACATATGTTCCCATATCTCTTCCCGCTTGCGTCACCCTCCCTCCCACCCTCCCTATCCCACCCCTCCAGGTGGTCACACAGCACCGAGCTGATCTCCCTGTGCTATGCGGCTGCTTCCCACTAGCTATCTACCTTACGTTTGGTAGTGTATACATGTCCATGCCTCTTTATTGCTTTGTCACCGTTTACCCTTCCCCCTCCCCATAGCCTCAAGTCCATTCTCTAGTAAGTCTGTGTCTTTATTCCTGTTTCACCCCTAGGTTTTTCATGACATTTTTTTTTTCTTAAATTCCATATATATGTGTTAGCATACGGGTCTCTTGCAGACAGCAAATATATGGGTCTTGTTTTTGTATCCATTCAGCCAATCTGTGTCTTTTGGTGGGAGCATTTAGTCCATTTACATTTAAGGTAATTATCGATATGTGTGTTCCCATTCCCATTTTCTTAATTGTTTTGGGTTTGTTATTGTAGGTCTTTTCCTTCTCTTGTGTTTCTTGCCTAGAGAAGTTCCTTTAGCAGTTGTTGTAGAGCTGGTTTGGTGGTGCTGAACTCTCTCAGCTTTTGCTTGTCTGTAAAGGTTTTAATTTCTCCATCAAACCTGAATGAGATCCTTGCTGGGTAGAGTAATCTTGGTTGCAGGTTTTTCTCCTTCAACACTTTCAATATGTCCTGCCACTCCCTTCTGGCTTGCAGAGTTTCTGCTGGAAGATCAGCTGTTAACCTTATGGGGATTCCCTTGTGTGTTATTTGTTGTTTTTCCCTTGCTGCTTTTAATATGTTTTCTTTGTATTTAATTTTTGACAGTTTGATTAATATGTGTCTTGGCGTATTTCTCCTTGGATTTATCCTGTATGGGACTCTCTGTGCTTCCTGGACTTGATTAACTATTTCCTTTCCCATATTAGGGAAGTTTTCAACTATAATCTCTTCAAATATTTTCTCAGTCCCTTTCTTTTTCTCTTCTTCTTCTGGAACCCCTATAATTCGAATGTTGGTACGTTTAATGTTGTCCCAGAGGTCTCTGAGACTGTCCTCAGTTCTTTTCATTCTTTTTTCTTTATTCTGCTCTGCAGTAGTTATTTCCACTATTTTATCTTCCAGGTCACTTATCCGTTCTTCTGCCTCAGTTATTCTGCTATTGATCCCATCTAGAGTACTTTTAATTTCATTTATTGTGTTGTTCATCGTTGCTTGTTTCATCTTTAGTTCTTCTAGGTCCTTGTTAACTGATTCTTGCATTTTGTCCATTCTATTGTCCATTCTATCTCCAAGATTTCGGATCAACCTTACTATCATTATTTTGAATTCTTTTTCAGGTAGACTGCCTATTTCCTCTTCATTTGTTAGGTCTGATGGGTTTTTATCTTGCTCCTTCATCTGCGGTGTGTTTTTCTGTCTTTTCATTTTGCTTATCCTACTGTGTTTGGGGTCTCCTTTTTTGCAGGCTGAAGGTTCGTAGTTCCTGTTGTTTTTTGTGTCTGTCCCCAGTGGCTAAGGTTGGTTCAGTGGGTTGTGTAGGCTTCCTGGTGGAGGGTACTAGTGCCTGTGTTCTGGTGGATGAGGCTAGATCTTGTCTTTCTGGTGGGCAGGTCCACGTCTGGTGGTGTGTTTTGGGGTGTCTGTAGACTTATTATGATTTTGGGCCGCCTCTCTGCTAATGGGTGGGGTTGTGTTCCTGTCTTGCTAGTTGTTTGGCATAGGATGTCCAGCACTGTAGGTTGCTGGTCGTTGAGTGAAGCTGGGTGCTGCCGTTGAGATGGAGATCTCTCGGAAATTTTTGCTGTTTGATATTATGTGCAGCTGGGAGGTCTCTTGTGGATCAGTGTCCTGAAGTTGGCTCTCCCACCTCAGAGGCACAGCACTGACTCCTGGCTGCAGCACCAAGAGCCTTTCATCCACAGGGCTCCTTAATTTGGGATGATTGGTTGTCTATTCAGGTATTCCACAGATGCAGGGTACATCAAGTTGATTGTGGAGCTTTAATCCGCTGCTTCTGATGCTGCTGGGAGAGATTTCCCTTTCTCTTCTTTGTTCTCACAGCTCCCGGGGCTCAGCTTTGGATTTGGCCCCGCCTCTGCGTGTAGGTCGCCGGAGGGCGTCTGTTCTTTGCTCAGACAGGACGGGGTTAAAGGAGCCGCTGATTCGGAGGCTCTGGGTCACTCAGGCCCGGGGGTAGTGAGGGGCACGGAGTGTGGGGCGGGCCTGCGGCGGCAGAGGCCGGCGAGAAGTTGCAGCCTGAGGCGCGCCTGTGCGTTCTCCCGGGGGAGTTGTCCCTGGATCCCGGGACCCTGGCAGTGGCGGGCTGCACAGGCTCCCCGGAAGGGCGTGTGGCTAGTGACCTGTGTTCGCACACAGGCCTCCCGGTGGCGGCAGCAGCGGCCCTAGCGTCTCATGTCTGTCTCTGGGCTCCGCACTTTTAGCCGCGGCTCGCGCCCGTCCCTGGAGCTCTCTCAAGCAGCGTTCTTAATCCCCTCTCCTCGTGCACCAGGAAACAAAGAGGGACGTAAAAGTCTCTTGCCTCTTCGGCAGTTCCAGACTTCTCCCCGGACTCTCTCCCGGCCAGCCGCGGCGCACTAACGCCCTGCAGGCTGTGTTCACGCCGCCAACCTCAGTCCTCTCCCGGCGCTCCGACAAAAGCCGGAGCCTCAGCTCCCAGTCCCGCCCGCCCCGGCGGGCGAGCAGACAAGCCTCTCGGCTGGCGAGTTCCGGTCGGCCCGATCCTCTGCGCTGGAATCTGTCCGCTTTGCCCTCCGCACCCCTGTTGCTGTGCTCTCCTCCGCGGCTCCCAAGCTCCCCCACTCCGCCTCCCGAAGCCTCCACCCGCGAAGGGGCTTCCTAGTGTGTGGACACTTTTCCTCCTTCACAGCTCTCTCCCGCTGGTGCAGGACCCGTCCCTATCCTTTTGTCTCTGTTTAGTTTTTTCTTTTGCCCTACCCAGGTACGTGGGGGGTTTCTTGCCTTTTGGGAGGTCTGAGGTCTTCTGCCAGTGTTCAGTAGATGCTCTGTAGGAGTTGTTCCATGCGTAGATGTATTTCTGGTGTATCTGTGGGGAGGAACGTGATCTCCGCGTCTTACTCTTCCGCCATCTTCCCGGAAGTCCTCCACGCTTGGCAAAATTTAAAGCATAATGTAAATTTAATTCTTATAATTGTCTCCCTCCCACTGCCTACCCTTCCATGGGAAACCGCGGTCCCTTTAGTCGATCCTAATGATAAAATAGTCGATTGAGCCGCCTTGAGAATCGTTCGCTCTTATTTGGACCCAAGGAGCCTTGCTTCGGCTCTCTTGCCGGGATTCCTTTTCCCCCCATGTCTCTTCACGCTCTTGTTCCGACGTAAGATGGGAACGAGTGGGCCTTAACCGCGGGGTCAGTGACCACGCCCACTGTGCCTCACTGATCACCCCACCTCCTCGCCATACAAAACCCCGCCAGCTCTCACAGGCTCATCAGACAGAACCCTCGCCCAGCGAGACTCAAGGTCACCACCGTGGCATGCGTGGCAAGAGGTCTCCAGTCTAGGCCGGAATAAAGGGACTTTGGCTCCACACTGGGTTGTACCAACCAAGTGATTCAACTGATTTGGTTCTCAAATCCCCCAGGTCATTGGAAGGAAAGGGGAGTGGGCAGAAGTTTACCATCAAACAAGACTCTTAACGTCATGAAGACACAACAACCGGTTTATTCTCTAATTTTTCAATAGCTGATTTTGGGCGTGGAGGTGACCTATGAGTAGCTCCCTAATGCTTTACTTTCTGACGATGGTTGACTTAGGGAAGGAAAAAACAAAATAATGATAAGACAAGGCATCGTCGTGGTTGGTATTTACCGGGCAGTACCTGGAAGATGACCAAGAAGGTGGCAAGGAGGGCGTGGAGAAGCCTCACTGTTCTGGAGCTGAGGTCCCGGAAGGCCGGGAAGAATCAGGAGGTTGAAGCCAGAAGCCCGAGGAACTCGTGGCATCCCGGGATTCGTGCAGAGACGCACTCCTCAACCCCCGGGGCCCCGCGCTCCCCTCGGCAGGAGCCGCCACTGCACTGCGTTTTCTTGCTCCCTGAGTCCCAGCTGTCGCTCGCCTTGTGTTCCTCTCAAATCCGGGGCTGAGGCGCTCCTGTGACCACATCTACGGAGACGGTGTCCAGGTGAGGCAGGGGCCGGAGCCTCCAAGGCGAGCGGCAGGGCCGGGAGTCACGCTGCTGCCAACGGAGAATGAGGACGGCCGCTCACGGGGGAGGAAGTTCATTAGAAAAGACCTTGTGGCAGGTTGATCGGATCTTCCAGGGCTCCTTGAAAGGAAGATCCAGAATAGCGGTGGGGGGCTTCCCTGGTGGCGCAGTGGTTGAGAGTCCGCCTGCCGATGCAGGGGACACGGGTTCGTGCCCCGGTCCGGGAAGATCCCACATGCCGCGGAGCGGCTGGGCCCGTGAGCCATGGCCGCTGAGCCTATGCATCCGGAGCCTGTGCTCCGCAACGGGAGAGGCCACAGCAGTGAGAGGCCCGCGTACCGCAAAAAATAAAACAAAACAAAATAATGTCATGGGGTAATCCTGTGGTGGATGACTTTTATTTTGCAAACTCTTTCTCAGTTACCACAATGCAAAAATTAGCTTATTTCTACTCATTTCCCCTGTTTTCTCCATTCTCATTTCTCTTATTCCTCCTTTCTCATGCCACAGATCAACTTCCTCAATATCCAAAAATGAAACAAGGTTTTTCAAAAATAGTTTTTAAAGAAAGTTTTTTCTGTTTTGTTTGTTTTTTTAAATAGATGCTTCCATCTTTTTTCTTTCCATGTGATTTCTTCCGTAAAAACCTTTGCTTTTTCTCCCAGGACTTGATTAGAAATTTCATCTCATGCATTAAGCACAAGTTGTAGTTTCAGCCCAGATGTCCTTGGGGGTCAGAAACGAGTCTGTGTCCAGTGAAGGAATTGAGGGAGTTTTTATGACAACACCAACACCCAGTGCTTCTGTGATGCTGGGATTGAGTCTACCACTCTTGTGGGATCCAAAATTGAGATGATTTAGTTCATGTCAAGATTTCTCTTTGACAAGTTAGAGCAAGAGAAAACCCACTTCGGGTCTAGGAATGTGGGCTACCATCGCTGTTTATGAGTCCTGAGAGAAATCTCTGGAGGATGTAGGGGAAGTGAGGAAAATCGTCCAAGGCAAGGATAGTTAACATTTTTAAGGAGAGAAAATAGGAATGAAAGGAGGGAGGGAAGCAGGGGAAGAAAAGGAGAAAAAGAGGCAGATGGAGAGGTCCCAAGAGTCTCTTGTAAAATCCTCCTCCAGCTTTGGAGCCATAAAAGCCCCCAGTCTGCTCCCCTGCGGGGCACCCTAACGCAGGGCAGGCCACGAAGCAGATGGCCCTGGGATGGCACGTCTATTCTCTCTGATGAGAAAACCAGATGCTGGCAGCTCCGTTCTCACCGGCTCTGATCTGACGAGTTTACTGACTCCATCCTGACAGGACAGGTCTGCCCGACTGAACTCTTGTTCTCTCACCAGAAAGACAGAATGAGGTCCTTGCCGTTCCGGACCAGCTGGATGTCTGGTTCCCCGTTGACCCAGATTTCACCCATGAGGTCTTGAAAACCCAAGACTGGGTCTGTTTACTCTCTGTCTCCTCAGGCCCTTAGGAGCCCTGAGATGTGAACCAGATAGAGAGTAACTCAAGCCTAGAAACAGGAAGCGCTTTGACAGAACCGGAGGAAGGTGGAATTCCTCTCCCTTGTCTCTGCTGCCCCTTCTCGCCTCTGAAGACCTCGAGGGTGCTCCCCGGGCCTTCCCCGCTCTGCTCCAAGCAGCCTCAGGACATCGATCCTGACGCGGGGCCTCGGCATCCCCTCCGGCCTGGTTGCCGGCCTGGCGGGGAGGAGAAAGTGGTACCCTGTCTCCACCCGACGGGCAGATGTAGCCAGAGGTGATGACAGCCCGGATGGAGCAGGAAGCAGGTGCAGGAGCCCCAGCAGGGGGGTTTCCCAGCCTTCTCCTGAGCCAGACGCACCTGATAAACAGAGCCCTGCACTCTCCCCAGGGTGCCTTCTCGCCAAGACTCAGCCTCTTGTCCGCCGATGCTTTCGTGTGACTGGACCGGGCAGTGAGCAAACAGAGGAGACCGTCTCCAAGGAAGGGGGGGGTGACTGCAATATTATAGGTCGCAATCTAAAATATGGCTTAAAAGCGCTCTCCTACGTACTCCCTCATTTCCTTCTCTACACAAACCCGCGAGAGGAACATAATGATTCCTGGTCCACAGATGAGGCTCGTGAAACTGAAATGCTTTCCTGATGTGACAAAGCCTCCGAGTATGAAACAGGTGTCCGGACTCAAGACCAGAGCCTCCAGGACTGCCCCAGGGCATGGCCACCATTTCTAAGGGGCCTCAAATGCCGTCCGATCAAAGCTTCTGACGGCTGGAAACCCACAGTGTAAGGAAGAGGGAGACTGATGACAGAGAACGGTACCCCTGAGAAACTCCCTGCAACGGTTCATTTTATGTGTCCACTTGGCTGGGCCCTGCTGGCCCAGGCGTTTGGCCAAACGTTATTCTGGATGTACCTATGAGGGTATCTGGGGATGAGATTTACATTTAAGTGGGTGGACTTTGATAAAGCAGGTTATTATTACCCCTTCATGACGTGGGTGGGCCTCATCCAATCAGTTGAAGTCCCGGACAGAACAGAGACGGACCTCCCCCCAGAAAGAAGGAATTCTGCCCGCGGCCGGCCTTTAGCCTTGAACTCCAGCGTCAGCTCTTCCTGGGTCCTGCTGGTCTACCCCACTGGATGTCTTTTGTGATGGCGAGGGACTGGCCAAGCCTCCATGATGGCGCGAGCCAATCATTTAAACTAAAGAAATGGGCTGTTTCTCTGGAGAACCTGACGGAGGCACATCCAAGTCCAAACGAGTGATGGGGAAGAAGCTGGGAGGCACCCCCAGAGAGCCCCACAGGGAGGGGCTGTGGTTGTCGAGGCCCTGGAGTAACTTTACCTGGGTTCCAGAACCTTCTGGAACCTTCCCGCCCCCCACATATGAGACAGTCCTGGAAAATGTATAAGCCTCCTCCCAGAAATGTGGCCCCAGGCTGCAGCTGAGGTTGGGTGAGCCGTGAAGTGGACCACAGGGGCCTGCAGCCCCGCGTGAAACTGACTAAACCACAGAGACAAGCCGCTCAGAGAAACGTACAGAAGCTAGGAAAGCGCACAGCGAGAAGGGTGACCCAAAAGTCGAGGCCGGGGAAGCTGGGGTGCCTAGGGAGTGAGCAGAGGAGCTGGGGAAGCTCGGGGAGCAGTCACTCCTGGGAACGGCAGGGACTCGGGAAGAGCTTCTGCGGAGCCGGTGGGTGATGGGTGTCAGGGTCTCTCTGAAGCCACACCACGGGACGCGTGGTCTCCATTACTTCCCTCCCTCTCAGGGTCCACGGGAAGAAACCCCACCTCCGGAGCCCACCCGAGCAGAGTGGACACACCGCCCATCGCTAAGCTCTTACCGCAGACCCGAGGCTGTACGGGTGAAATAAACGACTTAACACAGCTAACTCGCCGGGAAGCAGCGTCCACGCATGCTGGGGGCTGGGTTTCCACTCCTATTAGCGGTTTTCCCTCCGCAAGACAAGACAGGCTAAGGATATAGGAAGAGAGGTGAGAAGGAGGAGGGAGGGAAGCCAAAGGAGCCAGAGGGATGGAAACCTGTTTCACAGAACCTCCATCACCGTCCCTAAAACATGCAATTTAAAGTAATAGGAAAACTTGAAGGAATGGGGATGTTCAGCACGACCTGAAGCATGGATCGTCATTCAGGAATGTGTGGCCCTGTAAGAGATGAGAATCTTGCCGAGGTGAGGCTGTTTATGTAAGTATATTCAAGGTTACAGTATTATCTTTAATTGATATATGGGGGGGAACCTTTAATTTTTTTTACAAGCTTCAAGAAAGATGGGATCAAACCTTAGCTGACGAAGACATGCAGCAAGCTGAGTGAATTCCAGGCAGGCATCCCTAAGAATCTCTGGGACAAGAAGGGAGGATGTAAGTGTAGGGTTTTCATGTTAATCAAAAGAGACGGGAGTTTATCCTCTTTGATTTCTTCAGTGATCTCTTGGTTATTTAGTAGTGTGTTGTTTAGCCTCCATATGTTTGTGGTTTTTTTTACCGATTTTTTCCTGTAATTGATATCTAGTCTCATAGCGTTGTGGTTGGAAAAGATACTTGATACAATTTCAATTTTCTTAAATTTACCAAGGCTTGATTTGTGACCCAAGATACGATCTATCCTGGAGAATGTTCCATGAGCACTTGAGAAGAATGTGTATTCTGTTGTTTTTGGATGGAATGTCCTATAAATATCAATTAAGTCCATCTTGTTTAATGTATCATTTAAAGCTTGTGTTTCCTTATTTATTTTCATTTTGGATCATCTGTCCATACAATGGAATATTACTCAGCCATAAAAAGAAACAAAATTGAGTTATTTGTAGTGAGGTGGATGGACCTAGAGTGGGTCATACAGAGTGAAGTAAGTCACAAAGAGAAAAACAAATACCATATGGTAACACATATATATGGAATCTAAAAAAAAAAAAAAAAAAAAAGAATTGGTTCTGAAGAACCTAGGGGCAGGACAGGAATAAAGACACAGACATAGAGAATGGACTTGAGGACACAGGGAGGGGGAACAGTAAGCTGGGATGAAGTGAGAGAGTGGCATGGACATACATACACTACCAAATGTAAAATAGATAGCTAGTGGGAAGCAGCCGCATAGCACAGGGAGATCAGCTCGGTGCTTTGTGACCACCTAGGCGGATGGGATAGGGAGGGTGGGAGGGAGACGCAAAAGGGAGGGGATATGGGGATATATGTATATGTATAGGTGATTCACTTTGTTATACAGCAGAAACTAATACACCATTGTAAAGCAATTATACTCCAATAAAGATGTTAAAAAAAAAAAAAAAGGGACAGGAGTTTTTTTAAGGCTCCAGAGTAACAAGAGAGAGGAAGGCGATCCCCAGGAGGTGGAGTGTGTGCAGGTCTCCGTCCGACCACTAGAGGGCGACAGCATGCCCCATCCTGCGCCAGGACCGTCAGCCAGCGCAGCTTGTTTGCTTGTGGAAATGGTCCTTCTAGGCACCCCGCCAGGGATTCCAGGTTTCTACCACCACAACCTTTTTAAAGAGAAAGCAATTTCAGAGAAAACAAAGAAATCCAAATCCCAGAAAGAAAGCTAAGTTGGCCAAAATGTGCCCACGGAGCTGGCAGCCCCGCTCCATCTGCCTAGCCATCAGAACCCAGGTTCTGCCCATCACCTCCCCTCCGGATCATCACATCCTTAAGAGCTGTGCTTCCCAAACGCTCCCTGGAGAAAACTTCTATTGTTTGTGTATGCCGACTGTCATTTTTTAAAAGGCGTACAAATAATTAGTCTTATTTTTATTGTTCGATTCAACAAACATAAAATTGCATTCCAATAAGGATAATCAGAACAAACATCACCCAGAAAAAAAGGAAAATGATCTCCGCACGCATTGTCCATTGGAAGTGTGCCTACAGGCACTGAACACAGACAGTCACTGTTCTGTTTGTGTGTTCTGTCCTTCCTTAATTGAGATTCAACAAAAATTACGTGTGAAATGCTGATTACCCATAGTGAAGGCCTATGAACATTCTGAAAGAACACTGTCTCCCTCCAGGGTTAAAGTCTGCTTTGTGCTTGTTAGTGTATCCAAGTCAGGGTGAGGACTGTGCTACCTGCAGGGAATACTAGGTACTTAAACTATGTCTGTGCTTTGCTTCGAGAACACCTATAAGGCAACACAGTCTCACCAGGATATCCACAGAAATGAAAGAAGAAAGGTTACAAACAAACTCGTCAACAAACTCAGAATCTTCTTTTTTAGCTTTTATACAAAATGAAGAAAGTAACTCTATATTTTTAGATTTTGTCTTCATCACTTCCTCAGTTCCATCAAGCAGTGGTTTCATGGGAATTACCCTTCCATGAAAGAAACAGACTCTGGATCTGCATTTCCTATGCACGGATTGTATTTGAAGGAATTTAAAATTCGAACAGTCTACCCACGACAGAAGCTGTTCAGTGATCACTTTTTGCTGCTGTGCAGTTAATTTAGGAAACATGCTGTCAGGGTCTGCAGAACTCTGTCTTCCAAGTGTTTAACTGCCCTTTGTTCTCATGACTGTATCGCCGGAAAGTATGAAGATCATTAAGAACATGGCCTGTAGCAGGAATAAGCAGTTCTGGCTGGTCAGTGGCAGTTTTAGAATACTGTGACTAACCTTGTTTTTTAACTTACAGAAAAGTGAAGCGTTTTGTTGGTTAAACATTTTTGACAGAACTTTTCCTGTGGTTCACATGCAGTCACAGTTGTTTATGATCTTTGAGATTCTCACATTGTAAAAATAACCATTTCAAATTTACCTCATTAGTCTTGACATAGCTGCATCTCTAGTGAAATAATGTAAATTTTCCTGAAGGGAGAGGGGATTCCACTTCCCTTCAGAGAGGCGGAACGAACAGGTCCTTCTGCCGCTTCAGATGGGACAGCATCACGTCCCAGGGAATGGAAAGAGAGACTGTGACTCAGGTCCATTGAGAAAAAAAAGAACCGTTAATTTTTTTTTTTTTTTTTTTTGCGGTACGCGGGCCTCTCACCGCTGTGGCCTCTCCCTTTGCGGAGCACAGGCTCCGGACAGGCAGGCTCAGCAGCCACGGCTGACGGGTCCAGCCGCTCCGCGGCATGTGGGATCTTCCCAGACCGGGGCACGAACCTGTGTCCCCTGCATCGGCAGGCAGACTCTCAACCACTGCGTCACCAGGGAAGCCCAAGAATCGTTAATTTAATGCAAGAAAAATGACATTATTAACTTTGGAAAGTGACGTCAGGTTGACTTGCTTCTCTGATTGGACTGATATGAGAACGATACACAAAAACAAACACACACGATTCCAGAGCACGAGGCAGATTTCTTCACTAAATAACCTTTCTTGGAAGTTTCTAGGCTCTGTCTTTTTTCGTTCTTTAACAAGAAAATTTTAAACTATATCATCATTTTGCTTTTGCACCAGCCTGCGTAAGATCCATAAGACGGGTCTTTTGTTTGTTTGCTAAGCAAAGTTTTCTCAATCACTGAGTTTATTTGACCTTGATGTGGCCTTTAAGCCATCGGCGAGTCTGAAGTCTGCTGGAAAGTCCTTCACATGTTGAAGGTGAAGAAGGTGGCAGAGCTGCTTCTGAAACCGTGTCCCTGCCCCCTGAGACACCTACGCTCTGTGCCCCCTGAGACACTTACGCTCTGTGACCAACTCTCAGGCGTGTCATAGGAGTTTAGAAAACACCATTCAACGTCTACCAGAGGGCTTCCCTGGTGGCTCAGTGGTTAAGAATCCGCCTGCCGATGCAGGGGACACGGGTTCGAGCCCCGGTCCGGGAAGATGCCGCAGAGCAACTAAGCCCGTGCGCCACAACTACTGAGCCTACGCTCTAGAGCCCGCGAGCCACAACTACTGAGCCCACGTGCCACAACTACTGAGCCCTCGTGCCATAACTACTGAAGACTATGCACCTAGAGCCCGTGCTCTGCTACAAGAGAAGCCATTGCAATGAGAAGCCCGTGAACCACAACGAAGAGTAGCCCCGCTCGCCGCAACTAGAGAAAGCCCGCGTGCAGCAACGAAGACCCAACACAGCCCAAAATAAATAAATTAATTAATTAAAAAACAAAGTCTACCAGAAATACTCACATAGTAACAGTCTTGACAATTTTATTTCTACCTGTCATGAAATCGTATGTATGTGTGGTATATGTCTGTGTGGCGTGCACACGTGTGCACATGCATGTAGCTATGTGCACACAGGAGCAGGTTTGGGAAGCAGCAGTGAGACGACTCTCGCTCCAAAGCCCGCACAGAGCTCGCACCCTCGTCCTGTCCACAACTCAGCTCACGGGCTCCCTCCTCAGAGATGCTTGCCCTGACCCACCCTCTAAACTACCTCCGTCATGCTTTCTGCTGCCTCGGTTTTCTCACACACTGATTCTTTCCTGCACACGCACACACACACACACACACACACACACACACACACACACACACACACACAGGTGTGCACCATTTGTGTCTGCTGTCCATCTCTCCCTCTAGGTTAATCTCATCCACTACAGTAAGTGTTCCAGTATCAAGGGGCCCTGGTTGTCCTCGAATTGTCTGAGTCGGATCAGAGACAGAGCCACCACTTGTCCAAACAGGGGGGCCCTGCAGGAGTATCGCCGGCTGGGCTGCAGCCCTTGACCACAGCCTCGTGCCCCCTGCAGCCTGGACCCCGGGGGAGCAGTGAGAGGCCTCGCTCGTGGGCGTCTGAGAAACCTCTCCAGTCTCGCCAGTCACGGCCTCCAGACCGAGGATCCCGAATCTCACAGCAGTTCCCCATGTTGGCAAACGGACCCAGGCCCACGCGTGAAGCGGACGGCGTGATGGTGCCGGGGCAGCCCCGCACCCCTGCTCGTGACCGACCCTGGGGCGAGCAGGGTCCCAGACACACAGCAGACGGTCAACGGACGTCGTGGGATGAATGGACCAACCAGTGATACTTCGATTCAAAGGAAATGGTTGACGTCCAAGAACGAAAAATTGTGTTGGCTGTTTAAGAGTAATTCACGCACATTTATTCGATCAGAAAGGCTCCTTGTTAACGCTGTTTGTGCCCCCCGCCCTGGTTTCCGTAGCTGTGACCCACCCCCAGGATTGTTTGTAAAGCCCGGTGATGGCTCAGAACCTCAGAGCAGGGCAGGGACATCTCCCACCTCACCTCCCCGGCCCTTATGTCACACGCTCCTGCCCAGCCCCTGTTTCCTGTGCCCGCTGCCCGCGGGTCCCGGCTGGTGAGAGGGCAGGCCTGGGCCACAGCACGGCCGCCGTGGGCTAGGAGCTCCGCAACTGTTTGCCCGTGAGTAAAGGGAAACAGATCCGTGCGTGGCTGGCTCTCCTGCTAATTATCTTGGATAAGATCAAGCCCACAACATCCAGGTTGTTTCCACTGACCTCCCAATGAATCCTCGTTCCTGGAACCCAGGCACGCCGTGGCACCGTGGCAGGCGACATGGGCACAGCATGAATCGGAACAGGATAATAAGAGGTAGAGCTGAAAGATGTGACCTGTCTTTCACCTGGGGCTTCTCAACCTCAGCACTGTTGTCACTCTGAGCAGATGGTCCTTGGTCCCGAGGGCTGTTCCCTGCACCGTACGATGCTTAGACGCTTAACAGTATCCTCGGCCTCGTGCACCAGATGCTACTAACACCTCCCCCTGGGTTATGACAAAAATGTCTCCAGAAATTTCCAAATGTCCCCTGGGAGGCGAAGTCAACCCACGTTGAAAACTCCTCTTCTAACTCAGTCTTAGAAGTAAGGGTTAATGTATTAAAAATGGGAAATTTGCATTATTTCACTAGAGGTGCAGCTCTACAAAGACTAATGAGGTACATTTGAGATGATGATTTTTACCATCCGAGAACCTCGGCGATCGTAAACAACTGTCACTGCACGTGAATCACACTGTCATCAAGAGGAAAAGTTCCGTCAAAAACAAACTACTGTGCCGCCATTCGGCCCGTCTTTCCACTGCTCCACTGGCCACAGGGGAGGATGGGCACATCCAGAAAAACCGAGGTCCGCGTTCTGACTAGGTGTCCAACAGCTGTTGACGACTAATAATGTATTTTCACACCTTGACCCGAAACAGGACCCGTTGCTTCTTCTGTCAACACGTGCTGCACCCACTTCGCGATGCACAACGGTGGTTGTGAGCGCTAGGGGCCTCCTGCCTCAGTTACCCGGACAGCATATGTCTTGAAGCTCCTTCTAGCCCAGGGCCCTTGAGGAACGCTTTCTTTTCCAGAGCCTGAGTGCCACACAGATGGCCCAGAACCAATGTATACTGTCATCTCTGAGACGTCACTTCTCAGAAAACACCCTCCCTCCCTAACCGCTAGTAAAGTCTTGGGTTTCTTAGAGGCTGACAAAGGTCTTTCCTTCAGAACAAAGGAGCAAGAAAGATCTGGACCAAGGGGAAACAAGGGAACAAAACAAAGCCCATTTTAGATAAGGGGACAGATAGCCTTCAAGCTTTGGCTTGAATACCTCCTCGAAAGGAGGTCTCACTACCCTCTGAATGGCCACCCGAGTGTTGAAACATTTTACTTACTAGAGCTTATGTCTCACTAAAATCTGCCCCTTGCTTCAAGTCTGGCCACCCACAATAGTAAAGAACGCGTTCCATTTACCTTCTGATAATAATGGTGACTTACATGCGTGGAGCAGTGCCATAGCATCTCCTTTATCCTACACTATCCTGTGAGCTGGACTTTGTCACTCTCCACAGCCTTGAACGGTGGGAAACTGAGGCTCAGAACATTTGAATGACTGCCTTGTCCAGGATCTCACAGCTGGTGGGCGGCCAGGCAAGGACTTAAACCCAATCCTAGACTTTACTGAGGACACCACGCAGCCTCCTTCACTCAGCAAACCCTCCCAGCACTGGACGGATGTCTGCGTGCGCCTCCTGAGCAGCTGCTCCCCTGGGACAAGCACCCCCCAACCCAGGAACTTCAGATCCTCCTGCGAGCTGCGGTCTCAACCAGGAGAGATTCTGTCTTTCACTCCCCCTGTCTCTGAAGACATCGAACAACGTCTGGAGACATTTTCGACTTCCACGATGGAGGGTGCGACCGGCATCCAGGGGGTCGGGGCCAGACGTGCCCTGAACACCTCCTGCTACAAGGCACAGGGCATCTCCCGCAGCAAAGAACTACCCAGTCCATCTAGCTTTTTCTGGAAGCAGAAACGCTGAGGGCAAAGAAGAAACATGAGGGCTGCCTGGAGAAAAGCCACAGCACACTCAGCCTGCCTTAATCTGGGGGAAAACGCCGGGGCTTCTCCCAGGGGAAGGCTGAATAGTGGCTCTCCACGCGCATGGCTGTCCCTCCAGCCCTCCACACTCTCGTTCAGAAAGCGGATTTTGTACGGGACTGCGTCCTTTCTGCGGCACAGGTACGGCAGTCGATCTAGAAGGCCCTTGGAACATTGCGACGAGCTCTGTAAGCTTATGAGCACACCTGCCTTTCCAGCCGCTCCCAAACCCTGCCACAGCCAATTCCCTCCAGAGACCCGGGTCCTTCCTGTGCCGCCGTGGGCTGGGTCAGGGGCCGTAGAGACGCTTATTACCACCATTTTACAAATGGGGAAACGGAGGCATGGAAAGTTACTTGCCCGAGGCCACCTGGTTCCTCTGGGAGGATAACCAGGACAGCAGGTCCACCATGCTATACCGGACTGCCTGGTCCCGTAACCCAGCCTGGATGCAACGAAGGCTTCCTTGGCGCATAAACTCCCCGCGAAGGAGAGGCTTCATCCCACGTTACAGACGAAAACGCAAAAAATAAAGGACCTTAGAGATTGTATGGGCCAAACTCATTCTTTAAAAAAAAATTTTTTTTATTGAAGTATAGTTGATTTAACATGTTGTGTTAGTTTCAGGTGTACAGCAAAGTGATTCAGTTATATATGTATGTATATATATTCTTTTTCAGATTCTTTTCCATTATAGGTTATTACAAGATACTGAATAGTTCCCTGTGCTATACAAAAGGTCCTTGTTGTTTATCTATTTTATAAACTCTTTTTTTTTTTTTGGCAGTACGCGGGCCTCTCACTGTTGTGGCCTCTCCCGTTGCGGAGCACAGGCTCCGGACGCGCAGGCTCAGCGGCCATGGCTCACGGGCCCAGCCGCTCCGCGCCATGTGGGATCTTCCCAGACCGGGACACGAACCCGCGTCCCATGCATCGGCAGGCAGACTCTCAACCACTGCGCCACCAGGGAAGCCCTATAAACTCATTAAAAATTTTTTTTTTAAATTGAAATATAGCTGATTTACAATGTTGTGTTAGTTTCAGGTGTATGGTAAAGTGATTCTGTTATATATACATATATATATTCTTTTTTTACATTCTCTTCCATTATAGGTTATTATAAGATATTGAGTGTAGTTCCCTGTGCTATACAGTAGGTCCTCGTTGGTTATCTGTTTTATATATAGTAGTTTGTATACATTAATCCCCAAATCCTACTTTATTCCTCCCCCACTCCCCTTTGGTAACCATAAGTTTGTTTTCTGTTTTGTAAACTCATTCCTTATTTTTTAATAAATTTATTTATTCATTCATTCATTCATTTTTGGCTGCGTTGGGTCTTCGTTGCTGTGCGTGGGCTTTCTCTAGTTGCTGCGAGCGGGGGCTACTCTTCATTGCGGTGCGTGGGCTTCTCACTGCGGTGGCTTCTCTTGTTGCGGAGCACGGGCTCTAGGCACGCAGCCTTCAGTAGCTGTGGCACGCGGGCTCAGTAGTTGTGTCTCACAGGCTCTAGAGCGCAGGCTCAGTAGTTGTGGTGCACGGGCTTAGTTGCTCCGCGGCATGTGGGATCTTCCCGGAACAGGGCTCGAACCCGTGTCTCCTGCATCGGCAGGCGGATTCTTAACCACTGTGCCACCAGGGAAGCCCTATAAACTCATTCTTAATAAGCAGGAAACCAGGGCCCAGGGAGGGACTTGCTGAGGATTCTGGTTGCGCCCTTGTTGGAGAATCTGGCTTGGTTTTCTATGATGTGGGTAAGCGCCCAGCTTGTACTGTCTGGAGACAGTACAAGCAGTTTCCCACGATGAGAAAGCCTGGCTCGTGGATAACAAGCAGGTGGTGTGCAAGGGGTTTGGAAAAATAGATCCAAATGGCAAGAATTGTGTAGTTTTTCCAGCTCTGCCTACAAATGACCAACACGTAACATGATCGCTGTTAGGAGTGTTCCCAGAAAGGTGTTGTTTATTCTCAGACATAATGTCTGGCACAAATATTTGTCTGCGATAAATATTTGTTAAATAACAAGAGAAAAAAAAAACAAAAAACAACCCAAAGTCTGGCTCAGAGCCAGTCTGTTTACTGCAGGCATGTAATAATTTACTGGGGACCCAGCACCCAGCATTCAGCACTGGCCAGGGTCACCAAGGGGACGCTTCACCAAGGGGACGCAGCTCTGGGGGGAGGAGGGGAAGGCAGGGGTGCCGGGTAGGCAGTGCATCCCCTTTTCTCCTGCTAAGAAGCTGCTCCAGTACTGTTCGGACACACTCTGCTCTCAACACTGTTAAAAAATCATACCTGCTTTAGTGCCGGACACGTTGCAAGGAAGTTGGATTTTCAAGTCCACAGGTGGCGGCGGAGTGGGACTGTGTAGACCCGGGGCCAGGACGACCTGTCTCCTGCCTGGTCCTGATGCCCAGCACAGGGGGGCTCACCTGCCCAGTAGCCAACCTGCGGCGCTCTGAGCTCCACGGCTTGAGAGCAAATGCCGCCTTCACCTTGCCAGCCTGGTGGGAACTACAGAAGCCACGTGGCCTGCGGGGAGATCTTGGATTCTTTCTTCTCTCCCCGGTGTTCCCGGACACCTCTTTCAGACTGCCACGTCCTGGCCCTGCCCTACTTAGGCCTTCACCTTGTCCTCCTATCCTTCCTGCCCTCGTGGGACTATACCTGGAGCAAATACCAGAAGAGGTCAGCACCCTTCCGACCGAGGAACCGTGAGGTCTGACAGCTCATCGGAAGCATTACACACCATGCAAACGTGCCAGCCGTTAAGCGGCACCCAGAAGAAACAAGGGGCTATTTGATGGGACATTTCTTCCAAGCCAGAGTCAGTGAAATATCGTATTCATTGTTGTAACATTACCCCTAGCATGAGACCTTGCGCAGACCCTAACAATCAGGTACTGGAAGGATGAGTGCACGCACAAGAGACCAGTTAAGGATGGATGCGTTTCAAGCAGCCGCTGAGCCTCTGTTATGTGCTAGCTATTGTCATGCGCTCAGCGTGTAGGACATTCAAAGACTCACTGTTCTAATACGAAGGTGGTAAACAGACAGATGACGCTCGCTCAAGGCAGACAAACATAAAACCCTGAGAGTAGTATGAAATCCAGTAAAGACCCCGAAGGAGGAAAATGTCACAGCTGTTAGGAGATCAAGAAAGGGTCACGGGCCTTGACGGATGGGCAGAATTTCAACTGTGTGTGTCCCGAGAAAAGGGTCTCCCAGGCCCAAGTAAGTAGCACAAAGGTCTAAAAAGCAGGAAAAGCAGGATCCAGAGGGGGTCAGTGAGACTAGAGCAGAGAAATAAGGGGATTCGGGGGAGAAATGGAATATAAACCAGGAAATTTGATTACATCAAGGAATGGGTGTCTCTGAATATCAGGTTAGATTTACTTCCAAGACAGGAGAGAATATTGGGGGTTCCTGCAGGCAGCGGCCTACTCCACTGATTCCTTTTGCAGGAGAAGGAAGTGGTCCCTTACGGCTTAAAGTCATGATTCCTGCCCAAACATACCTTACTGCCGCCTGGAACAAACGTCTCTCCTGCTTGGGCAAGTCATTGGCCGCTGAGACTTAGGTATCATCCTCTCTTCAATGGGACTAACGGTACCCAGATCACAGAGTTGTTTTGGAAGTTAACTGTGACTATAGCTAGGCACGTACTTGGCTTTTTGCAGAAGCATCTTTTCGTCCAAGGGAGCACAACAATCTTCTCTCGTAGGGACCTCTTTGTAATACAAACACACCAGCAGTGAGGAATGCATTCCAGAATTTTCTAGCTGGCGAAGCCTCCATCTCACAGGTAAGAACTCTGCAGGTGGAGAGCAGTGGCATGCCAAGGTCGCACGGCCAGTAACCCCCAGAGCTCAGACCAAAGCCCGGTCTCCTTTCTCCACTGGCTTCCCAGAAACCAAACACCAGAGATATTTCTCTGCAGCAGAAGAGGCTGGCCCTCTATGTTCACTCCCAATCCCCCATCCCTTTAAAGACCCGAGTACAGGTGTTGAGAACGACACTCGCCAACTCCTCAAGATGCCTCTTTTGTTGTCTTGCTATGGATCGGGGAAAGGGGGGAGTCAGCCACCAGGTCAAGGTCACCTGCTGCTCCTGGGACCCTGCCTCAGCTTGGGAGGTAGCGACGTCCCCTCAACCAACCTCCGGTAGGTAGGGTCCCTACCACCCTGGAGTGCACGGCTGTAATGAGTTGTTGGGAGTCTTTTGAGCATCCACTACTCACCATTTTGCAGATTCAGAAATAAAGGCTCAGAGAGGTTGAACAACTAGACCAAGGACACACAGCTGGTAACCTCCCTTGTATCAGTGTCCTTGGTTTCTCCATCCACCCCTGTCTGGTGTGTGTCGCACACACGTACGTTGCCTTCACCCACGTAACCAATTACTTCTGTGCTGCTGAAATCAATGGACATGTTTGGTCTTCCCTTAACTAACTTCCTTCTTCCTGGAAGCCCTTCTTCTTCCCCGGCTTTCATGACAGCACACTCCTCTGGTTCTGTACCCTCTGAATGTTCTAGCTCACCATTCTTGGTCAGATGGTCCAACTCAACTAGACCTTAAACATCACAGTCGCCCAGGGATATCCCCCTGGACCTCTCTGCTTTCACTCTGCGCCCTCGCCCTGGGGAATGACATGTACCCCTCGGCTTCGATGGCTACTTGGATGGTGACCTCGACTGCTGACGACTTTCCCATCTGAGCCTCCAGCTTAGACTGAACTCCAGATCTATAAATCCGCGCTTGGATGGCCCCGTGCTTCCGAAACGCCACGTACCCACAGCTCAACCCCTCACCTGCACCTCCTCCTTGAAAATGGCAGCCCCGTCCCCTAGGGATAACACGCGCTTGACTCTCCCTCGCTCCCCACACCCAAATAAACCTTTTGATGAATCTTCTGATTCCCCCTCCTAGCTGGGAGACCTAAATGGGACTGTTACTTTCTGCCTTAAAACCTTGTAATAGGTGTCCACCAACCAATGACTGGATAAGCAAAATGTGGTCTATACATGTGATGGAATACTGTGAAGCCTTAAAGAGGAAGGAAACTCTGATGACGCTACGATACGGATGAACCTGACACATCCGGTTCATCCGTATCGTAGCGTCATCAGAGTGCTCTGTGAAATAAGCCAGACACAATAGGGCGAATGCTGTGTGACGCCTCTTACAGGAAGGACCTGAGGCAGTCAAATTCATGGAGGCAGGTCACAGGGCCGGGAAGGGGGAGATTGGGGCGTCACTGTTTAATTTCACTTCGGGACGATGACGTTCTGGAGATGGATGGCGGTGATGGCCGCACAACGGTATGGATGTACTTAAAGCCACTGAACTGTGCACTTAAACATGGTTAAAATGCTGACATTTATGCGATGTATATTTTACCACAGTAAGTACTTTTAAAAGACACAAACCTTTCGCTGGTTTCCCATTGTCCTGGAGGGAGGTCCCAAATTCGCAGCAGGCCTCTAAGCCCTTCCCCCTGCCGCCCTCACCCCTTCCCGTCACCCTGTCACCTCCCAGCTCTTGCTGTAAGGCACCTCTGTCGCCTCCTAAATGCAATAATGCCGGTCTGTCCCGTTCCCTATTCCCGCTCTTCCCCTCTCTTTCCCTGTACCACTCCTTCTGCCTGGACAACCTCTGCTCATCTTTTCAATCTCAGCCTCAAAATCCCAAGCTCTAAAGGGACTAACCTCACACCCAAATGAGGCCCGAGACCCTGGTCTCCCATGGATGCTACAATATGTTCCTCTTGCAGAGAATTTAATACGTGCAAAATTATTTAATATTTGTGTGTCAGGCTAAGAATGAAGGCTCGTGTCTGTCTTGTCCATCTTTTTTTTTTTTTTTTGGTGCTGGGCTCCACATTGATAAAAAAGCCTTCCAAGCATTTGTTGGATGAATAAAGTGGTAACATGCAGATTATAACCAGAGTCCAAGCTCTTTCCTCCACATGGCGTTGACTCTGATAAGTCCCTTGGGTGCGTGAGGGCCATAGAGCGAAAGTGGGAAGGAGGGGAAGTGGGTCCACTACTAACCCCCAGGTCAGAGCTAATCACTCTTTCCCCACGGCTCCCATGGGCCCTTCTGGCGCCGCTATTTGAACCAGCCATGGGTACAGCTATGTCCCCACGAGCCTCTGAGCTCCTTGAGATGGAAACCAGTTCCTTGTTCATCTCTGCACCCCCAAACCTAACCCAGCACCTCTCATGGAGAAGATGCTTATTATTAATACTGACTGAATCAATACATCAATATCCTGCCCAACCTACTCGAGTCTGCTTCTACTGGGAAGAGGGGATAAATATTTCCCCAACACCTGCTTTGTAAGGTTGCTGTAAACATAGAAATGAGATGAGGTGGTGTTGCCTTAATTTAGAAATACCACTGAATGCAACATTCACAATTCTTTAACCACTTTTTTTTGATGGGGGGAGGGAAGAGTCATTACATTCATTGCTATCATTATTATATTATAATTTATTATATTTATGTTGTTATTAATTATCAATTGTAAGATTCACCCCAACTTCAAAATGTTAAATGGAAAACTGTGCATTGGTGAGTCTAAGGACTATGGCAGGTGTGTGAGAGCACAGAGCACGTGGTATTGCCTGAGCCTCGGTTATCTGGGGAGCGTGTTAAAAAGATAGACTCTAGAGTCTCACTGTGGGCAATTCTCATTCAGGAGCTATTTTGTGAAGGTGTCCCAGGTGATTCTGATGGGCTGCCTAGTTTGGAAACTGGTCCCTAAAAAAAAAACCCCATATAATTCACCCTCTTCTTTTACCAGATGGGAAACCGAGGATGGCGGATGGCCTGTAACATATGAGATCCTCCCCGCCCAGATGTACCTGAGCCCTGATTCAGGAGGGTCCCCGCCTCTTCATCCAGGGGGGCCTCCCCCCAGAACACCCTGCCTCCTTACGGCTCCAGCACAGGCTTTCCCAGATCCTGATGACTTTGGCAGCTCCAGATTTCTGACGTCATTAAGCATTCTTATGTCTGGAAGGTCAGCGCACCAATTACCCGTGGGAAGAGCTGGTTACAGCAGGAAATGATTTGGGGGGAACGTCTGATGGGAATGGATAGTTGCACACACAAAACTGGTTCTACTCCATTTACGGTCTGGCAGGTCTTTTGCTCCACACCCAGAATAAACTGGATGGACCAATCAGCCCCCGCAGTTTCTGGGATGTTTCCAACAGCCTTTGCTCTCAACAATGGTAACGCTAAAAATCAACCTGGCAGGTGTTGCTCGCTGTCGTGTGAAACAAAAGCAGGTCCCATAAATCAAGGACCTTGGCGAGCCCTGTGGGCTCACCTTCAAGGGTGAAAAGACTGTATGGCCTCCCTGGGCGGCATGGCCCTCCCTAGCTAGACCCGAGAGCCAGACCCGAGTGCCAGGCGGACACACACATGGTCAGCGAAACCCTCCTACCCCCCAAAAATCCCCATTTCCACGGAATGCAGAAATTCTCCAGAGTCAGCGCTGGAGTCCCTTCCAGCTCAGATATCGGGAGGCTACAGCTGTAACTGGTAGCAAGCGGCCGTTCTGGGCTTCCTCGTGAAAAGGTGATACCTGTGACTGACCAGCAGGCTCTGCCCTCAGTCCCACGTGTCAGAGCACGTCTGCCCCTGCCTGAGGGGAGCACGAGGGTTATGACCTTAAATGGTACCTTTACCGTGTTTATATCCAGTGAGGGACACTGTCCGACACTCAATTCTGGAAAAGAAGCCAGAGGCATTGTAGCACATCCCAGGAGGATTACTAGGCAGGTGGGGTGGGAGTTAAGAGCATCTATTCACGACACCGCCATCTCTGAGGTTTGCCCTACTCAGTAGAGGAAGAGGGTGTGAGTGCAGAAAAGACAGGATGCCGTTTACTAGAGATTTTTCTGGATTGTAGCATCACTCCCAGGGAACTCTACTCAATATCCTACGATAAACCATAAAGGAAAAGACTATTTTAAAAAAAGAACGTATATATGTACAACTGAGTCACCTTGCTGCACAGCAGTCATTAACACAACATTGTAAATCAACTCTACTGCAATTTTTAAAAATGCCTTAAACAAAAAAGAATTACTACCCGTCTTGTGTTTCTTCAAAGTGCTCCGAAATATTATTCAGCCTTCAAAAGGGGGGAAATTATGACACATGCTACAACGCGAGTGAACCTTGAAGAATTACGTTAAGTGAAATAAGCCAGTTGCAAAAGGACAACTACTGTACGATTCCACCTACATGAAGTCACTCATAGGAAGTACTTAGAGTCCTCACAGAGTAACCAGATTCACAGAGACGGAAAGTGGAAGGGTGGTTACCCGAGGCGAAGGGCAAGGAGGAGGTGGCGTTCCTGTTTCCTGGGCACAGAGTTTCCCTTTGGAGGGATGAGCCGTTCTGGAGATGGACTGTGGGGACGTTTGCACTACAGTGTGGATGTACTTAAGGGCCCTGAGCTGGGCACTTAAAAACGGCTACATCGGTCAACTTTATCTTATGTATGTCTTACCAGAACTTTCAAACGTAAGTCAATTTTCCAGAAGTATTCCACTGTCCGTGGAATTCACACATATTGTACATGTGTTATAAAAATGAAGTTGATCCAATGATATAGAAAGAGGTCCAAATGAAAAGTGGGAATCAAGCATGCTGCAGACCTGTGTTACAGTATGTTCCCTTTAAGATATATACGTATGCATAGAGGCCTGGTGGAGAGGTACCTCCGTGTGTACACAGGACACTGGCATGGACTGAGAGAAACCAAATTGTTAGCCATCCTTCCTTCTGAGGGAGGTAGAATTCCAGGCCACTTTCAGTTTCTGTTGATACGCGTCAGTGTTGTTTTAGCTTTTTGCCACGTGTGTATTGTTTTTGTAAATAAAACCAACATCGGGGATGACCTCCAAGAAAACACTCTCAGCACTCTCAGCTTCTGCCTGGGGCCTGAGTTCAGTCAGGACGGCTGTGCTACACCGATGCTCTGGGTTCGATCCAGGACCTACTGCCCACGAGCTGTTTCTTACTCTCTGCCCGTCCAGGTGTGTCATCCAGGCAAGTGGGGATAACGATGCTTCATTATGTTAGAAAGAACAGAAACAGGAGCTGTAAGAACAGCACTTACTAAACCCTCCCGCCTGTCAACTACTTTCTAGGCACAAACGTGTTAAAGCCACACAACCCTCTGGTCTATCTTTCCTGCGGCGCAGAAGGGCAGCTAAATGCCATGTCCGGTTGGCCCGGCCTCTAGGTGGAGGTACAGAACTGAAATCCAGTCCGTCTGACTCGGGGTCTGATCCAGCTCCCCTCCAGACCCCTCGTGGTTCGCTGCAGGTGCAAGGGTGGGAGGCCCCGCGGCGAACCTGGCCTGGGGTCGGGGGCTCCGTCCGGCTCTGCCCATTAGGCTAGCCAGCTCTAGCATCCACAGCTGAGACCGACTCCAGAAGGGTCCCCAAGGTGGGCCTGAAACGAGCTCAGCCCCACGGAGTCGGGTTCGATCTTCAGCAGGTAGGGCCCAAGGCAGGTGCTGCCATCAGGCCCCTGTCCCAACGCCCCCCCGACCAGGTCTCATGCTCCGAAGGTGTGATCAACACCTGACACAGGCAGCTCCTGCCTCTGGGGAGCGGCGGGCCACACAGCCTGCGAGGAGACGTGTCCTAGAGACCAGCCAGCCAAGGACGACGACCCCGCCAGCTGTCATCAAGGTCAGGTGACAGCTAGAGAACAGGAGCAAGTGCTGGAAATTCTGGGCCACATGCAGCCTCAAAGCAAAACGTGACATCCATCAGTGGAGTAATCAGAATGAAAATGTACAGCGGGAATACAGGTAGGAACCCCCTTTCCTTTCCCAGAAGCAAATACTGGTAACGTTTGGTGATTTTCTTCTTAGGCTCTGGACTTTTCTCCCTGCATTTACAACTGCGAATGTGCACACACACACACATAGCGTTTCTTTTTCTTTTACCCCACACAAATGTGCTTAAATCTCAAGTTTCTCCCTGAAAAGAGCCTGACACGTGCCTTTTATGGTAAAGTGTGTTGATGATCGCCTTGCCCCAGAAGCAGTAAGGAACGCAGGCCCTTCAGAGGTGGCCTCAAACTGGAAACAGAGAACTTGAGTCTGTTTTCAGACACAGTAGAACAGTATGAAAATAGCTATCATGGACCCACAAAAAGAGGTGAACCAAGGCAAGCTCAAAATTGTCAAAAAATGAGTTTATTCGGGAATAGCGGAGGAATTGCAGTTCAGGACACGTGAACTGTAGCGAGCCATAAGCGAGTCCGTTAAGGCTGTGGAGCAGTCTGTATTTACGGGCAGGAAACGTAAACAGGGGAGAGTCCAGTTAGCGTCTATTAAAATAAAAACAATTTTTAAAAAAGGGACCAGTCCTGAAAGTCCCCTGAGCAGACCAAACCAGTCCAGGCAGGCAAAGCTCAGTTCGGCCCAACCCAGGTCATTGCTTTTCCAGACCTCCAGAAATCATAAGCAAACTTTCCAAGGCTGATATGAGGCAGCCCTTGACCAAGTCCCTGCTCCAATACTGTCGTTTTTCTGTAAACGGGGCATTTACGGGAGCTCTGTTTCTCAGTCCTTCAGTTTTCTTTTTCTGAGGACACATGCGTGAGCTTTTCCATTTTATATCCTCTGGTTCCATCTTAGATTGAAATCCTGGCACGCTATTAGGATGCAAACAAATGCGGGCTGTGACGTTTAGAGAGGGAACATCATCTGGGTGCCGGGACGTTGGGGTGCTGCCAGGAGTGAGGTCCTAGGAAACGAAGGGTTAACCAAAGTGCGGACACTTGTATCAGTCAGCTATGGCTGCTGTAACAAAACACACAGGCTGGGTGCTCGAACAACAGAAGCTTATGCCTCACAGTTCTGGAGGCGGCCTTCTCCCCGTGCGCTCATGTGGCAGAGAGACGTGGTGCTCTTCCCTTCTTGCAAGACCACCCGTCCGACGGGATCAGGCCTTGTGACTTCATTTAACCGTAATTTCCCCCTTAAAGGCCCCATCTCCAAAGACAGGGCCTGAGCACAGGAATTCTGGGGGACACCTTTCAGTCCACAGCAGCACTCGTTTCATTCATTTCCTCTGGCGACTGGTTATCTATGCCGGACACCAGAGCCTGGGGGGTGGAGATGATGGGGATCCCCACTCAGCCCCTCCCTCAAACCTCACAGCAAGCATGCAGAGGACATGACAGTCACTGTGACAGGGAAGGAAGGTGCGATGGGGCAGCTCGGAAGTACCAGGCGCTTCTAGGACAAGGGGTGGAGGTCAGGGAGGGCTTCTCAGAGGAGGTGGCAGGGGACAAGGGCATGGCTCACCCACAGGAGCGACCAGCCCCCCAAGAGCAAAGCACGTTCTTCACGCCTGCTGTGCTCAGGAGTTGTTGTTGTGATGTCATAAATATTGTTGAAATGCAATCAAGTGTGACTCTGATAAGGAGTGATCCAGGTTGAATATTCATGCAGGGCATGTGGGCTGGCCTGGCTCCCGTGAGCCGTCAGAATGCACCTGTTTTTATTCTCACGAGCTCAACGCAACGCAAGGTCACTGCCAGTCCCTCCAGCGATCTGTGCAAACACCACAAACGCCAGCTGCTCCGACCTGGGGGGCGCTGTCTGAATCTCCCTACTTCACAAATGGGGCAACTCGAGCCAAGAGGTTGTCCCGGCCTGTGTGGGCCAGGCCCAGCCGGCTCTGAACGGAGAACAGCAGGGAGGGAAACGAGGAGGGCCGGGCCTGCCCAGGAACCGTGATCTCGAACGTGGAAGCCTGGAGCTTCCTGATGCTGATGAGAACAGGGAGACCGAAGGTTAGAGGCTCGCATGCAAACACAGACTCTGTGCCGTAATCCCTTTAATCCAGCCTCCTACACCCCCATTCGACCACACGCCCCGCCCCCAGCACACCCCCAAATACACAGCCAAGGGCCCAGGTTTCCGCCTTATTCTGCGGCTGAGACGTCTCATCCCCTTCAAATACACGGAACGGTCACTTTTCTTGTGGCTCCTTTGCAGCCTAGGCGGAGGGCCGGCGCCGGGCGGCCCCTCCCCTGACCTCAGGCTCCCTGGAGCGGCGTCCCCTCATCACATCCACTTTGGACCCGGCCGCCGGAGCTTCCGGCCGCTGCTGGACGCGGGGACACGGCCACGCAGACCTGCCACCCAGACACGCCGTCCTAACCGCATAGAAGGACTGCGGAAAATACCGAAAGCAAATGTTACGACAGGACCAAGAGTGAAAGAGTGGAGATGAAGTCCTCCGGTGTCAGCAGTAAAGGACAAACCCAGAGCCGGAGTGGAAACAGAGAAGCAGGCGCTTTTTTGCATGAGAAGTTTTCTGCCTCTGACAGAGGTTGCCCCTCCCTCCTCTAAAGATGTTCCCTCCCCTGACTGCTACCCCCTCGTCCATGGTTTTCTCCCCTCCTTCCTCGAAAGTCAGTGTTCTCTGGGATTTTTAAACAACTTTATTTTCCTAAGGATTTCATTCACTACCAGGGCTTCAAGTGACCCACAGAAGCTGATAAGTTCGGAACCAGGTGTACCTTCCGACTCTGTCGGCAGAGAGCCAAGCCCATAGGTGTGATGCCAGCAAGACCCCCATGCGGATACCCGCGCATCTCGTAGCAGCAGACCCTTCTGGGGCTCCCGTTCCCCCAAACTCCACGCAAATCACTGCCTTCCAAAAGCCAGCCCCTGCCTCTTGGCCCCAGGCAGCTCGCCCCTTATCCTTCTGAATGTTGGGGTCACGACGCCTAGGAATTAGCATCCCGCTAAGAGCAGTTTTAACCACGGAGTAAGAGGCATTGGGGGTACAAAGCTCCTGTGGTCAACGGTGGCCTTAATAACACACTTCTATCTGCTTCCTCTTCTTCACACCAACTCTCCCCTCACCTCATCCTTTACGTCTCCCAAGTCCCCATGTTCACTCAAATTCTCGGTTCACACTCTCCTAGGGGAGCCCAACGTGAGGCACTCTTTCCGTGCAAACGTATCTGCAACTCACCATCATTTCCCTGAATCACCTCCTCTTCCTGTTTATCCTGCCTCAGTCCGTGACACCACCTTTTACCTACACCGAGCCAGAACTCGCTCATTCTGTCTCCTTCCGTGTCTGCTGGACTTCTGCTTCTTAACGTCCCCTGAATCCACGTGTCCTTTCATCTCCCCTTCACGACCTTAGCTAAGACCCTGCACCAGCTCTTCCCTTGTCTTGCCGAGTCCAATCCTGCCCCTCTCCATCCACTTCCACACTTGCCTGAGACGTTTTCTAAACCAGCAACTGGCTCATGTGTTTCCTCTGATTCAGGTCGTCCATGGCCTCCCTACTGCTTAAGGAGAAAACCAAAACTGTTCAGATGACACTGAAAGCCTCAACTCACATACACTGCCTCAGATACTGGCCTTGGCCCGTGGTCCCCACATGCCACCCATCAGAGCGCCTAGAAAGCGTCACGGCAACCGTCTGTCCCCTCATCTGTCTCCCCAACTAGACTTTTGCAGGAAACCACTAGAAAGCTTGTTCCTCACTGCACCCCAAGCCCCTAAAGATCGCCTGGTATGTAATGGGAACCGAATACATACACTTGAATCAGTGAATGAAAGAATGAATGAGTTTGAGTGTGATGAACGCTTGCATTTCTTTTGTCCACGTGACGGCTTCACCCCTTTGAGCGTTTGGGGAATTCTTCACTGTCGGAGCTTAGCAGGAGGCTGAAAGGACCCTCCGAAGCTGCTGAATATGCCACATTCTTGCTTTCCCAGGCTCTCCTGCGGCTGGTCCTATGCCCAAGGTTCTGCCACCCAGACCTGGCAAGTGGGACTCAGACCCAGGCAGGTGGTACAGTGGCGTCAAAGGTGGGGCTCAAGGTGAAAAGGGCGGGGAAGAGGAGACCTGATCCTGCGCTTCCTTCTCTCTGTCTCTGTACGTGTGCTTCTCTATTTCTTTATTTCTCTCATTTTATTTCTCTGCCTCTGTCTTTGTTATCTCTTGTTATTTCTCTCTCTTTTTAGTTCCCTCTAACTTTCTCCATTTCTCTCTGCCTTGATCTCTCTTTTTCTCTTTCCTTTTCTTTCTTTCTCTGTCTCTCTCTGTTTCTCTCCCCCCAGCCTCCCTCCCTCCCTCCGTCTCTGTCTCTCACTGGTAGGGGTGCAGTGGAAGTGTCCGCAAGGCGCGTGGCGTTGTGGTACAGATGGCGCTCTGCTCGCGGCAGCAGCAGCTGCAAAGTCAAGCTCCTCTGTCTCACGCGCAGTGGCTGCAGCACAGTGTCCTCCTCGGACCAGTCCCTTGCAGGAGGTTGGACACTGTTTCTGGAAGCAGAGCTTATAAGCCAGGTTCTTCAGGCACCCAGTGATTCTGTGAGCTACCCCATATCCTTTTTTTTTTTTTTTGCAGTACGTGGGCCTCTCACTGTTGTGGCCCCTCCCGTTGCGGAGCACAGGCTCTGGACGCGCAGGCTCAGCGGCCATGGCTCACGGGCCCAGCCGCTCCGCGGCATGTGGGATCTTCCCGGACGGGGGCACGAACCTGCGTCCCCTGTATCGGCAGGTGGACTCTCAACCACTGCGCCACCAGGGAAGCCCTACCCCACAATCTCTTAACAAACTCCTCTCTTGCTCAGTCAGCCAGAGCTGCTTCTCGTGCCTGCAAATAAGAACCCTGACAGAGACATCAGGAAAGTTGCCGACAGAATTACAATGAAAATTAACGATAAAGAAAATATTTTTTAAATCTTTAGAATTGATGAGAACTTGAGAGCTGCTTAGAGATTAGCTAACACAACATCCCAGTTTGACAGTTGAAAGAATAAGTTTCAATCCAGGCAGCTCAGGAAGACTCAGCCCAGTCTGGACCCCGGACCTCCTGACTCCAAGGGGCCACATTAGGGATTCGCCTTCTGGGAGAAGCCACAGTTGGAAGTTTCCTGGAAACACATTTCTTGGGAGAAAGAAAGGCTGGATATGAAAAGATGCTCCGTTTCATACGTCATCAGGGAAATGCAGATTAGAACAATGAGATACCACTACACATGTTTCTGAATGGCCAAGGTACAGACCACAGACAACACCAAATGCCAGTGAGGGGCTTCCCTGGTGGCGCAGTGGTTGAGAGTCCGCCTGCCGATGCAGGGGACGCGGGTTCGTGCCCCGGTCTCGGAAGATCCCACATGCCGCGGAGCGGCTGGGCCCGTGAGCCATGGCCGCTGAGCCTGCGCGTCCGGGGCCTGTGCTCCACAACGGGAGAGGCCACAACAGTGAGAGGCCCGCGTACCGCCAAAAAAAAAAAAAAAAAAATGCCAGTGAGGATGTCGAACAACAGGAACTCTCGTCACTGCTGCTGAGAATGCAAAATGGTGCAGCCACTTCGAAAGACAGACAGTTTCTTACAAAACTAAACATACACTTACCATACGATCTAGCCATCGCACTCCTTGGTAGTTATCCAAAGGAACCGAAAACTTATGCCCAGACAAAAACTTGCACACAAATGTTTATAGCAGCTGGATTCATAACTGCCCAAACTTGGAAGCCACCAAGATGTCCCTATGTAGGTGACTTGATAAATAAACTATATTACATCTACAATGGAATAGTAAAAGACATGAGTTATCGAGCCATGAAAAGACCTCGAGGAAATGTAAATGCATATGTTTATGTGAAGGAGGCCAACCTGAAAAGGCTACATGCTGTGTGCTTCCAACTATATGACGCTCTGGAAGAGGCAAAACAGTAGAGGCAGTAAAAGGATCAGTGGTTGTCAGCAGCTGAGCACACACGGGAGGAATGAAGAGACAGCACGGAGGGTGTTTAGGCCAGCGGAGCTATTCTGTAGGACGCTATAATGATGGCTACCTGTCACTGTCCATTTGTCCAAACCCACAGGATGTATAACACCAAGAGTGAACCCGAATGTCAACTCCAGACTTCGGGTGACAATGACGTGTCGGCGGAGGTTCATTACTGTAACACACATACCATCTGGTGAGGGCTGTAGCTAGCGGGGGAGTCTATGCATGGGCAGGGCTGGGGGTTTATGGGACCTCTCTGTACCTTCCCCTCAATTTTGCTGTGCACTTAAAACTGCTCTAAAAAAATTGTCTTGATAAAAAAAAAATAAATTTCAGTGATATAAGAGGCCCATAGATTAAAAAGGATTTCAGAGATATCTTAATTTTAAAAACAACAGAAGCTCAAAAGGCTAGTATTAGTCAACCTTGGGCCTGAGGAAAATTCCATCCCTAAAGGTTAAAAGAACGGGCTCGGCTTTTCTAAGGGAAGAGGGTGAAGTCTGGGGTCTCATCAGCTAAAGGGCCTGACACCGGATGGCAGCCGGGCAGCCACCAGGCTCAGTGCCTCCCCGGGGCCGCCTCTCGGGGCTCCCTGAGCCATCCCAGAGACAGGGGTTCTAGCAGGAGCTCCTGTTCTGGGAACGGCAGCTGAACTGCCCAGCTGAGACTCAAAACAGAACTGGAGGACTGCCTCCACGCCTGCAGGCCGAGAGCTGGGTCCAGCTGCAGCCAGACAGAGAAAAGTGTGTCCACGTGACTCCCGGCTGACTCAGGGCTTGCCGTAAAGGGTTATTTCTTAGCATTTCACTCTAAGGATTGCGACACCACCCTTCACATCAGTCTGTGCGATTGCGCAATCCTCTAGCCCTATAAATACAGTGACACTGCAGCCGCTGGAAGCCTCTGAGGGCTCAGCCTCCAAGAAGCCTCTGCCCTCCCCGGGGATCCGGGCCACCTGCCACCACCATGAGGGTCCTCTACCTGCTGCTGCTGACTCTCGGCCTCCTCTTTTCACAGCTGGCCACAGGTGAGCTGGGGACCTGCTGCAGCGCCAGCCCCGGGGCTGGGACTTGGGGCTGAGTCTAAGAACAGCGGCCTCTGTGTCCCCAGGACAGATCAGCAGGAAGGCATCCTCGAGGCTGAGCGGCCTGCTGGGGGCAGAACGCTGTGGGCAGAAGTCTACCGGGCCATCCCGGCCGCTAGGGGCAAGCGCGCCTGCCTGGAGCATCCCCAGGACGATTCTCCCAGGTGCCTGAGGGCAGCCGAGCTGCAGGAGGGCCAGACTCCCGTCTCTCTGTCTGTCCCTTAGGGCTCCCTTCCCTCTGCACTTGGCAGGGATGTGAGGCCCGCGCCAGGCAGCTCCCAGCACCTCCCAGCCCTGTCTTTGTCTCGGGCATCCTGAAAGTATCCTATGGGGAAGGGGATCACCTATTCCATCTGCAGAACGTCTGCTCACCCTGAGAGGTCAGGGTGCGAGGCAGCCGAGAGGTGCAGGCTGCCACGCCATCTCTCTCCAGGTCCCGGGGTGGGCTCTCCCAGGTGGCCTGCTGCAAGCAGATGCTTCCCGCCCCGCCCACAAGACCAGCTCAGCTGGAATCCTTGACTCACCTGTGTGCAGGCAGTCAGATCCACCTTCCTTGAGAAATCGGTTCACATCCTCCAGGGTGGGCCATTCCCCAGTGCAGAGCAGGGGAGCTCTGTGGCAGGCCCAGCTCCCCTGGGTCAAGGCAGCAGTGCCCCTGACGTAAGAGAAGGTGAGACTCTTCTGGCAGAATCGGGACACATTTTACCCCAGCCCCGTCGCTCGCTCACTAAGTGATCTTGAGCGAGTCTCACATTCTGGGTTTTAGTTTCCGCATCTGCGAGTTGAGCGCTCTGTGGCAGGTGGCTCTAATAGTGTTAGAGCTCTGGAATTCTCTGAAAGACCCACTTGTGCTTTTCTCCAGGCCATCATTTTAGTGTGCAGACGTGCCTAATTTGCTCCAGGGGTGCCTCAGTGTTCCCCTCGGACAACTGGGTTCAGAGGTATTCCAATGCAGAGTTTTAAGGTTTCCAGGTGGAATGCATAAGAGAGGTGGAGAAATTAATTTAGTGAGTTGCAACCTTGTTTTCTCAAAAGAATAGAAAATACCAGTGCATGCCACGCAGTCAGCGTCTCCTCTGTTTTATCACACTCATCTCATTGCATGTGTGTTCGTACTGAGTAGCCGTGCAAAATCTCTTACTGCAGCTCAGGTACACTCAAAATGTTTGAAAGTCACTCTGTTAACGTGAAGAGCTCTTTTCAGTCTATGACATGTAAATATGATTATGAGCATCTCATGCAGAGTTCAGAAAATGAAAGTGTCCCCAAGGGTATGTGCAGGAGCAGATAAACTTACTAATCACTCCTGAATCATCAGCTAACATCGTGCAGCACTTAGTGCACGCGGGATCAGCTAAGACGCTGTCCTCCGACGCCAGGCAGGCCCTGTCTGGACAGAACTATCAGTGAATGGATTCCCAGGATGGGGACCGGGGCCCTCAGGACCAGTTGCTGACCCCAGCTCGTCTTCTAGAAAGGCAAGATTAGCACCCACCCTCCACCTCCCAGCTCAAGCTGGGAGGCTGCGAGCGGCCGAGGTCCTTGCACGGCAAGCACCACCTCTGCAGTGCCTCTACTGTCCCAAGACGTTTGCATCTTAAAAGAGGGCCACAGGCAAGGGCAAACTCGACACGAGTGTTTTCTGGGGGATGTCGTGCTGTCTGGATGCTGTTATCTGGGTGGAAAGAGCCCCAGGTGTCTTACGCGTTGGAACACACAGGTGCCCCCAGCCTGAGTCCCCCGGGGCCACAGCGCAGGTCTCTGCTTTACCCTCAGGCACCGGTTGCGCTTCTGGTCATTGCGTCCTCACTGCTGTGCAGGGGTTGTCGCAGCTGCTGCAGCTGCCCCTACCATACCCACCCTGCCCGTGGGCCGCACAGTTGCGGGGTCACTGCAGGGAGGGAGCGGGGGCTGCTCAGCAACGCTGAGCCCCCGCGCGGGTCAGTTCACTCCTTTTCTGGAAGAGCCCTTAGACCTGGTCATTTCACAGGTGGGGAAATCGAGGCCCACGTGACCCGGGGGAACCAGTGTTCTGTGGTCACTACAGGAGATCCTAAGACTTGACGTTCCCTTTAGCAGTTTTCATCTCTGTCAGAAAAAAAAAAATACGGGTTGCCCACTTGTATCTTATTCAAATGGTCTTTCTGTGAATGCAGAATGATGTCACAGTGACAAGGCGACCCAGGTCCCTGCACCAGCTGGATGGGACCCCAGCCGAGGTGTTGAGAAATCAAGACAGGTTGACGTTGTTCCCTCACTGATTCAAGGAGTGTTTGGTTAAGAGCTGCTGTGGGCAGGTGTCGCCCAGGAACAGGGGATGCGCCAGGAAACACAGCCCTGGGTCTCATCTCTACACATTCCAGAAACAGAGCGGGACGAGAAAACCGATTACATAATTACTTAACTAATGGCAACTGTGTTGTGAAATGCTGTTAAGTGCAGGACGCTAGGAGAACACATGACAGTGAGAGCTGACCTGGCCTTGAGGAAGCTAAGGGACGGAAAATTGTAAGTCATTTTGGTGTTCATGATACTTTCAAAGAAATATTTCTTTTAATTTCCTCCCAACATTTAAAAGTCAGGATATGCCACCAAAAAAAAAAACAAAAAAGAAAAGAAAATCTGATTTTTATCTTCTCTTTTTTAAAATTTAGAAAAGTTTTAAAACTTTTAATTTTATATTGGAATATAGTTGATTAACAATGTTGTGTTAGTTTCAGGTGTACAGCAAGGTGATTCAGTTATACATATACATGTATCTATTCTTTTTCAAATTCTTTTCCCATTTAGGTTGTTACATAATATTGAGCAGAGTTCCCTGTACTACAGAGTAGGTCCTTGTTGGTTATCCAGTTTAAATACAGCAGTGTGTAAGTGTTATCTTGTCTTAAAAACACAAAAGATGTGGCAACATTCCTACATGGCAACAGTGAGCTGCAACTAAACAGCGGCTGTGCCTCCAGACGGGACTCCCTCCCCATGTCACTGCAGACCCCACCGGTCCCTAATGCCTCACCTCAGCCCACTTCACAGATTTGTGTCACCCACCCGGCTGCAGTGGGCAGCTGGATTTGCAGCCCTGAATTAACTAAACCAGTGAAAGGAGAGAAGTCAAGGACAAAGCAGACGGAAAGGATAGCTGGTGTGAAAGCCTAGAGATGAAGAGAAACAGAAAACCATAGCTCTCGCTTTTAGTTTAGTCCTCCCAGTGGCCCCGTGGGGGAGGAAGAATCATTATTCCCATTTTCTGGGTAAATAACAATAATGAAGTCACATGACTGGTAGCAGAGCAGGGACTCCCAGGCCCTCAGCTGCAACACTGCAGGCCGCTCAAGGCACAGAGCGTGCCAGGGAGCAGAGAGGAGCCAGGATGGTGATGCGGGGGCAGATCCAGCGAGGGCTGAGGCAGCAGGAAACGCATCTGGGTGCGAGTGAGCCCCAGGGGGTTTTAAACCCACGAGTGACAGAATCAGAAACGGCTTCTTTAAGAGACCGGTTTGCTGGGCTTCCCTGGTGGTTAAGAATCCGCCTGCCAATGCAGGAGATACGGGTTTGAGCCCTGGTCCGGGAAGATCGCACATGTCACAGAGCAACTAAGCCTGTGCGCCACAACTACTGAGCCTGTGCTCCAGAGCCTGTGAGCCACAACTACTGAGCCTGAACTCTAGAGCCCACAAGACACAGCTACTGAGCCTGCGCTCTAGAGCCCGTGCACCACAACTACTGAGCCTGCACTCTAGAGCCCACGAGCCACAACTACTGAGCCTGCATGTCACAGCTACTGAGCCTGTTCACCTACAGCCCGTGCTCCACAAGAAGAGGAGTCACCACAGTAAGAAGCCCACGCACCGCAATGAAGAGTAGCCCCGCTCGCCGCAACTAGAGAAAGCCCGCGCACAGCAACGAAGACCCAATGCAGCCGAAAATAAATAAATAAATAAATTTTTTAAAAAAAGAGACTGGTTTGCTGCCGCGTGGAGGTTGATCAGAGGAGAGGACAGTAGATACAGGGGGACAGTGAGGACGGTCTTCCTGTAAACAGGGCCCACGGCTGCGCTTTTGCCAGGTGATCAGCAAGTTAACCAAAATTAATGCTGCTGATAGAGTCATGGCCCAATCCTCAGTCCTCTTCTTTCCTTTCCCTCCGGACACGGATACCATGTGCATTCCCGGGAGTCTGGGCCTCTGTTTCCTCACCTTTAAAGTGACGGATGAGGCAAAACAAGTCCCAGCCCAACGTCCTGTGACCCTGGATCTCCACCTGGCCCTGCTCCCACCTGAGTGTCGCAGAGTGTGTCACTCTGACCTGCTGGCCCGAATTCTTTCCACCTCGCAGAACTCTGGCAACAGCACCAAGAATGTGCCTGCTACGGCCTCGGATCCCGTCCAGAAAAACACACTCCCCGGTGCTCAGACACAAGCCCCTGATTCCTACGAAGCAGACCCGACAGAGGCACCCGATTAGCAATGCGGGGGAAACAGAGTCATCCTCAGAAACGCCGGTCACACGGCACCGGCTGTGGTACTTCATAGTGCCACGAGCAACTCCGAAAACATCTCACTAAGTGTCCCCAGCATCTGCATCTGTCATGCAGGGACAACTCTTATCCCCACGTTAGAGATGGTTTTTGCAGGGAATCTCAGAGAGGCTGACTTTTCAAATACTCAGCCCGCGAATACCAAGGACTCGAATCCAGCTCTGATTCGAGCTCCTATATTCTTTTCCCACACCTCCCAGAGACCTCTGGATATGTCACCAGCAAATCAATTTATCCCAAGGATAATCTAGATGGAAGTGACTTAAAGCTTTCATGACCTTAATAGGAGGCACTGCTGGTTATCAGTGGCCGGCAAGCGTTTCTAGGAACAGGGACGTCATGGGTGACCCGTCTGTGGAAGAGGGGCCCTGAGTTTTCACTTGGTTTGGAGTTCTGTTATTTGTTTTGCAGGAGTGCCTTGTATATATTTGATTTCTTCCCCAGATATCTTGAAAAGATCCACAGAGGTGAAGTCCGACCCTCTCTGGCCTCCACTGACCGCCTGAGCCACCAGCACGTCTCCTAAGTGGACAAGCGACCTCTATTGTAATGTCCGCAATGGGAGGGAACCCACTCACTCGTGGGCAACCCTTCCCCTGGCACACTGCCAACCAGCCACCTTGTCCTGACTGGGGAAAGAGCCCAGCTGACTGGCCCAGGCCCACATTCCGAGACGACCAGTCTCACGTCGCTTCCCACGGACAAGTCCGTGTATGCATCACCACAGGTGTGGGACCCCACGGCCAGCGCGGGCAAATCCGGATTTCACCCTATGGATCCTCAGACCTGTGTCTGTGTCTGCTCCTCTCACATCTCAGATCCATGGGTGCCGCCAACCCTGTTCTGGCTCCTGACTTTCTCCACGCCTGTGCTTTTCTGCTGCTTATGCGGTGCAGTCCTCCAGGGCAGGGGGTAGGGGTCCCGGCAGGGGTAGAGCTCAGGCCTCTTCTTCTCCAAAACCCTTGTCATTTCGGCACCTCACTCCGCTTTAGCCTGGTGGTCTTTTAGGACAAGAAATTTATACTTTAGTCAAAAGCTCCCCAATTTTCCCTTCTGACATTGTTCCAAAACTTCACTTGCACCTCCAACTGTATACTGTCAATCCAACTTCAGAGGAGAGTGCCGGGGAACAGGGTCCACTGCCCGTGGCCTGAGGACCACAAGCCCAATCTCAGAGCTCCCCGCTCCTGTCTCTCTGAAAGGCTCTTTAAGAAATTTTATTTTCGTGGCTTTTTTATATAAAGTCCAAAGATCCCCCCATGTTTCCAATGTATCTTCTTCTCTGTAGACTTTTTGACCTGCCCTTTTCCTTGAACCTCCACCATCTGACCTGCACAGGCTGTGTCCCGTCTCCGCAGCACTGACAGCTGTCCATGCCCCTCAGGCAGATTTATTTCCTGATGACTCTGTAACAGTCAAGCCTCTGCTGTGTTCACTGCCATGAACATTCTTCCTCTCATTTTCTTCTGGGACTGACCCACTGGTACTTATTTTCTAGTTAATTTCCTGCTACTTAATCACAACAGCCCTTCATTCAGCCAACACCTATTATTACAGTTGACTTAAAAAACAGTTGGTGTTGTAGTTGCACTTGGGTGGGATTATTAAGAGTCCAGCTATAATTGGCCTAATAACTGTGTAGTATTTGAGAGTCTCTCTTTTCACGGCAAGCATAGAAGCTGGTACAAGCCTGCTTTCCTAACAGGCCTGCTCCCTTCACCCCTCCTCATCCTTCATTCTTACCTATAAGCGCGCTCCCTCTTTTCCATGTTCCTCTGGTTCACGGCGCTCCAGAGGCCGCCACATGAGGTGTTGGACTGTATTTCTCAGACCAGCTGAATAAGGACCAAGATAAGAATGAGCGCAAGTCTAGAGACGTACTATCATTCTTGGGAAAGGGGAGGAGAAGAGCGGGGCTGTGAGTTATCCAAGGAGCTTGCATGCCCGGGGAGTGGACAGAAACGGACCAAGGCATGATGGGAGAGGGTATACACAGCACATAGCACAGGAGGCCCACAGTGCTAGGAATACACGGAAGACCTTTTCAAAAGCAACTCGTATTGTTTTAATTGTAAAATATAACATGTATCCAGAAAAGTACATAAAACTCGAATGCATAATTTAATGAATTATTATAAAACAAGCACTCCTGTAACCACAGTGTGAGCCAAGAACTAGAACTTGGCCAGCACCTAAGAGGCTCTCCTCCAGGCTTCTCGGTCACAAATCCCTCTTTCCCCCAAAAGCAATCATCACTTGACTTTTATGGTCATAACTTCCCATATTTCTTATAGTTTTACCATGTTAACATTCATGCTGAATAATATAGCTTGGTTTGCGCATACATTTCAACTGACTACGTGTCAAGAGGTGGTGGCATTGCTGGGTCGTAGCATGTGCTTATACTACTGAATTTTAATGAATAATGCCAAACTGTTCTCCAAAAGCGTATATATCAACTTACGCTCCTACAACCAATGAATGAAAGTGCCTGTTCTTCCATATCTATGTCAACGCTTGATAATGTCAATCATTTTAAAATTTTAGCCGTCTGGTGAGGGGAGTAGCATAGCATTGGCAATTTAATTTGCATTTCCCTGATAAATAATAAGTTGAGTACTTTTGTGTATAATTACTGGCCACTTGGATATCTTTTGTGAAGTACCTGTTTGTCTTCTGCCCATATGTTCTATCAGATTATCTGTCTTTTCTCAATGATTTGTAGTAGCTCTTTATATATTCTGCATAGAAGCTCTTTGTTGGTTGTAAGTATTAGAAATATCTTCTCCTACCTTGTGCCTTAATTTTTCACTCTCTGAATGGAAACTTTCCTTAAGCAGAGGTTTTCCACATTATTTTAATGTGGTTAAACGTGTCATATCTTTTCCTTCAGGGTTAGCGTTTTTGTACCTTAAGAAATCTTTTTTTACCCCAAAGGCACAAAGAAAGTGTTCAGTGGCGTTTTCTGGGGGCTTTTACTGTTTTTCCTTTTACATTTAGGCTTCTGACCATCTGGCAGTGGTTTTTAGTGTGCACGTATGGTCCGAGCTAAGAGTAAAGGGTTTTTTTTTCCACTATGAATATCCAATTGTCCCAGAACCACCCACTGAGAAGACCATTTTTCTCCACTGTTCTGTGGAGCCACTGTTGTTCTACTTCAACTCTCCACATATGCATGTATCTCTTTCTGCTGTCCTGCTTCTGTATTTGTCTGCCCTCGTATCCTCACCACACTGTCCAATTACAGTGGCTCTGTAATTAGTCTCAAAATCCAGTAAAGCAAATTCTCCCGCCTTCTCTTCTATGAGCGTCTTGGCTATTTTTGGTCCTTGGAATTTCCATATATGTTTTAGAATCAGCTCATCAAGTTTCACTGAAAGAAATCTCTTGGGATTTTATGGTATTGGGTTAAATCTGCAGCTTACTTTGGGGAAAATTAACATTTTAAAAATAATTAATCCTCCAATGCTTAAACATAGTATTTCTACTTATTTAGGGCCTCTTTAAATTCAAAAAATACTGTATTCTTTATAGATAGAGGTATTGCACATAATTTCTTAGATTTATAACTAGGCATATTTTATGCTCTTCTATATGGTGTTTTTATTTTATCTCCTTTTTTCTGTTGGTTGCTAATATACAGAAGTAACATTCATTTTTTCTTTTTTGTATGTTGATCTCAGAAAATTTGCTAAATGTGCCTGTTCATTCCTTTTGGATTGCCTACATATAATCATAATGTCTGCAAATAGAGACAATTTTATTTCTTCCTTTCCAACCCTTGTACCTTTTTTTTTTTTTTTTTTCTCTTATCCCCCTGGCCAGTACTTCAAGTACAATGTGGAATGGTAATGACAATAGCAGTTATGCTGGTCTGATTGCCAATCTCATGGAATGTTTTCAATACTTGACCATTAAGTGTACTGTATGTTGTAGGCTTCTGTAGGTACTCTTTATCAGATTAGGGAAGTTTCCTCCAGTTTCTTATTTGCTAGGAGCTTTTTTTTTTTAATCATGAATCAATGTTGATTTTTTTCCCAATATCTTTCTGCATCTATTAAGATAATATAATCATTGGCTGATTAGATTATGGGAACATTGAATCTCCCTGGGCCTCAGTTTCCCTGTCTGTAAGTTAGGAAAAAGTGATACATTCCTTGGAGGATTAAATGGAACCATAAACGTGTTAGTTCCCCACCAAAGGAAAGATGACCAGCTTCAGAATCTTAGAAATGGATGAGATCACATAATCTAGTCTCCTCAATTTTAAATTTGAGAAGCTGGGGCTCAGAAAGTTTGAGTGCTTTGCTAAAAATCACACAAATTCATTCTAGAACAAGGAATGTAACCAAAGTACCCTGACATTAAATATGTTGCTATTTCTTTGGGGTCCGATAACGTACTAGATCCTGAAAGATAACGCCAGAAATGAGTTCCCGCTGAGCGTGGTGACACCATAATTCACTAGCAGAGAGGTGGAGTGAGAACTGGTGGGGGTCATGGGATCTACCTCTGGTCCTGGCTCTGCCTGTGGCCAACTGCATGCCCTGGGGGGCATCGCCAGACCTCAGCGTCTTCATCTAGGGAGAGAATCACAGAGAGGTGGAAGTAGTTGAGCTCTGAGGTCCATCTGGGCTCTAAAAAGCCACAGTTGGTTGTATTTGGGTCTCCTCTGTTTACCCAACAAAAGGAAGGGTAAATATAACATTAAACATACATATATTTAAATGTTGGTATAAATACACACACACACACATACCAACAACAACAAGAAAAAGAAAGTGTAGACCTTCTGATTTCAAAGGGCTTTCACATTCAGTAGCTTGATCCATCTTCCTAATAACGATCACTTGGAGGGCGTACTGAAGGAAGGGTTCAATCTTGCAGCAGGGGTTGGACTGAGTATCTTTCCAGCTCTGACATCTTCCAATGAAGAGCAACAAAAGCTGGAACTGGAGATTGAGAGAGTCTAGTTGACTATGATCTTACTGGAGGTCGATATTGTGGTGAGGCTTTTAAAACCTGGAACAATCTTGAACAGCCTTGGCGGGAACCAATACAATGTACAGAAAGAATACAGGCTGGAGGTCAGGAGACTGTGTTTTGTGTGAGCAACTGTGTGGCCTTGGCCTAAGATGCTTCCCTCGGACGGTGGGACCAGAGTGTCTCTCAATGCCCTTCCATCTCCATGGCAACACAGTCCAATGAGATGTTCTCTGATGATGGAAATATTCTACCGCTGCATGCTCCAGTGCAGTAACCACTAGCCACACGTGGCCATCGAGTACTTGCAATGTGGGTGATGTAGTTTCGATTAATTAAAATATGTGACCGCACGTAGCTGGTGGCCACCACATTGCACAGCACAGCTCTGTAGTGAACAAAATGAGATGAAGCCTCTTTTTGCTCTTGGTAGACGGGACACGTCTAAAGTATTTTGTGTTTATTCCAGGCCTCAAACTTAAGGAAGTCTATCCATGAACTGAACACATCCAGAGGAGAATGAACAGGGTTGTGAAGTGTCTGGAAACTAGACACTGAGAAAAATGAGAAAAAGAAGACTTTTAAGGCAGCAGAATGACTGAAAATGGGACAGCCTTCTGAAAGAGTGCTTAGACTTGCCTGTATAAAGCAGGAAAAGCGCCACTAGCTGGAAGTTACTGAGAGGACAGTTTCCATCAGTATGAAAACCAAGTGTCCGGCAGGCAGAGATTAGAAGCCTGTCTCCCAGGGTGTCTGCTCCAGGGTGGGCGGCGTAAACAACAGACGCTCGTTTCTCGCAGTTCTGGGCGGTAAAAGTTCAAGATCAAGGTGTTGGTTTGGTTTCTCCTGACGCCTCCCTCCTCGGCTGACAGAGGGCCGCCTTCTGTCCTCACACGGCCTTTCCTCTTTGTGCTGACACATCACTTGTGTCCCTTTGTGTGTCCAAATTTCCTCTTCTTACAAGGACACTATTGATTAGTGATCACCCATATACCTCCTTTAACCGCAATCAGTTCTTTGAAGGCCCCATCTCCAAATACAGTCACATTCTGAGGTCCTCGGGGGCTTAGGGCTTCAACTATGAATGGGGGGGGGAACATTGTGGGGGGGTTTCAGGCCATAACACCTGGCAACAGAGAGACACAAAATAATGGCTAGATAGCTGCTTGCCAGGGGTATCAGAGGGCAGCTTTTTCTGCTGGATACAGTGGAAGACGAGTCTAGAGGTCTTCAAATTATGAGATTCTGTGACGGGGAGGAAGACAAAATAAATTCCAACTGGGAAAATGATGAAAGCTTTATAGAGTAGCTATAATTTTAACCTGACATTAAAGGATCATAGATTGCAGCAGACACGGTGATGGGGGTGGGGGTGGGGGGTGGGCAGGGATTCAAGCTGGAGGGAATGATGTAACTAAACAGCACAGGAGTAAAAGGAAAGTTCAGAAATGCTCCTGGAATTCGAAAGATGCTTCTGCATTTCTGAAACAGAGGATGGCAACAGTACAAAGTGGTCGAATACCTATCTGGGTACTAACGTGAATTCCCTGTACACCAAAGCTCCCTGGGCAGGAGAAAGCCTGCTCAGAACCCTGCTGTTCATCTCTGGCTGCCCACTGTTTGGCCACAGCTGGCACAGACCTCGGACGGAGGGGTCTCTTTAGATGCCTTATTTCATGAGCAGCCTCACAGATCAACTGAGTGCAAAGCTCTTGGAAGGGAAACCCCTGTGACGTGCTCTGCAAAGGGTTGTCTGTTCTGCTTTCACCGAGTGTTCTGAAGTCCCTGTGGCTGCAAGCCCGGAGTCTGAAGTGCTCTCTTTCCCTTCTCATAGGTGTTAACCTGCTTACGGGTTTCGGCCAGAGGTCCGACCACTACATATGTGTCAAGAAAGGGGGGACCTGCAACTTCTCCTCCTGCCCGCTCTTCCAAAAGATTGAAGGCACCTGTTACGGCAAAAAAGCCAAGTGCTGCATCCGTTGACTTTGGGCTGGAGCATGGGCAGAGGGGACCCAGAAGCCAAGTGAAGTACTTGTAACTGTTGTTTGAATAAAAGAAGGTTTTTTTCGAGGCGTACGTCCTTCAGACCAATATGAGTCTTGTGTCTCCTTTTAGAAGAAGTTCAGAAAGTATGAAGGTCAGAAGGGCAGACAGGCTGAGCCACAAAGCCTGTCCAGGATGGGACTGGGGGATGCTGACTAGGCTGTGACCTGTTTCACTGCCACTTTGTTTCATCAGCAGATCTACACAGGAGGGATGCAGGGGGTCCACGTGAGACTAAGGACACCTGATGACGAGATGACACAGCTTCAGGCCTCCCTCTGTCCCAGCAGAAGTTCACCCCTGATTCAGCGGTCTCAGCTGCCTGCCCATCTGCAGAGGCCAGAACCGCTGCCCTTTCTCCTCCCTGGGCCGGAGGCAGTGGGTTGTGGGTTGGATAACCTCAGCATTTGAGAACCTTCGCTGGGACCATAAAGCTATTCCTATTTCACTCTGTAGGCCTAATAGTAGGGCTCCCGGGTGTCCATTCTTCACTCCAGCACAATCACGTGGTCTATTTACATGTCACTTAGAAAAGCATCCTCTACGACCACTGCCCCGCCTTTCATCATTTCTGCACCTTTAGGCCTGTAGACACCCACTGATGGGGAAGAGGGAGCTGCCTTCCCTTTTTTCCAATAAATTTCTTACAACTCCTGATGATCCGTGTGCTTCTGTCCTCTCCTTCATCAGGCAACAGCAATTCCACATTCCACTTCGATAAATTGCAAGCACAAATAAAAATCAAACATTAGAAAAACTTTGGGGGAATTCCCTGGCGGTCCAGTGGTTAGGACTCCTCGTTTTCACTGCCCCGGACCCAGGTTCAATCCCTGGTTAAGGAACTAAGATCCTGCAAGCCATGTGGCACAGCCCCCCCCCAAAAAAAATTTGCCCCCATCCCCCAGTGATGGATTTAGACGCCACACCCCTCTTTTGTGAGGGAAAGGCAGAGGAGATGCCATTATGCTGTGTACACTAACCGCTACTCGGGCGTTCTCTGTAACAGGAACACGGCAAGTGTTCATTACACTGCGTCCAGGCCTCCCCCGACTCCTGAAAGGCTAAGAAATCATCTGTTGACTTAAAAAAATATTCACACCCTAAAAGTTGAGAGTTATGTTTTGTTTGGCGGGAAAGTTTAGGACTTCAAGCCCGGGAGGCAGCATCTCAGGTAACCCTGAGAGAACTTCTCCCAGGAAGCGAGGGGGGAGCCAGGTTATACAGAAGTTTTGCAACAAAGGGCAGGTAGTCAGGAACGTCAAAAGATTATTGTTAATTAAAGAAAACCAGATATCCCAAGTTAAGGAATTTAACTTAGCTCTTTTCTGTGTATGGGAAGATGCAAGAGTCTGGGCTCCCTGAAATCATTCCTTTGATATGCACCTCAGCTATCTGGGGCCAGTATCCTGTGTGTTCCCATCCTGAGTTTCCTCAGGGCTCATGGTAGGGAGTGGCAGCAGTCTGATGGCGGCTAGATGGCAGGCATTCTTTCCTTCCTGAGTTCCCTCAGGGCTCAGCAGCTCCCCCGTTGGCTGTGGTTGCAATCGCTGATGACTGTGACATCCTTTGTTTACTGACATGGTAGGCGATATTCCACTTATCCCCAGCCACAAAGAGGTCACTGACCATCTCGGGAAGGTGGCGGCATCACATCAATAGCCCTGTTGCCAGAGACTACAGGCTCAGACCAGAATGACTAGCAGGGTTCTTACAGCCCTTCCCAGCCCAACAGCATTTGGCCCCAGGACTTACGTTCCTCAGGGGGTAGCAAGTTTTAAAGGAGATGTCCCACCTCCTCTCCGCCTTCTCTCCTCCACCCAAATCTCCTCGGAGCTTTTGCATTCACCTACACCTGTGTGCCAGTGTCACCCTCCTTTGGTGAAACTGGAACGCAAAAGATATCGCCTGAACCAGCCTGGAGGGAAGATGGCTTTGAAGTTAAGCGGGGGGGGGGGGGGGGGGGGGGGGGGGGGGCGGTGCATGGGGCTGCCTACAAGGCACCTCACTCCCGAATGACTGAAAGGCCCAATTTCATGGTTCCTATTACAGCAACTGTCTAGATGAAGGGCAAGTATGGATTTGAGTAAGCTGTACATACAGACCCAGATCCAACCCTTTATCACCGTGGCTGTCATTAAGGAATTGCTGAATCACGTACCTTCATCGTCATTAAACACGCTGACAGCTCTGAGAGGGAAAAGTGTCCACTGGAGGAGATGGGTGTTGCCTGAACGCTGTTTGAAGGACGTCTTCCCCTCTTAACTACTGTTGCCTTTTAGGGTGCTATGGTGGCTGGAAGCCTAGTTTACATTAGTGAGTGAGTCCGCACTTGCCTATCATGAGCGATACGCTGGGTACTCCGGTCAAGAATTACTTGAATGCCAACATAAATTGATTAGTGAGGACCTCTCCCATCACTGCAGTTGTGTCAGCAAAGCTGGACATGGCCGCCCAGATCTCTGGGAAAGGATGCAACGCATAATCAACACTAAGGCACACTATCTACCTGCACAGACAGGCACGGGAGCTGCAGAGTCATCCTGCCAATCCCCACCTCAGTCACCGAGGTACTTCCCAGGAAGGCGGCGTCACGCACAAGGCAAAACGCACCCTCGCTTTGCTTCAAACCAGCGTTTGATAGTGAATTCGTCTAGCTCCACATTGGGAACAATGTGGCCTCCTGGCTTCCATGGCTCGTGGGCCTATAAGGCACGTCACCCAATCAAGCAGAGAGACCTGCCATGGCATTCCACGCGTTCTTGTTTTCACGGGCACTAGCGAGTCTCAGCCATTCAAGGTTTCGTCACAAGTTTCCCCAAAAGGGGGAACTTTCTCCGATAAAAAGGAATGAACAAGGGGAGAACTGGAGCTACTCACATACATGTTAGTCTTCAGAGTAAAGGCATCTGTGTTAGTCAGGGTTCTCTGCAGAAGCAGAACCAAGAGGGTGTGTGTGTATATACAGAAGGAGATTTACTTTAAGGAATTGACTCATAGGACTGTGGAGACTTAGTGAGCCCAGAATCTAATGGGGGGGCCTACAGGCTAGAGATACAGAAAAGAGCTGCAGTTTGAGTCCAAAGGCAGGCTGCTGGAAGAACTCCTTTCTTCTTGGGGGAGGTCCGTCTTTCTTCTATCAAGGGCTTCCACTAATCAGATGAGGCCCACCCACATTACGGAGGGCAGTCTGCTGCACTCAGAGTCCCCTGATTTCAAGGTTGTGTTGTATACATTTTATTTTCTGTATATTATGATGGTTTGGTATCTTTTTAAAAAAGCAACAAACAAACAAAAAACCCAAAACAAAAAAACACCTTTTCTGGCTGGGAAGAAACTGGATTTCCTGGTGCTAATCGATGCTTAGAGCAAAGGGTCCAGCTGGGAGCATGCGTTTGCTATGCCAGCTACGCAGTCCGGAGCCAGGCCCCCTCTATGTGGCTCCCACTTTACAGGAGATGACATTCTTCTGCCTGCATCACGCCAGGGCAACTAGAGAAAGCTAGTTGCCTGTGACTTAAAGCTCACCAAAATTATTCACACTAGCCGATCCTCACCTAATTCCCTATCCTGCCTTGTTTTCCCATGGAAACCCTAATAAAGGTTCTGGACTCTGTCTCCTGCCCACACTACTTTTTCCCCATGGGGCCCTGCGGAGTGTGCCCTCCTCCCATCTCTAGGACCTGTGAGGATAATAAACTTTTTCTTCCTGAGCCTCTCCTCTGGCTCCTCTTGTGGCCTCACCTGACTGACCATCTCATAAAAGAACACAAAACAAATGTTAATCTCACCCCGAAATCACCTTCAAGGAAGCACTCCCATTAATGTTCAACCAAATACCTGGGCACCGTGTTCCAGCCCAGTTGGCACAGAAAATCAAACATCAAGGCATCTTTTTTTTTAAAACTTTTTTTTTTTTTTTTTTTTTTTTTTTGCGGTACGTGGGCCTCTCCCTGTTGTGGCCTCTCCCGTTGCGGAGCACAGGCTCCGGACGCGCAGGCTCAGCGGCCATGGCTCACGGGCCCAGCTGCTCCGCAGCATGTGGGATCTTCCCGGACCGCGGCACGAACCCGTGTCCCCTGCATCGGCAGGCGGATTCTCAACCACTGCGCTGCCAGGGAAGCCCAAGGCATCTTTAATGGCACCTTAGAGGAGTTCTCATTCTGCTGGGCAGACATCCCATATTTGTGCTTGAAAACAAAGATCTCTTTATCAGCATGACCTACCCATGTCAAGGTTCCCACTTGGTTTTGTCTGTCAAAGAAAAAGCTTATGAGGAAACAGGTCTTCCAACAGAATACCTTAGGAAACACACTCTTCCTACCTAGAACACAACGCAGATCTTTATCCTTAACTGGGAACACACAACCAAGAAAAAAGAAGACATGTGAGGCCAACCACAGGCACGATGGAGAAAGCCACCTTAAACAAATGCAAATTGCCTCTGAGAAAGTACTGTTAGTCCTGGAACAAAAGAGAACTTGTAAAAATTGTTATTAGTATCATCAAATGGATGAAAGGAGATATTGTAGTCATACAGTGCTAATAAAATGCCCTGGGGAAACCTCAGAGAATGCAAAGAAGACAGCCACTTATGGATTGTTGACAAGATAAAGTTGTTTAGTTCAGTGCAATATTTAATAAAGCGGAGAAATGCTGTGATGCCTTTAAGAAACATTTCCATCCCAAATGGTCAACAACAAAAAAGAAAAATTGACATGTAGATGAAGGTCCCCTAAGTTCCCTGCTGTGATGCCTTTAAGAAACATTTCCATCCCAAATGGTTAACAACAAAAAAGAAAATTTGACATGTAGATGAAGGTCCCCTAAGTTCCCTGCTGTGATGCCTTTAAGAAACATTTCCATCCCAAATGGTTAACAACAAAAAAGAAAATTTGACATGTAGATGAAGGTCCCCTACGTTCCCCAAGTTCCCAGAGACCACAGGAGCTGGTGGAGCCACCAGAGGGACAAAAAGTCCTAAACGGTGACGTGGAGAAAGTCCCCTCCGAAGCAGGAACAGCCACGGTATGTTCTCACATGCGCCAGGAAAGCACTTCTAGGGTGTTAAGTCACTAAACTTTGAAAGTTTATGTGTTATTGGAGCCAAAGTGGCCCTGACTGTTAGACACGGGTCCATACACAGCCTCTAACCCAAGGCTGATGGAAAGTGAAATCCCCAGGCGGTGACTCCACGGACCTAAGGACCAAGCAGGACAACCTGAAAAAGGAGATCTGAGTTCTAGGATGGACTTCTGTGGGTGGGAGGGACGCCACGTATCGGATTGTAGGCTAAACAGCTGAGGAAATTTCACAAGATAATAATGTAATACACACACACACACGCACACACACACAATATTTAATAGCTTCTGGAAAACATCTCCGTGACATAACTGTGGTCCAAATATACGATTATTTCTTCCTTTTCAACCCTTAGAATCAACTACGGACGATGCGGCGAAGATTTCTTTAAGGTTACAGGTTAGAATGCAGTTGTTAACGACATGGCTGCATCAATGGATAACTGAGCGCAGTTGGAAGGTAGACGGGGAAGGAGAGACAGGGAGAGGCGTCTTGTTGTACATGGTGGGTAATCAGGGACGTTGTCTAAAGTTGTTGCATGAGAAATAGATGTAGAAGTGCTATGTCCTCCCCAAATGTACACGTGGAAGCCTAATCCCCAATGTAGTAGAACTCGGAGGTGAGGGCTTTAAGAAAGGATTAGATCACGAGGTAGAGCCTCATGAATGGAATTCTCATAAGAAGGGACAGGAGAGATGGTCTCTTTCTGTCTGCCCTCGAAGGGAACAAGGAGAAGGCAGCTGCCCACAGGCCAGGAAGCAGCTCTCGCCGGAACCTAAGCATGCTGGCACCCTGATCTCCAACTTCCAGCCTCCGGAACTGTGAGAAATAAATGTTTCTTGTCTAAGTCACCCAGCCTACGGTATCTTGCTATAGCAACCCAGACTATGACAATGAGCATATTATATAAAGGCATAAACAAAACCAATAAAATAACTAGAAATAATAACATGCCCTCTTATTTGGACATAAGAGGGGGAGGGGGTTGGGTAGTATCAACTAAATCCTCGTGGTTTATGGGATAACAGACGGTGTTTAAAGTTAATAAGTGAAAACAAGAGGTGCGAGCATGTCATTCGGAAAAGGAGCAGAGCTGAACGTGAAAAACGGTGAAAGGTAGTTACTTCCTGTTATACTTTTTAAGAACTTAGTTTTCATAAAATACATGTACAATTTTTGTAAAATGTATGCAGAGTGTCAAATGTCTATTTTGAAGATGTAAGACATTATTGTTGTCCAATGGAAAAACCAAAGCCGTGTGAACCTGCGCCCCTCCTCAGAGCAACTTCTACAAGTACTGCGTCAGTGTTGGTTTCCCGCATTGCCATTCTGTGGAAGAATGGCCTGCTCCTAGGAGGTATGTGCTGAAGTATTTAGGGCTGAAATGTCACGGTGCTGGCAACTTCCTCTGTAATAGCTCAAAGCCAATACAAGTCACAAAGCGATTACAACTGGTGGATCCAGAGGGAGGGTGTACCGGTACCCTCTGTACTATGCTTGCCTGTGTGTGTCTGTCTGAAGCTTTTCAAAACGAAAGTTGGGGGGGGGGGGATGAAAAAAATCAGAACCAAGATTTTCGATGTAAGAAGATTCATATAAAGTTAAAAGGTTATATTAAAATCCCGTAGTCTTAAATTTGAATTGGGATTATCACTCTAAAACCCTGGCTTTTTTCCCTCTTAACAGAAGTGTGTTATTTCTCAGCCCCTGCACCTAAAAGTGCAGTAACAATGAGTACCCCTAGCACACAGGCCATGGGTCACTACTCTTTCCCACGAGGAAGAACCAGGATGTCTTACAGAAACAGAAGAGTCCAGGTCTGGAGCAGAAGATGTACAAGATGAGCCAGGGGTATGTTGTTGTGCTCGAAAGTAGGGAAGCTACAAAGGCTGATGGGTCACGGCCGTAGAACACTGGCTGCAAATTGACAGGGACTCACTGGGCAAAAGGATGGAACATTTTTCATCACAGCAGAGAATCATGACTACAATTGATTAAGTATTTAAAATATATAAACACATTAAATATATAAAAGTATAATATTAAATTATATTTTAAACACATCAAATACATGAGGTCAGAATGATACTTAAGAAACAATATTATTTATAATTGGAGTTTGTTAAGGTGCCAACTTCACTCTGGAAATTGGTACATAGGAGAGAAGATCAAGCATTTATTCTGCCCTTCCAGTACAAACTGCATTTTAGGATAAGCAAGAATTATATGAAGGAAATATCTTATTTATAGAAAATTTCCAGCTAATAAATGAAGAAGGGATTGAGCAATGGAATATTTCCTGCCGTATCAGTAAACAAAGGATGTCACAGTCATCAGCTACTGCAGCCCTCCAACGTGAGCCCGGAGGAAACTCAGGAAGGAAAGAATGCCTGCCATCTAGCAGCCATCAGACTGCAGCCACTCCCTACCATGAGCCCTGAGGAAACTCAGGATGTAAAAACACAGGATACTGGCCCCAGATAGCTGAGGTGCATATCAAAGGAATGATTTCAGGGGGCCCAGATTCCTGTATTTTCCCATACATAGAAAAGCGCTAAATTCCTTAACTGGAGATATCTGGTTTTCCTTAATTAACAATAATTCTTTGACATTCAGACTACCTGCCTTTCTTGCAAAGCTCCTATATAACCTGGCTCCCCGCCCTGGCCTCCTCTGAGCAGTTCTCTCAGGGTTACTTGAGATGCTCCCTCCCGGGCTTGAAGTCCTAAAAATTTCTGCCAAATAAAACACAGCTCTCCATTTTTAGGTTGTGCGTATTTTTTTTAAGTCGACAGGATGGTAGAATTGGAAAATCACTGTTTTGCACCCCTGAATGAAATCATAGATCTAAAACAATTGTCAATGGATGCCTTTAAAAGCATTTGTTGGAAAGCTTGGTGGGGAATTTGATAACAGAGGGTTCAGGCTAACTCAACTAAACTCAATGACTCACCTGGTCCCCTCACTAAAAGTGGCAGGACCAGAGGTTCAGGGACCTCCTGTTGTGATGTAAAGGAAGCACATACCACCACCTGTGAAATATTCTGGCCAAAAGCATGAAAAAAAAGGCACAACCTAAAAGTTGAGTGTTATGTTTTATTCGGCAGACGTTCTTAGGACTTCAAGCCCGGGAGGCAGCCTCTCAGATAAACGCTGAGAAAACTGTTCCAAAGAGGAAATGGGGAACCCAGGATATATGCCAGGATATATAGGAGTTTTTAATAGGACCAGGTAATCAGAACAAAAAGCTACTGATAATAAAAAGAAACTAGACATCTGAAGTTAAGTGCTTTTCTATGTATGGGAAGACGCAAGAGTCTGGGCTCCCTTCTGAAATCGTTCCTTTGCTACGCACCTCAGCTGTCTGGGGCCAGTACCCTATGTTTTCTCATCCTGAGCTTTCTCAGGGCTCACCGTCAGGGGTGGCTGCAGTCACTGATGACTGCAGGCAATATTTTATTTCTCAAGCAGCTGAACCTACAACTAATCAACTTGCCACATATAACCAATAATTCACAGGAAATACAAAAGTTAGAGAAACAAGTAAAACGACAGCTCGAGGGAACAATCAGTCAAACCCAGAGCATGAGACGTTATACGGGAAAAGCGACCTGGTTTCTCCAACAAACTCAAAGGCATGAGGAAAAATAAGAATTACCATTACAGAAAAAGAGAGGAAAGAAGCAACCAATGGGTGGGCCTTGTTTGGATCCTGTATTGAACAGACCAATCGCAAGAAAACATTTCTGAGCTGGTCAGGTAAATTTGAATATGGCCTGGGTAATATCAAAGGCTTCTTATTGATTTAATTAGGGGTGGCAGTTATGTTGGAAGAGAAAGGGCCTCATCAGTTAAAGATGCTGACTGAAGTACTGATAGGTGAAATGACATGATATCTTGGATTTGCTTTAAAACACTCCAGCAAAAAGAAATGAAATAAAGAAATGAAGACATGAAAAGTATGGACCTGAAAAAGGATCTGGAAAATGTTGAGAAATACTGAAGCTAGGAAGTAAGAATATTGGGATTCATTATATATTTGATATGTCGTAAGTGAGAATTTTAAAAAGAAAGAAAGGAAGAAGAAAGAGAAAGAAAGAAAGGAAGGGAGGGAGGGAGGGAGAGAGAGAGAGAGAAAGAAAGAAAGAAAGAAAGAAAGAAAGAGAGGGAGGGAGGGAGGGAGAGAGAGAAAGAAAGAAAGAAAGAAAAAGAAAGAAAGAAAAAAGAAAAAGAAAGAAAGAAAGGGAGGGAGGGAGGGAGAAAGAGAGAGGGAGAAAGAAAGAAAGAAAGAAAGAAAGGAAGGAAGGAAGGAAGGAACGGGAAGGGAGGGAGGGAGGCAGGGAAGAAAGAGCAGGGAGAAAGGAAATGTCAGGGCTTATCATTATAACTGCCCCTCTCCCATTTTGGCCAGCACCGTTTTTCTCTCTTGAAGCCTTGGTTTGAAAGTCATCAAAATGGTTATTGTTGGTTTTTACATTTAGTTTGTTAAGTGAAAAGAAAGGATGAGAGTGGAGGTATAATGTAATATGATGGGGGGAAAGTACGCTTTGTCTTAGTAAGAATTTCTTTTGCTGGAACTTGCAGGGAGTTAGACTCTGGTGAACTGGACTGTCCGTGGGCACAGCCCTCCCACTGCAGCTCTGTTAAAGAATGTTTCCACAAACATAAGTCCCAGACCTTCTGCATCAGTGGACCCTGGTGACACTTCTATTCAATGACTCGCCGGTTGTCACCATGTAGGATTAGATCATGATGTCAGTGGTTTAGCACATGGGTCTGCAAACATTTTCTCTAAAGGGACAGATAATAAATATCTTCAATTTTGCCAGTCATGTGGTAACTGTCACCACAGAACTCTGCCACTGTAAAGAGAAAGCCATGGATAATACATAAACAAATGGGAGTGGCTGTGTTTCAATAAAACTTTATTTACAAAAACAGACAGCATGGCAGATTCGGTCCAAGGGCCATAGTTTTCCAACCTCTGGTGTAGGAGACTATGCTGATTCTGTCCAGTGTTTAGACTGAGAACTACTATGGAAATGGGTGTTTCTAACAAATATATATCTATTATTACATATGTATATAAATTTACATATATATATGCTTTTTCAATGAATACTTTAGAAGTACTTCCCAAAATATAGAAGTATCCAAAAATATTGAAAAATAATAATTTGTAAAATCATAGTATTATGAAGGCTTAGGAGAAATACCTAACTCCCCAGCTTTTATTTCCTCTGATAGATCACAGGCTAAACACAACTTACAGACAAAAGCCACCTAAGGTCTTTATTACTGTAAGTCCCAAAGCTTGGACAACAACAGGTCTTGATGGGAATTAGGTCCCCTTTCAGTGGGGGGCACGACCGTCCTGCTTAGGCAGGTCTGAGAAAGCGCGCTCTCCACTGACGAAGTTCTTGTACCATTACTATTTTGATCAAGGCTGTCTTACCCCAACCAAACCCTGAAAATTCACAAACATGAGTAGAAAAATATTTTCCTGTCACAATCAAACAAATTACAAAACAGTAATGAGAAAAAAAATTGCTTAAAATACCACTCTTCCAATCAAATCTGCTGTTGACCTATCTTTCCCTCATACTTCTCCAGTCCTCGATGGCCCGTGTACTTTACTTCAGAATCGCACTCATGGCATATGTGCCATTCTGACTCCCGAGTACAGTTTAGGTCCACAGCCCACCTGCCCCACCCCTGTGGCCTCATCAGAACCACCATTCTACCCCTCCTCAGTGAGTACAGAACACCCCCAATCATCCTGGGGGCAGATTTACATCCTCTCCCTCTCCTTAGATTAAGGAGCAACATATCCCCCCTCCTAAGGGAGAGAAGGGAGGGGTCCTTTAAGATCCAGAGAGCGGGTTTCTTGGAGTAACTTTAGGAGATGCTGGGCTCAGAGGTGACCTGTCTAAGGAAAGGCTGCTGAGTTCTGCAGATGCTTGAGGGATGTAAAGGGAAATGTTTTCATCTAGAGCAGCCCTTGCCTGGAGCACACCCAACCTGAAGGCTGATTGCAATCCAGCTATTTCTAACCAACCAGAACTGATCAATGACTAAGAACCGGGAGTGACCCAGTGTGACAGCACCTCACACACCTAAATTCAGACTCTTCTGACCAATGAACAGTGTGGCTTGTTTCAACCAACCGAGTGCAGACTGACAGCCTCATGGCGCCGGTCCAGAGTGCAGACCTCAATCACTCATTAGCAGAGTCTCTGCGAGCTCACACCTGCCTTTGGACATATTAGACCTCCGAATCTTCCCTCTTTCAACATCCCAGGGACCTGATTCATTGCTGTGAATTCCCTTATCGACAAGCAAACAGACTTGGGGGCCCCTGCAGTGGTCACTGTGTACAGGAACTCAAAGAAGAGAAGGAGATTCCAGGACAGGACAGGAGACAGGCTCTCCTTGAGAGGCAGAGCACCGTGGTTCCGTCCAGAGCTCACCAGCTGCGGATGGGACCAGATGGGACCACAGACCCACCACAGGGCTGGGAAGTTGCCCCCTCATTGTCAGCCTCCCTCCCGGGTTCGCCCATCACTCCCTGGCCCTGGGGGCAGCCGAACAGACCATGACAGGATGGCTGTGGGGGCGGCAGGAGCTACCTGTGCAGTCCACTCGAGATGTCGTGTTTTTGTCACTTGTCAGAGAAAGAGCCGTCGGGTCAGACATGTGCGCCCTGGAAGCAGAGCGAGCGCCTCCCCTCCAGCCCTGCGGGCTCGCCTGGTGGCCCCGTGGGTGGTGAGAGGGGCAGGCTGCCCGGTCCCACGCCTGCATCACCAAAGTTGGTGCAGAGCAGAATGTGGACTTTGGGGCTTTAGCACCGGCCCAGTGACTCTGCCTATGGAAACCGGGGTACAGTGTGGTCAGAGACTCCCTGTCACCCAGGACATTGGTGATCCATCCCGGGACAGCAATCATGCAGTGGCCGCCGCACCACCACATTCACCATTCACCCCCGAACTATTCCTGCCTCTGCCTTACCCGGAGTTTGGGTTCCATTTGTCCTCTGTGCCCAGGTCGGTTTCTTTCACCGTCTCCTTACACTTTGCGCTTGCGGAGTCCATCTCCCTTAGATGCACTGGGGAACGCCTGGCCCCAGCATCCAGGACCCACCACCAAAGTAGTTCACACAGAAATCCAGGTGGTGTTAGAACCACACGCTGATTTCCAAGTCGCAGAGACCTGGGTCTCTGGACAAGCAACGTCCCTGATGCTTGGCTTTCTTGAGAATATAAAAAGGACCAGGATAGATTTACCCGCAGGGTTGATGTGAGGACTCGGTGGGCTACCTCACGTGTAGACTGGTATAGCCCAATCCCTGAGACACAGGGACTCCCGGGACTCGCTGGTGCAGCTCTCTGCCCTGTGCGAGGCCTTATTCTTGGAGGTGTAGCAGTTGCAGGGAGATGTGTCATCCTCTTGTCCAGCAGGTCAGAGCTAAGGAGCCCGGCCAGCCCAGCTTCTCACGGCTCCTCCTGTCACTAACAAGCCGGTTCTTCCGCTTCTGTGGGTTGAAGAGCTTCCCTCCGTGGCACAGTCTGACTCAGGGCTGAATCAGAATGCGTGTGCAATCAGAGACTCAGAAGATCTCAGAGCTACAGAAAGCCATTGTACAGTTCACGCTGAGAAAAACCTCAGAAACCATTCACGGTGCAGGACGGGGAGGGCACCTGGGCTAAACCCCTCGTCCACCACCTCCCAGCCGTGCCTCCTTGGAGAGAAAGAAGGAAGGAGGGGAGGGAGGAAGGAAAGAAAGAAAGGAGAGAGGGAGAGAGGGAGGGAAGGAAGGAACAGAAAGAAAGGAAGGAAGCAAGAAAGAGAAAGGGAGAAAGAGAAAGAGAGAAATAAAGGAAAAGCGGGGGGAGAGGGAGAAAAGGCATGAGTTTTAGTCTTGTTGCAATGATTATTCTTTTCTCTTTTTTTATAAGCAACGTCCTGGCTGGCCATTTGCCATAACAAAGGAGATAGTCACAGAGGACTTTCCACGTCCCTTAATCTACGGGGTCACTTACACTCCTACAAGCCCCGTCCCTCAGGAGCTGTCCTGCTTCACCCTCCCAGGTCCAGATCCGGGTCCAGGTCCGGGCGCGCTGGCATTTCACGCGAGCGAGTGCACGTCTGCACGTGGTGGCACTGGCCTCTCCTGCTGTCATCGGAATGGCCGCTTTGACTTGGGCTCTTACAATATTTGCACTTGAACCTGCCCCACAGGATCGAACTGTCCCCCTGTGTTTTGGTATGAACCTCTCAGGGTCCTCTCCCGCTCTCTACACTTGCCAGTGAACAGCCCTGGTAGCTGCCACTGGACCAAGGGAAGAAGCAGAAGCTGAACACTCTGCAAGGAGCCGGGGGTTTCTGAACTGCCCTCGGTGGCTGTTCCTCTCCATGGCTCTGCGTCCACACCGCCCACCAGGCCCTTCCTATGTCAGTGTTGACAGTAACGGCCCGCTCGCAATTCTTTTTCACGGCACGTTTTTTTTTCTTTTTTAAAGGAGGAGCCACAGGTCTGAAATTCTGCCTGTTACTAACTCTGCAGTTTCGAGCGAGCACCTGAGTTTCACTGGCTCACGGGTCCGTCTGTCCAGGCTCTTTGCAGAGGCTCAGAGTCCATTTCCACCTGGTCCCAAGGGCAAGTGGTCCAGGCTTTCCCTTCTCTGGCGCCATCTAGAGACAAATAAGTGTAACCTGGGTGCCACCTGCCAACAGCACCCTTTGGCTTTCTCAGTAAGCTGAAAGGCAAAGAGCTCTGAACGATCAAGTCTCCATCTTCTAATTTTCTAAAACCAACTCCCTGCTGCTTCCAGTTCAGGACCTTGAGGAAGACGTATTTCAGACCACTGAGGGACTTGATGGATTCCCAGCAGTCAAGTCGGAATAGCTTTGTCGGAAGAACACACGGTGGTTCTGCAGCCAGGAAGGTCTTGCCGGCTCCCTCCAGCTCCAGTGCCTCGATGGGGCTGGCCGTGCGGAACTCTCTGGAGTTCCGTGGGCTCCCCTCGTGGTCTCCCCCCAGGGGCCGCTGCCTTGGAACAAGAGCTCAGGGCTGGAGCTGCTTTGGGTGCAAGTGCCCTGCCTCTCTGCTATCTGGGTCGAGTCCAGAGATTAGATAAACCATGAGAAACGCAGTGGCACTGCATGGGGACACTCAGAAACACGTCCTTCTCCGGCCCTTGGCAGCTGGCCGCAGGGAGAAGCAGAGAGATGCTGTAGGAGAAGCAACGAGGGCCCTGAGATTCAGAGCCTCACGAAACGCCCATGATTTTACGAGAGCTGCATCCCAGCATCGATGCGGGCCGGAAGCCTAGTCCTGACCCAGCTGGAGGTGGGTCACTTTCCCTGGAGGCAACCCAGTGCCGCCCAAATATTCCTGGGCTCTGGGAGGAGCCCACACAGAGGCTCATGTGACAAGTGACTCACAGTTAACGTTTATAAATCAGATTGCTGAATAAGCTCCTACCTCCTACCCCTCCCACGGAACAGATACACGTCCACAGCAACCCGGCCGGCCAGGTGAAACCAGGATCCTCGGACTCCTGAAAGCCCTCAGGATGAGCCGGGGGCCTTGGCCGGCAGCCCCTCCCTTTCTTCCTACACTCCAGACCACCCCTCACCCCGGGGGTCTCCTGCGCTCCCACAAGGAGGCGGCGTGCTCTCCTGCTGGCAGTCAGTAATTCTGGGGTCACCAGAACCCAGAGGATGATTTACAGGGGAGAAGGGACATGAGAGGAGAGGAGAGGAGAGGAGACCCCCTTAAAGCTGAGCCCCGGGGAGGAACCCCCTTGCCTGGGTCTTCTGCTGGTACTGAGACGGGCAAGCCCGAAGGAGAGAGTTTCCAGTTGGCCCTAAAGGTTGTGTCCTGAAAGCTCCCCAGGTGGAGAGGTGGGCAAGGAACTGGACCAACTCTAATCCAGCTGGGTTGAAACAGACTCCCGTGAGCGATGCCTCGGCCCTGCTACTGTAAACAGAAAAATCTAAGCTCAGGGCGTGTGCACGTGTACGTGAGTGTGTGTGCGTGTCCGCGCATGCGCGCGCGTGTGATTTCCCCCTCCCAACACCAGGCTTGTGTTAGCAGGTAGACTCTGAGCTCTGCGGCCCAGGGGACGCTCAGCGCTGACCTCTGCGTGGGCCTGCAGGCTGGCTCTGCGTGCGGCCTTCATCAAGGCCACCTGCAGACTCTCAGAGGGGGAGGTTGACAGACACTTCTGCCTATTTTCTGGACGCTGCTGCCTGCGGTCTCTAAAGCAGGTTGAAAAGCCTGTTAAACTGGACCCGTGGGCCTCCCGCCGCAGAATTCCATTTTCCTGGGTCCCTTTCTTCCTATAGAAGCACTTTATAAGGATTTTTCACCCCTCGCATTTGCTGGTTTAATTTCCAAACCACGCTCTGATATAAACCTCGTGTCCAGCTGCTTTGGCCAGACGTGGGAGCGGAGGCCTCGGAGCTCTGAGCTTTGGGACAGGTCTGGGGGCCGTCCCAGCCCCCCTGCAGCCACGCCCTGCTGTGTGCCTCTCCTCGGGCAGATATTAGCACCCGATCAGAGACACGCTGTGCTGCTTAGAGGAACATTATCTACAGGCTCACCACGGGACTTTCTAGAAGATACCAGACCTGCCCAGACTTCTCCCTCCTGCAGTGACGCTTCACCCTCATACAGGCGACTCGTTCCTCTCCGGGTCTAGGAGCACCTGCTTCCCCCACACGTCGAGATATGTCACCTGAGCCAGGTGAGGACGCACGGACACGCCGGCAGGAAGTGTCTCCGGTACCTTGCCTGCTGCAGCAGATTTGAGCGCTCTCTTGGTGGGGAAAAGTGGGCCCATTCTTGCCGTGGTGGAAGACTTTGGAGCAGAAACCCCAGCAGTGAGGATGACTGTCATTCCACTCAGCAAACCTGCGGCACGGCTTTACCGTAGGAAACGTGAGATTGTAAAGAAAGTAAAGCACAGCCCTTGCCTTTGGTGACCTTGCTCTGCCCTTGATGATATCATCCTCCTCTGTGTGCCTGGACTGAGAACGCTTTTCACTTCACTTTAAAACTCGTGCGACCATAATCACCCATCCAAGAAACAGACCTCTCATTCACACATGGTAAAAGGGGGAAGAAATAGAGCTCCTGGCGTTCCTGGGGGCTTCTTAACAATGAAAGGAATAGAAAGCTCGCCTTCCTCCAGCTCTCTGGAACTAACAGATCTATCTGGCCGTTTGACCGTGGGAGCAGCCGACTGCCGGCTCGAACACCACGATAAACGTCAGTCACATTCTCCTCTGCCAGCCATCGCTTGTGCAGCCTTGGGAAGTGTGTTCTCCTGGGAAGGAGAGTCCAGTGAGAGCCAGAGCATTCAAAGCAGGGCCCAGTCTCCCAGTTTGAGCTTCAAAATCGAAGCGGACCCTCCGCTTCCTGATGCTTTCCCTGGAGTCACCAAGCAAGAGGCCATGGTGTCCCGGCCGGGGGTTTGTATTCTCCAGAGCTCCCACCTTCCCGGCCTGGGGCAAGAGGCAGCTCCAGAGGCTTCTCTGGGTGTAGCTGCCGCTCTGGTGGGTGATACTTTGCTGCTACCGCCTGGGGCAGATGCACCGCTGTGACCACCAAGGCTTGCTTCCCGGACTCCTTTGCCAACAGAACGGCCATTATCTGAAAGTCTGTGGAGCAGGCTCAGAGCCACCCACGGTGCCAGGCCCTAACCTCTGGGTCCTGCGAGTGTGACCTTATTTGGAAAAAGCATCTTCGCAGATGTGATTCAGGTAAGGATCTTGAGATGGGGAGATGATCCTGGATTCTCTCTGGTTGTGCCCTGAATGCCAGTGCATTTGGCATAAGAACGTGGCATAGCAGGTGAGACCCACGCGAGAGGAGGGGCGACGGGACCACGGCGGCCAGGATGGGAGCGACGCGGCCACACGTGACGGATGCCAACGGCCTCCAGAAGATGGAAGCAGTGAAGAAAGATCCTCCCCTAGAGCCTCTGGGGGCAGCGTGGCCCCGCCAACACCTTGATTTCAGCCCCAAGCTGATGGCAGATTTCTGGCCTCCTGGGCTCTGAGAGAATAAATTCCTGTGGTTTTAAACCACCAAGTTTGAGGGGAGTTATTTATCTCACCATCAGGAGATGAAGACAGCCTCCAAACCCGGAAAGAAGTGACTTCACATCCTGGTTGAGGAGGATCCCATCTTGTCCCGACTGGCTTATCAGAGCAACTGGTAACAAGGCAGGCATGCATCCACTCTTCTAGAGACCACCGTTACATGACAAACCTGCTTATACTCCAGACTGGAAAGACAGAGGCACCTCACATAAATGTGCAAGAGAATATGCAGCTGGGGTACCTTCCCCAAGCATTTCCAGGGTCCCCCCAATTTCCAAAGGGAATCTAGAACACACACACCAGCCCCGTTGCAAATGCTGAAAGTGTTACTACAGCTATCAGTACAAAAGCAAGCTCTACCCCCAGGGGCCTCAACAACCCTCCCAGTGCCCCCATCGTGGCCAGGCCGCACCGGGGCATGGAGACGGCACCCTGGCTTGGAGCCCCAGATCACGCACTGTGCCAGCCAACACGCTTGCAGTTGCAAACAACCGGAAACTCGGTTCAGATTGGATTAACCAAACAAGGGCTGCTGTTTGAAAGATCCAGAGTAGGAAGGCCAGGCTCCAGGGTCTCTGGATCCAGTGCAGACCCAGTGTCACCAGGAACCTAGTGTATTTTCACCAGGGTCTGATTTATTCTCAGACCCACTTCCTTACAGTAGCGAGATGGCAGCTAAAATCCTGGGTGACATTGGTTTTATTTGTATCCTTGCAGAGAAAAAGAGCTTTTCCTTCTCCACCAACTGAACAAACACAACGGACTTCACGGTAATGGATGTCTCCACCGCAGCCCATGCCCAGTAATCATTGTGACCCAGGGAATGTGCTGTCCAGTTTGCTGAGACCTAGGTTAGGGGTCCAGTCTGGAACACCTCTGCAGTCAGGTGGGTGTGTCGAGCATCCAGCCTTGGAGCAGGGAGGGAGACTCTGCCCACCTGTCCCACCCAGTGTGGGACATGGCGCAGGAGTGGGGCAGCTCCGTTGGCATGCGTCTCATGGACAGACAGGGATCCTTCTGATATAATTAGGATCATCACGTTTCTGGACCACGTGCCTCTTGCGCAAGCGCCTGGAGACCTGCAAACAGAGGCTGCTCCGGCCCCGGTAGCTCGTGGACCTCGGCCGCCGGCTCCCCCTCTTTCTTCCTCACCACCCAGGACCCTCCGCGAGGCGCCTCTGCTTTCTGCTGCTGGCCTCCTGCACCCCCTTCGCTCAGTCTGCCTCAGGTAAGCCCTGGAGCCAGGCTTACGGGGGCCATGGGGGTCTCATGCCCAGGGAATGGGGACCAAGCTGTACTGGGGAGTGGGTCAGGGTCTAGAAACAAGAAATAAATCTGGACGTCAGCCAAAGAGAATGTCTCGGGGGAAACGCTCATCGCTTTCTTAACTGCCTGGCACACCGCCCCTCAGCATCTCCACAGACTGAGAGGGAGGGTCGTTTCCCGGGAACGACGGGCGGCAGGGAGAGAGTGAACTGAGTGTCCCTGCCGTGCTCTCGGGACAGCAGACGTGGTTGGAGCTGGAGCGGGCCTTGGGGAGAAGCCCCAGGTCGGAGGGCGTCCCTGGGGCTCCTGGGCTGTCTGCCGCGCCCGGAGCGAGGCCGGGTGTGGGAGGAAGCTGGACCGAGCAGACACCAGCGTCCTCCCCGGCCCCACGCCTCCTGGCAATGTGCCTTCAGGTGGGCGTCCTAACACTCAGTCGTGTCCCCTGCAGAGCCCGGAGGGGCCCAGAGGCTCTGCTGAGGACCAGTGAGGTGAAGCAGCCCAGACATTTAGGGGGTGGTTGCTGCCTCTTATTTCTGCCCTTTTTCATCCCTTGTGTCCTCTGACTCCCCACCACGCCAGCCCTTCCTGAGCCCCCGGATGCAGGGGCGAGGGCCCCTGACCCCGCTGCTTCTTCTGCCCAGCGCCTCTGGCCACACGTCCCCGCGCTTTCGTGTCCGGGGGCGTGCAGTGCACAGCGTGCTGAGCTTCTCATCAGACGGCCTGAGGTTGCAGATCCCCCTGTGCCCCTCGAGCAAGGTGGACCCAGGCCGGGGCTCTCAGCATCCGCGTTCGGGGCAGACACTTCAGTATCTGGCCTTTTTGGAGTCAAGCCTGTCCTGCCAGCCAGGAGGCACGGGCAGCAGAGGCAGAAGGGAACACGGGTTCCGAGAGAGCCACCTGCAGAAGGGGCCACCTGGCCGGCCGCTCAGGGCACATACGTGGCCCAGCCTTCACAGGGAACATTCTTCCCTACTGAGCAGCTGACGTATATTTTCCTCTCCACAGCCTAGGTCCAGGCCAGACAGAAAATCTCTTAATGCTCCCAGAATGGGGCCCATGTTATTGCGCGATACACCGGACACCCGCCAGTTCCTGTTTCGGTGGAAGAAAGAAATGCTGCAAGGGCCGATGAGGGCCCGGAGGACAGGGGCCCGGAGAATGAAATAGGGCAACTACTTTAACTCTGTGAGTTCTATTGTATAATTTCCTGAAAATAAAGAAATGACCTGGTGCTGTCTTTACAAATGGTAATTACTGTGCATAAGAATATTTGGGAGAGACGTGCGTGTTGAAGCCGAGACAGAACGATGTGTGCACAGCGGGCGTGTGTGTCGGGCGCGGGCCTGGTGCACCTGAAATGGGGGATGCTTTTATGTCGAAATGGCAGGGTTTCCGTTATGTGCTACAAGAGAGGTTTCTATGAACATAATGCTGGGGAAGGTAGTTTTATGTGGCCTGTGGTGTGCTTATACCAGGCAGACGTGTGTGCAGGGGAGAAAGCCAGGATATTTAATTAGGAATTTACCTTGTTCTGTTTTCCATATATGCTGAGCCATTTTCTGGGTCATTTAAAAGTTTATCAGTTGACTCTGTAAGACCCCATCCCCAAAACTTAATGGTTTAATACAACCACCACCTGCTTAGCTCATGATGCCAGATTGGTGTTAGACCTGCGCGGTCTCCTAGGAGTTTCGACTCGCCCAGGAAACAACAAGAGTCGGAAGTCGATGCAAAACGCAAGAGGTTTATTGAAGGCCGGTGCACCGGGGTTCCTTGGTCCTCACGCAGGAGGTCGAAGAAGGAACCCTTTTGGGCGCGAATATGTCAGTTTTATAGGTTCCCACTTCCCCGTATGTAAATTATAGATTTGGTTGTGTTCTCCTGCTGATTGGTCCCGGCTTAGGCTCGGACCAGAGAGGAAACTTGTCCCCAGCTGCCTGATTGGTCTTTGACAGACACCTTTTTTACATTTTGTTATCTCCCTCCTTCTCCCCAGCTGTCTGATTGGTCTTTGACAGACACCTTTTTTACATTTTGTTATCTCCCTCCTTCTCGGAAGGGGGCCGGACATCCTGGAAATTCACCCATTGTCTAAGAAGCCCCTATTGTCTGGAGAGTTCTTAATCATTAGCTGGAACAATGTCCCTCGAGTCCCACATTCCCCCCTTTTTCTTGTGACTATTGATTCCAATCATGGAATCTCAACCTTCTGTTCGTAAACTTTGGTACTGTTGTCTTAACATTAGAACTTGTACAGTACTGATACGTTCTCTAATAAATGCTATCAAGTGATTTAGAACACATGGTCCAAAAGTTAAAATCAACAATAAAACAATAAGAGGTCCCAACAGAGTAGAGATTAAGGTGGTAAACCAGGGGGACTTATCAAACCATGATTGAAACCATCCTTTTTCGTTCTCTCCCTTTGCCTTTTATCTAAGCGTTCCCTTAGTTTATCCATGGTTTTGGTAATGGTTCCTGAATGATCAATATAAAAGCAACATTCTTCTTTTAGAGCGGCGCATAATCCCCCTTCCTTAAGAAACAGCAAATCTAGGCTGCAACACTATTTCTGAAAGTGAGGTGAGTGATTCCTTTAGTTGAGTTATGGAACTTTCTAATGCTCGAAGGTCGATGTCTACAGCCTGTCTTAAACTTGCATAATACTGGGGTTGTTGTATGAGGGCTGTGGTTCCTGTTCCTATCCCGGCAGATATTCCTAGTCCTAGAAGGACAGCCAATGTGAGGGTTACAGGTTCTCTTTTGTTTTTTGTTTTTCCTACATATTCATCTAAAAAGGATGAGTCTGAATGGTAGATAAGTCTAGGGACTAATTGCACTAACACACAAAAGTCAGCTGAAGTATTAAGAACCTCTAAAGAGACACAAGGGGTGAGCCCCGTGTTACATGTCCACCATCCATCTTGAGGAGGTACAAGATATCCTGAGCCTGAAGGGAGGCTAAAATCATGACAAAGGTGTCTATGGGACTGGGGAGGTGTTCCTATACAAGTACCATTTCCAAAAACCGAGGACAGGGTTAATTTACTGTTCTCTTCTTGCTTCCATCGACATTGGTCTGAGGAGGTAGAATTAGTATAGTTGGAGCTATATCCTATAGCATCATAATAAGGGGGAGGGGCAGCATAGCAAAGCCAACATGATTTTGTAGCCTCTGTGTTTGTAGCATTGAGAACCGTAAAGGCTGCCTGCACCAAAGAAAGCATCCTATCCTGAGGAGTCCCAGGCTTAACTGTGGGTTCTTTGGATCCAGAGGTTTCATTAGTCTCATTCTTTGTTGACGTAGTTGAAGGGGCCGGGGGAAGCAAAGGGGGGCCAAGTATGGGATTTGGGCCTATTGATATAGGAGCAGGAGTCTCAATCTTTAGCTTAAGGGTCATTAATATTCCTAAATCATATCCCCTCATGTAAAATCTAACGCCCCAAGAATGACCATTTATCCATTTTTTATCTCTTTTTCCGGGATTACTAAAGGAAATTTTAAGGGGATGACACCATCCTGAACATTTACTCCGGTGTCCGGTATCCTCATTATGAGAATAATTAGCCGTTACAGTAATAAAATCCCAAGTTGAGGTGGGTTTCCAATTAGTATCCCCGGTAGTTTCACATCCCCAGCTTTTGCAATAAAAGTTTTCAGTTCCACCACATTTATAATTCAGAGATCAAGGGCGGTGGAACCCGGGGCATACGTAGAAAGTGAGGATACCAAGCATCATTCTTTTGCCTGCATTTTTGCAACCCGGCCCAAACCAATCAGTTTCCGAAACTTTGGAAGGGGCAGTGTTCATATCATGAGAATCTTCTGTATCCCAATAAGGTGCTCCTATAGCCAATTTACAAACATCAGGAAAAAGATCTGGCCACCAGGTCCAGGGGGGTGCAGTATGACTAATGGACCAGGTTACATCTCCAGTCTGAGAAATTACCTGCCAAGTTAAACGTTGGGGGAGGTGAGGGCTAAAATCACTTACAGTCAGTAAAGGCAGTAAAACCAAAATTATAAGTCTTAGGTTCGTAGAAGCTTGAGTTTGCGCGGGTTGTCGGTTCTTTGGGCCCGCCATCCTGATGATGCCGTCGCTGGTGCAGCCTTCACATGTGAAGCATGGATCCAGGCAGCGATGCCGTCCACTTTTATGGCCATTGGGGTGGTGAGGAGGACGGTGTATGGTCCTTTCCATGGAGGTTCCAACGTCTGGGTTCGATGCCGACGGACGTATACGGAGTCTCCGACTTGGAAAGGATGAGTTTCTCCCGGTGTTCCCGGTTGGTAGGCCTTGGCGAGTTGGGACCATATTTCTTTCTGGACCAATTGGAGTCCCAGTAGCCTAGCATATAAGTCAGTGTTATTTTGACAATCAGGTTTTATTTCTTTTCCTAAAGTGAGGAGGGGAGGCGGGGCACCATATAATATTTCAAAAGGAGTAAGATGGTATCGGGAAGGTGTATTTCTAACCCGGAATAGGGCCAAAGGAAGGAGCACCGTCCAATCGGTACCGCCAGTCTCCAAGGACAATTTAGTTAGGGTCTCTTTTAGAGTCCTATTCATTCTTTCTACCTGACCTAAACTTTGGGGTCTATAGGCACAATGTAATTTCCAATCAGTCCCCAAATATCTGGCCACATCCTGACTTACCTGGGCGACGAAGGCTGGACCATTATCAGACCCTATTACCTTTGATGCTCCAAATCGAGGAAAAATTTCTTCTAAAATCTTCTTGGCTACTACAGCAGCTGTTTCTTTCTTTGTTGGGAAAGCCTCTATCCATCCTGAAAAAGTGTCTACAAAAACTGAAAGGTATTTATTACCGTACCTTCCAGGACGCACTTCGGTAAAGTCCACTTCCCAGTAAGTTCCTGGGCGGTCCCCCGAGTCTCTTTCCAGTTTCAAGTTTCCCTTTGTGAGCATTTACCTGTTGACATGGGACGCATTCCTGCACAATTTGTTCAGCTAATTTTGTCATTCCAGGGGTTTCGTACCCGGCTTTTTGTAACAAGGCTACCATCTTTTTAGTCCCCAAATGTGTCCATCTGTGCATCTGTTGAAACATGGATTCTGCTTGCTGAGGGGACAAAGTTCCTTTTGTTGTGGCCGGGATGATTTCTTCGTCGCGGCCTGGTTTTTCAGGAACTTTATCTGACAGTCCTAGAATGACTTCTCCCGATGCTATTTCTCGGGCCACTTGGTCAGCCATATTATTTCCCCTAATTATTGGGGTATTTCCTTTTTGATGTCCAGGGCAGTGGATGATACTGACTTTAGTAGGAAGCATGAGTGCAGTCAACAAAGCCACGATTTCGTCTTTGTTTTTAATTTCTTTGCCACCTGAAGTTAGTAGCCCTCTCTGTTGGTAAATGGCACCGTGGATATGAGCGGTAGCAAACGCATATCTACTGTCTGTGTAGATGTTTACTTTTTTATTCTCTGCCATCTCTAATGCCCTCGTCAGGGCAATTAATTCAGCTTGTTGGGCTGAGGTGCCTTGTGGTAGCGCCGCTGCCCATATGACTTGTTTTCCGTCTACCACGGCTGCCCCAGTTCGACGCTTACCTTCCTCCAGGAAACTGCTCCCATCCGTGAACCAGGTGAAATCAGCATCAGGGAGGGGCAGGTCCATCAGATCTGGCCTACTGCCGTGTGCTGCGGCTAGCACTTCCTGACAATCATGTATGATGGTGGAGCCTTCCAAGTCAGGATCAGGTAGCAAGGTGGCTGGATTGAGTCCTGTGGCTGGAGCAAACTTGATGCGATCTGAGTTTAGCAACAGGGTTTGGTAATGGGTCATCCTGGCATTAGTTAGCCACCTATCCGGTGGTTGACGGACTACATTTTCCAGGGCATGAGGAGCTGTTATCGTTAGATTTTGTCCTAAAGTTAGTTTGTCAGCATCTTTGACTAGAACGGCCACTGCAGCGATTATCTTTAAACAGGTGGGCCATCCTGATGCCACAGGGTCCAATTTTTGTGACAAATAAGCAACTGGGCGATGCCAGGGACCCAATTTCTGAGTCAATACTCCTTTTGCAATGCCCTTATTTTCGGCCACATATAAATGAAAAGGTTTGGTTACATCTGGCAGTCCTAGGGCTGGAGCTGAAAGTAAAGCTCGTTTGATTTGGTCAAAAGCCCGTTGTTCCTTATCGCCCCAAACGAAAAGAGTGCTGTTTTTGGTTAGAGGGTACAATGGGGCTGCCAGCTCAGCAAACCCTGGAATCCATAGTCTACAGAATCCGGCTGTCCCCAAAAATTCTCTAACCTGCCTGGCGTTTTTGGGAGCCGGAATTTGGGCCACCGTATCCTTTCTGCTCTCCGTGAGCCATCTTTGCCCCCCTTTTAATAGATACCCCAGGTAACTGACCTGTTGTTGGCATATTTGTGCTTTCTTGGCTGAGGCTCTATATCCCAGGGTTCCAAGTTCCGTTAACAGTTTTTCAGTACCCTTGATACAATCTTCTTGGGTCTCAGCAGCTAATAAAATATCATCAACGTATTGGAGTAATGTTACCTGGGGATTTGATTCTCTATATAATGCCAAATCCTGATGGAGGGCTTCATCAAGATGGTCGGGGAGTTCTTAAATCCCTGAGGTAGCCGTGTCCATGTCAGCTGACCAGACATTCCCGATGTTGGATCTTTCCATTCGAAGGCAAAGTAGGGTTGGCTCAGGGGAGAGAGTCTTAAACAGAAAAAAGCATCTTTAAGGTCCAAAACAGTATACCACGTATGTTGAGGTGGAAGAGTGCTCAGGAGGTTGTAAGGGTTTGGAACTGTGGGGTGGAGGTCTGCCACTCGTTTGTTTACCTCTCGTAGATCCTGCACCGGCCGATAATCATTTGTTCCTGGTTTCTTTACCGGCAGGAGAGGGGTGTTCCATGCTGATTGACATCTTATTAAGATGCCCAAGTCTAGTAGCCTCTGTATATGGGGACGGATACCGTCTTTGGCTTCTCTACTCATGGGGTATTGACGGACCGTTATTGGGGTGGCAGTTGCCTTGAGTTCCACTAGCACCGGGGACCGATTTTTGGCCATCCCCATTCCGGCAGTTTCTGCCCAGGCTTGAGGGAACCGAGTTACCCAATCAGTAACATTAACTCGTGAGGATGAAGGCTGCTCGTATAATTTATATTCATCTTCTAATTTCATAGTCAATATTTGAAGTAACCTTCCCTTATTATCAGTTATGGTGGGACCTTCTGGCTGAAAGTGGATTTGAGCCCCTACTTTGGAGAGTAAATCTCTTCCCAGCAAAGGATAGGGGCATTCCGGAATAATCAAAAATGAATGGGTTACTCGTCCAATCCCAAGATCTACTGTCCTTCGTGTGGTCCATGAATATTGTTTATTCCCAGTGGCTCCTTGTACCCATGACCTTTTAGCTGAGATAGGACCTTTTGAGTGGAGAAGGACGGAGTGCTGGGCTCCGGTATCTACCAAAAATTGAACAGGTTCCCCCTCCACTTTAAGAGTTACCCGGGGCTCGGGGAGAGGGTTCGAGCCCTGACTTTCCTAGTCTTCTTCTTTCAATGTTAAGATTTTGTTTTTGGTTGGCCTTCCTCCATTCTTTTTCTTAGGGCATTCTCTCGCCCAGTGTCCTTTTTCTTTACAGTAGGCACATTGGTCCTTGTCTAATGGCCGCCTTCTGTCTGCCGTTCGCCCTTCCTGCCTATTTCTATCCCCTATATTTCTTCCTCCAACCACAGTGGCCAGTATCTTACTTAAATTCCTCTCCTGTCTCTTATCCCGTCTTATTTCATGGGCTTCCTGCTCTTTCTGCTTTCTTTCTTCCTTCTCTTCCTCTGTTTCTCTTTTGTTATATACTTTACCTGCCTCTTTTACTAACTCCTGAAGCGAAAATCCCTGCAAGCCATCTAGCCTCTGTAATTTCTTCTTAATATCAGGGGCCGCTTGATCTATGAAAGCCATTGCTATAGTAGCCCTATGTCCCTCCGAAGTTGGATCATAAGGGGTAAAGCGTCTAAAGGCTTCCATTAAACGTTCCAGGAACACAGCTGGCGATTCCTGGGGCCCCTGAGTTACTTCCCTTACCTTAGCCAAATTAGTGGGCCGTCTGGCCGCTCCATGGAGACCCGCCACCAGAGCCTGGCGATACATTTTCAGGCGCTCCCTACCTTCCGGGGCATTGAAATCCCAGTTTGGCCTGACGAGTGGGAAACCAGTATCAATCTCGTTAGGCAGCTGGGTAGGTTGCCCATTGGCGCCTAATACATTTTTTCTGACTTCTAAAAGAACCCGTTGCCTCTCCTCAGTCGTTAGGAGAGTCTGGAGCAGCTGCTGACAATCATCCCATGTGGGCTGGTGGGAGAAAACAAGAGATTCTATTAAAGCGGTAAGGGCCTGTGGATTTTCGGAAAAAGTTGGGTTATGCATTTTCCAATTATAAAGATCTGCAGAGGAAAAGGGCCAATACTGGAGAGGTCTATTCCCTTGGCCATCGGGGGGGCCATATTCTCTAAGAGGTAGGGCAGTGGAGTCCGGGGAGATAGCCCTCCGGCTCCTAGTGCCCACTGAGGGACCCCTTTCTTCTTCCATCATGGATGGTTCCCTTGGTGCTGAGGGCAGTGGAGCTGGGGGTCCTCTAGGTGGTAGGGGATTCGGGGCCGGAGGATAAGGGGGTGGGGAATCCAAAAGAAGCAAATCGGACTGCGGGTCAGGATAAATCGCCTTTGGTAGATCCGGGGCGTCGGGTAGCTTCTCCGTGTTGGGGTTTTTCTTTAAGGCTAATATCTCCGATGCTGCTGATGTATGCGTGGACGTACCTGTTGAGGAAACAAAGGGCCGGACCCACGGAGGTGGGGAGAGAATTAAATCTTCCCAGACCAAGACATATGGTACTTGGTCTGGATGTCCGTGGGGATCTATATTAAATATCTTAGACTTCAGCAGCTTAATCTTGTCTAATAAAAAGGATCCTTCGGGGGGCCATCCTATCTGAAATGTTGGCCATTCAGAGGCACACAAAGTCTGCCACTTTCCTTTCTTTACCTCTACCGAAAAATTATGGGCGCTGGCCTGAACTTCGGTCCAATAGCTTAGAGTAAGGGAAAGAGAAGTCGTCATAGTTTGTCCCATTGTCGTCCGTCAGAGAAGAAGAATAGACCACAATACAGAAACAGTTAAAACTCCACGAAACACATATACGTATGGGCCACCGCGAGCTCGCTTCAAAACCGAAACTTCTTCAGATGGCAGTTATCACCAAGGGAACTGCCGAAACCGAGTGAAGGGGAGACAGACTTTGCCTCTCCTTCCAGATGAGCCACCAGGGCGTCCCCTAGGGCTCATGGACGCCGGCTATTAGCACGTCTGCCTAGCCAGAGGTCCGATACAGATTCCATAATAAGCCGATTCTTACGGCTTTCCTCCGATAATGGCCCACAAAGAACAAGGGACAAACAGACAATCAAGCTCGAGCTTACCTGGTACCTCCAACTCCCGATGTTCTTGTGGTCCGGGGCGAGTGGAATCCCGGACGAGCCCCCAAATGTTAGACCTGCGCGGTCTCCTAGGAGTTTCGACTCGCCCAGGAAACAACAAGAGTCGGAAGTCGATGCAAAACGCAAGAGGTTTATTGAAGGCCGGTGCACCGGGGTTCCTTGGTCCTCACGCAGGAGGTCGAAGAAGGAACCCTTTTGGGCGCGAATATGTCAGTTTTATAGGTTCCCACTTCCCCGTATGTAAATTATAGATTTGGTTGTGTTCTCCTGCTGATTGGTCCCGGCTTAGGCTCGGACCAGAGAGGAAACTTGTCCCCAGCTGCCTGATTGGTCTTTGACAGACACCTTTTTTACATTTTGTTATCTCCCTCCTTCTCCCCAGCTGTCTGATTGGTCTTTGACAGACACCTTTTTTACATTTTGTTATCTCCCTCCTTCTCGGAAGGGGGCCGGACATCCTGGAAATTCACCCATTGTCTAAGAAGCCCCTATTGTCTGGAGAGTTCTTAATCATTAGCTGGAACAATGTCCCTCGAGTCCCACATTGGCAAGTGGGCTGAGCTCAGCTGACAGATTCTTCTGGTCTTATCTGGCTGCCGCAATCACTTTTCATTCCCTCCATGTAGGACTCCCCAGGTGCCCTGGAGGTGACTGTGCACCTGACGAGGGGGAGTCACGAAGAGCAGCTGCTCCTGGAGAAGCAGCGATTCCGCACCCCTGCTGGGCGAACGGTGCTGGAAACCCAGACAAGCCCCAGGGACACACACGTGCACGCACTGCACCTTCTCCTGATGGAACTACAGCCACCTGTCAAACGGTGCTTATCACGCTGGAATGGCGAGTCGTTTGTCAGTCTGAATCTATTTTAAGTACCTGAGGCAAATTCCAGGAGTAACTTTTAACTATTGTGTAAATAGGAAGCTGTGGTAGTAATCTGCATTTGGTGCAAATGTCTGAACTTTTGGAACATGGCTAAAGGGCCCAACGCTGTGCTTTGCAGAAGGTCAGCAGTGCCCTGTCCTGAGATGAGACTCGTGGACTCTGTGGAGTCGTTCACTGTAAATCACGGTGGGGACACTCCCACGGCTCTGCTTCTTATGTTTCATTAAATGTTACTATAAAGCTTTGTTTTCAAATTTTCTTTCAATTTTAATAAAGTTCTACCGTATAAGACATGCTGTACGTGGTTTTTATCTCTAAGCCTTGAAGATCATCTTAACGTTTATTTTTACTGATCAAAGCTTATGTAACTGAGAAGAAAGAGAAGCTTGGGGGGAACCTAAGACTTATTAAAAATATAGCATCTCAGGCCCTCACAGGTCCACTGATCAATAGATACACATCGCGCCTTCAACCAGCTGCTCTTTGCCCTTGAGGTACACAGTTCTGCAGTCTCTCACTTTGCTTCTTGAGCACAGGTCTGATTGGATTAGGGACCCACCCTAAAGGGCTCACCTTAATCTCATCACAGTTTTAACTCTGTGTCCATATACATTCACGTTCTGATGAATTAAATGTTAGAGCTTCAACATATGAACTTGGGGGAGGGGAACAAAATTCAGTTTATACAAGTTGGTTCATTCTATTTGTATTTTTATGTTGTAAAAAACGTACTTTTTTTAACATCTTTATTGGAGTATAATTGCTTTACAATGGTGTGTCAGTTTCTGCTTTATAACAAAGTGAATCAGCTATACGTATACATACATCCCCATATCTCCTCCCACTTGCATCTCCCTCCCTCCCACCCTCCCTATCCCACCCCTCTAGGTGGTCACAAAGCACGGAGCTGATCTCCCTGTGCTATGTGGCTGCTTCCCACTAGCCATCTATTTTACGTTTGGTAGTGTATATATGTCCATGCCACTCTCTCACTTTGTCCCAGCTTACCTTTCCCCCTCCCTGTATCCTCAAGTCCATTCTCTAATAGGTCTGCATCTTTATTCCCGTCTTGCCCCTACGTTCTTCTGACCATTTTCTTTATTATTTTTTTGGAAAAAACTTACTTTTTTTAAAATAAAAGAATAATATCCATGAATTAATGGAGACAAAAAATAAGATTGTTTGAGGTGAGGAGAAATGTAAATTGATGGACTCTGCCCTCAAATTGGATTTTAAAAGTGAGAGGGCAGCTATTGGGAATAAAAGGACTTCAAAATTTTACCTTTTTTTTAAAATTCAAATTTAAGGTTGAGTGATACCACAGCATATTTAAATGGTAAGACGAGGGTTCAAAGAGAGGGAGTGGTTTAAAATAAGGTGTACATGTTGTTTTACAGCTCATACAACTCAGTATCAAAAAAACGAACAGCCCAACCGAAAAATGGGCACAGGACCTGAACAGATATTTTCACAAAGAAGAAATTCACATGGCCACAGGCACATGAAAAGATGCTCAACATCGTTAATCATTAGAGACATGCACATCAAACCCACAGTGAGCTATGACCTCACACCTGTCTGAATGCCCTCATAAAAAATTCTTCAGCCAGAAAAGGTTGTCCAGGATACAGAGCAAAGGGAATCCTAGGACACTGTTGGTGGGAATACAAATTGGCCTAGTACTATGGAAAAGAGTATGGAGGTTCCTAAAAGAACTAAAAAATAGAACTACTATATGATCCAACAATTCCATTCCCGGGTATACATCTCAAGAAAACGAAAACACTATTTTGAAAAGATATATACACCCCAATGTTCACAGCTGCATTATTTACAATAGCTAAGATATGGAAACAACTTGCGTGTCCATCAGCAGATGAATGGATAAATAACAAGTGTTGTATATATACAAAGGAATATTACCCTACCATAAAAAGAATGAAATTTTGCCATTTGTGACAACATGGATGGACTTGGAGGGTCTTATGATTAGAAAAATACGACAAACAAAAAAAGACAAATACTGTACGTTATCACTTGTATGTGAAATCTGAAAAACAAAATGAAATAAGAAACCAGAGACAGACTCACAGATATAGAGAACAAACTAGTGTTTACCAAAGGGGAGAGGGAAGGGGGAGAGGAAATTAAAAACATGAGATTAAGGGATACTAACTACTATGTATAAAAATAAAAAAAAACATAGCTACAAAAATAAATTGTACCACACGGGGAATATTTCATTATAACTTTAAATGAAGTATATATGTCATGAAGTATAATGTTTAAAATAATTAAGTCACTATGTTGTACACCTGAAACTGTAAGGCCAATTGGCCCGAGGCAGGGGAACACAATCAGATTCACAGGTTGCATCAGACCGAAATTCTCCGGACCACCCAGTTCCAGGAACTGCCCTGGAGACATTCCGGACCACCCAGTTCCGGAAACTGACCTGGGGACTTTGAACCCAGCCCAGCCTTCCCGCCTTTCGAGGGGCGGGACTAACGTCCCCCACGATACCCGAAAAGACCACCAAATAAGGAATACCCCGCGCCCTCCCAGATTCACCACACCCCTTTCCCGTCTTCCCCTATAAAATCTTGCCCAACCCTCGCCCGGGTGCGACTTCTCTGACCCCTTTCTCTCGGACCAGTGAACCTCGCCCGTTTCGCGGTGCCGTTTGTTAAGATCCGACCTTACATTTGGTGCCAAAACCCGGGAGGGGTACCAAGCCCCGCGGGTTACCGCGCGGGCCGCTCCTCCCCTCCCCCAGGAGACAACCAGGGAACCTCTACTCATCCACCCGATCCGGCAGAAAACGGGGTAAGTCCCCCTCCCTTGTTCCCTCCGACCCTCAGAGTCCCTGCCCACCGGACTCCCTGTCCTTAATCGCGGCCGCGTCAGGGACTCCTCCGTCCTCTCTCCGGGCCTCCGGCAACTGTGGAGACGTCCCAACCGCCTGACCGCCCTCCGACCTGCCGTGAATTGGAGACTGAGACCAGGGAAGCCTCTCTCCCTCTCCATTCACTCAGGGACAGACTGGGGGTCATGGGAACCTCACAATCGAAACCAGATTCTAAGATGCCCCTGGGGTGCCTCCTAGCCAATTTTACAGCCCTCGGTTTCTCCCAAGATCTCCGTCGCCGACGGCTTATTTTCTATTCCACTGTGGCCTGGCCACAATATCCTCTAGACAATCAATCCTGAAGGGACTTTCGATTTTAACATCCTCCGTGATCTAGATAATTACTGCTGCAGGACGGGCAAATGGTCTGAGGTCCCCTATGTTCAGGCCTTCTGGTATTTGCGCTCCCGCCCTTCCCTCGGCGTCGATTGTTCCACTTCCCAGATCCTTCTTGTCAAACAGACATCTCCTACATTCAAGCCCTTAATTTCCTTTGACGATGACCCCTCTCCACTAGCCGACCCACCCGAATCTCTCGCCTCTCCCCGCTCCAGAGCCCCTCTCCAACCTCCACCCTACCCTGAAGCGGTCTCTCCTCCTCCCGAACCCGCTCCGGCCCCTCCAACCGTTCCCCCGCCTGCCTCAACGGTTTCTCCTCCCACGCCCCTTGCTTCGCCAATCAGTGCACATACACGCTCTCACGACTCCCAAGATTCAAATCTCTTCTGCCCTCTGAGGGAGGTAGCAGGAGCAGAAGGATTAGTTAGAGTTCATGTTCCCTTTTCTCTCCAAGATCTCTCTGATAGAAAAGCGATTAGGCTCCTTTTCTGCCGACTCTTCCCGCTACATCAAAGAATTTCGCTCTCTCAAGCTTACGATCTAACCTGGCACAGTATCTTTGTGATCCTATCTTCTACTCTGACCCCTGACGAGAGGGAAAGAATTCAAACTGCTGCCCGAAACCATGCAGATCAGGTTCACCTTCCCGACAACTCCATGCCTGTCGGAGCGACTGCCGTACCTGGCACCGATCCAGGCTGGACTTCTCAGGATGGCCAAGATGGCCGCCGTAAACGCGACCTCATGATCCAATGCCTCCTGGCTGGCATGCAGGCTGCCGCTCATAAGGTAGTCAATTTTGAAAAAACTAAAAGAGATAGCCCAAGAACCTAATGAAAATCTAGCTATCTTTCTCAATCGCCTTACAGAGGCCTTAACTCTCTACACCCGGCTGGACCCCGACACCCCGGCAGGGGCAGCGGTCCTGGCCACCCATTTCATCACCCAATCAGCCCCGGACATCCAAAAGAAATTAAAACGGGCAGAAGACGGCCCTCAAACCCCTATTCGAGATCTGGTAAAGATGGCCTTTAAAGTCTATAATGGCCGTGAGGATTTGGCAGAATCCAGCCGACAGGCTCGGATGCACCAGAAGGTGGCCCTCCAAACCCAAGCTCTTGTAGCCGCCCTAAGGCCGGCCGTCTCCCATGGATCACAGCATCCACGGGGTCCGCAAAAGGCAACCCCGCCAGGGGCCTGCTTCAAATGCGGAAAAGAAGGCCACTGGGCTCGCCAATGTCCCAATCCCCGACCTCCTTCTAAGCCCTGTCCCAGCTGCGGGCTAATGGGCCACTGGAAGAGTGACTGCCCTACGACTGGCCCTCCCTCAGCGTCTCCACACGGGGGGCAGGCCGACCCACTCGAACTGCTGGGATTGGCTGACGACTGACGGCGCCCAGACTCGAAGACCCCCATCACCCTCGCCGAGCCCAGGGTAACGCTACAGGTAGCGGGTAAGTCCATCTCATTTCTGGTGGACCCCGGGGGCTACCTATTCGGTCCTGCCTACTTATTCCGGGCCAGTTTCTCCTTCCCAGATCTCGGTCATGGGTATTGATGGCAAACCATCCTTGCCACTCCAGACCGGTCCACTCCCATGTCATATTGAAGGACTCCCTTTTACTCATTCCTTCTTAGTCATACCATCCTGCCCAGTTCCCTTGCTAGGCCGAGATGTCCTTTTCCACTTAGGGGCCTCCCTCCAGCTGGTTAAACTTGACCCTAAGGTCCCCTTCTCCCAACTCCTGCTTCCTCTCCTCGGCCTGTCTCTAGAACCCTCCCCCTCCTATCCGCCTCTTCCAATCACACCGAACCCAATCAATCCCCAAGTCTGGGATACTTCTAAGCCCATAATAGCAACACACCATTCCCCCGCCCTCATCCGCCTAAAGGACCCCTCCAAATTTCCATCAAGGCCCCAATTTCCCATCTCTGAGACTCACCTTAGGGGCCTACAACCTATTATCACCAGACTCCTAAACCAGGGACTCCTTATCCCCACTGACTCTCTCTGCAACACCCCCATCCTGCCTGCCCGCAAGGCCTCTGGGGATTATCGCCTGGTCCAGGACCTCCGACTAATCAATGAGGCCATGATTCCTCTCCACCCAGTAGTACCAAACCCATACACCTTGCTCTCCCATATCCCCCCATCCACAACCCACTTTACGGTTCTGGATCTCAAAGATGCCTTTTTCACTATCCCCCTACATCCCGACTCCTATTTCCTCTTCGCCTTTACCTGGACGGATCCGGATACTCATACTTCCAGTCAGCTCACCTGGACAGTTCTTCCCCAGGGCTTCCGCGACAGTCCTCACCTCTTCGGTCAGGCGCTGGCGTGGGACCTCACTTCCTGCTCCCTTACCCCCAGCACACTCCTTCAATATGTAGATGACCTCCTCCTTCGTAGCCCATCTCTCAGCCTCTCAAGACAACACACTGCAGGTCTCCTCAATTACCTTGGCTCTCGTGGTTATCGGGTCTCCCCAGCCAAGGCTCAGTTATCTGTATCTTCTGTAACCTACCTGGGGCTCCACCTTACCCTTACCACAAAAGGTCTAACAGCCGATCGCACCTGGATTATCCATGAACTCCAGCCTTCGGAAACAGCGGAACAAATTCTCTCCTTTTTGGGCCTTATAGGATTTTTCCAACACTGGATCCCTAACTTTGCTCTCCTCACTAAACCCTTATATCTAGCCGCTAAAGAAACCCCTCAAGGACCCCTCACCTCTCCTTCCGCCGTTCGACAGGCCTTTCTCACCCTCCGTAACGCTCTGATATCTTCTCCTCCCCTTTCTCTGCCCAACCCAAACCGACCTTTTCACCTTTTTGTGGATGAACGGGCCGGAATAGCCACTGGGCTCCTTGCCCAGCCTGTAGGGCCTTCCTACCGCCCTGTGGCTTACCTCTCCAAACAGCTAGACCCAACCATTCGGGGATGGCAGCCATGCCTTCGGGCCCTAGCAGCGGCAGCCGAACTGACCAAACACTCAAACTGACCCTGGCCCACCCACTAACCGTGTTTTCCTCCCACCGGCTGGTCAACCTCCTAGGCCACAAGTCTCTCTCCCTCCTGGGCCCCTCCCGCATCCAGGAGTTCCACCTACTGTTCATTGAAAACCCTGCTATCTCCCTCGACCTCTCCCCTGGCCTAAACCCGGCCTCCCTCTTGCCTATCTCTGGCACCGGTGGTTTTCCATCCCATTCCTGCCCTCATGTCATAGAAGCCTTCAAACCAAGAGAGGGACTCTCTGACACCCCTCTTTCAAATCTGGACCGCACTCTCTTTGTGGACGGTAGTTCGATACTCGGTCCTGACGGGCGCCGACGGGCAGCCTACGCGGTGGTAACTATCTCAACTATTATCGAGGCTAACAGCCTCCCAGAAGGAACGACCTCCCAAAAGGCTGAACTAATCGCACTTACACGAGCCCTTAACCTTTCCAAAGACCAAAGGGTTAACGTCTACACAGACTCTAAATATGCCTTTGTCATTGCACACAGCCACTCAGCACTATGGAGGGAACGCGGATTTCTGACCACTAAGGGATCCCCAGTGGTCAACGCTTCCCTCATTGCAAAACTCCTGGAGGCCCTCCAGCTTCCTAAAGAAGTAGCAATTATCCACTGCAGGGGTCATCAACTCCCATCCAACCCAATAGCACAAGGTAACTCGAAGGCCGATTCCGTGGCCCGAGAGCTTACAAAAGGGGATCCTCCAGCTCACTCCTATTTTTTACCAGTCCTACCCAACCCACATATACCCCGCACGAGGAACTGCCTTACTATCCAAAGGGGGACACAAAGACAACAAAGGATGGATTTTTATAGACAACAAAATTGCCCTACCTCTGGCCCAAGCAGCCAGCCTCCTATCAGACAACCATAAATCCTTACACATTGGTCCAAAAGCAATGTTCCTTTTTTTGGACCCCCTCTTTCATCTGCCAGGACTTAGAGAGGCCATCTCAAAGACTCACATGGCCTGCCAAACCTGTGCATCCGTCTCCCCACAAGGAGGCCTACGGCCCCGAATTCCTACACACCAGATGCGTGGACATAGGCCTGGTGAAGACTGGCAGATCGACTTTACCCATATGCCCCGCTGCAAACGCTTCCGATATCTGCTCACTCTCATTGACACCTTTTCAGGTTGGATCGAGGATCGAGAAACGTCAGACACAGTCGCCACCATCCTGTTTCAACACATCATCCCCCGATTTGGTCTGCCGGTCTCCATTCAGTAGGAAAACGGACCCGCCTTTGTCTCTCAGGTGGTTCAACAGGTATCAGAGGCTCTCCAGATCACCTGGAAACTCCACATCCCCTACCATCTCCAATCATCTGGTAAGGTTGAACGCGCCAATGGGATCTTAAAAGACCACCTCACCAAACTGTCCCTTGAGGTCCGTGTCTCATGGCCCGACCTGCTTCCTCTAGCCCTTACCCGAATCCGAGCCTCACCTCGGACTCCTACTGGCCTCAGTCCATTTGAACTACTTTACGGCTGCCCTTTCCTCCTTCACGACCTACCAACCCAGAGTCCACCCCTAGCCTCCTACCTTCCCTACCTCTCCCTGCTTCGCCGTCTTCTCCACGAACACGCTGACCGTCATCTACCGACAGTGACTGTCTCTGAAACTTCCTCTCTCCCTCTACAACCTGGCGATAGCATCCTCCTCAAAGAATTACACCCTCAATCTCTCAAGCCACGGTGGACAGGCCCACATACGGTGATCCTCACCACTCCCACGGCCGCTAAACTCTTGGGACACCCCTCCTGGCACCATGTTTCCCGCCTTAAAATGGCCCCAACTCCAGAGACTTGGACGGCCCTACCTATTCGGTCCTGCCTACTTATTCCGGGCCAGTTTCTCCTTCCCAGATCTCGGTCATGGGTATTGATGGCAAACCATCCTTCCCACTCCAGACCGGAGTCTACAAGACTATGGCTTGTCCGTCACCCTGTCTCTCCTCCTGCTGCTCCTCCTGCCACCCAGGACTCACCAGATGTCCCTATGGTGCTTCCATGTCCACGGGACATGGCAAGCTAAAGGTCGGACCCACACCCGAGTCCTGGGCACGGGAGACTGCCAACCAGATGGGTGCCAGGCCTTGGTAACAGTCCAGATCCCCATCTCTAACACAGAAGGTGTTCCCCTGGGATGGTCCACCCCCGCTGTCTGCTTCACTTACGATCAGACCCGAGACTACTGCCAATGGTGGAATAAGACCTATGGGGGGTGCCCCTATCACTCATGTAACATCCATGTGGCAAAACTAGGTACCAGGAGCTCGCTCCGACAATCCCACCTGCTCACCACAAATGGCAAGGGTCAATTATTCATCAACATCAAAGATCCCTGGGACACAAGATGGGTAAAAGGGGTACAAGGAGAAATCTACCGATGGGCAACTGATGCCTACCCTGTGGGCTCTATCGGGGTCTTTCGCTCATATATCAGTTTGATTCCCAAAGTTATCCAACAGTTGAGCGAACAAGCCACTGCCATCCAGGAAACAGAACAAGCCCTAAGACACCAACTACCTCACCCCGAACACAAAGAGGATCCTTTTTCTTCGTTGACCCTCGTCCGTCAAGCAGTACAGATACTCAACCACACAGGAATAGGTAACATCTCCGACTGCTTTCTATGTGCCTCGCTTGGCCGGCCACCCTTGGCTGCTGTCCCACTCGACCAGCCCTTCAATTCTACTTCCCACACCTCCTCAAACCCACCTTTTTCCCCGTTAAAAGTCCCCATATTCCTTGATTCAAAAAATCTCACCATCTGTTACGGCAGCCGCCCAAATCTAGCTGATACTGGGTTTCTTTGCAACTCATCCCTCACGGTAAGCACATCAATTGAAGCACCACCAGGCATGTTTTTGTGGTGCAATGGTTCCCTCACAAAAGAGATCAATTCTTCCTCCCCCTTCCCATGTATCCCCGTTACTCTCGTCCCACAACTCGCACTGTATAGCCAAGCCGAATTTTCCTCGCTAATCACGCCGCCCTTTACCCGACGGAAAAGAGCTATCTTTCTTCCTCTGGTCGCAGGCATCTCTCTCGCCTCCTCCCTGGTTGCTGCAGGCCTCGGGGGCGGGGTGGGTTGAAGCTCTAACACATAGTGTTTCAACATCCCACAACTTAGAACATAAACTCCAGCTAGCCATTGAAGCCTCCGCCGGCTCCATCTCCTCTCTCCAGCACCAAATCACCTCCATAGCCCAAGTCGCTCTCCAGAATCGACGACGCCTGGATCTCCTGACGGCCGACAAAGGAGGTACCTGCCTCTTCCTACAGGAGGAATGCTGCTATTCCATCAATGAAACAGGACTCATCGAAACGTAAAAGCCCTCCATCGCTTAAGAGAAGAACTCCAACGCAAACACCAACAGTCCGCCTCCCCAATTCCCGACTGGTGGCGATCCACCCTCTATACCTGGCTAACACCAATCTTAGGCCCCTTAATTCTCATCTGTATCTTGTTCATGCTTGCTCCCTGTTTTCTTAGGTTCCTTCGCAGGCACATGGAGGAAGTCTCTTGGGTGGCCACAACCCAAATGCTCCTCGGTCCTTACACCTTGCTTCCTACAGAACCCCCCACTGGTCGCCCCTAAGCCTCGGACCTCTGGTCGCCCGACTCCCCTTTCGACGCCCCCATTGAGCATGAAGTAGCCAGAGATCAGAACGCCACCCCATTACACCAAAGATGTCGGGATGTAAGGCCAACTGGCCCGAGGAAGGGGAACACAATCAGATTCACAGGTTGCATCAGACCGAATTCTCCGGACCACCCAGTTCCAGGAACTGACCTGGGGACTTTGAACCCAGCCCAGCCTTCCCGCCTTTCGAGGGGCAGGGCTAACGGTCCCCCAGGATACCCGAAAAGACCACCAAATAAGGAATACCCTGCGCCCTCCCAGATTCACCACACCCCTTTCCCTTCTTCCCCTATAAAATCTTGCCCAACCCTCGCCCGGGTGTGACTTCTCTGGCCCCTTTCTCTCGGACCAGTGAACCTCGCCCGGGAGCACTCCCTAATAAAGCTCACTTGAAGCTTTCCTCTGTTTCGCGGTGCCGTTTGTTAAGATCCGACCTTACAGAAACTATTATAATATTTTAAATCAACCAATGTGAAAAATAAAGTGAATTCAATTTAAATTATAACATACATTCTGACGTGGCAGGAGAGAATAGGAAAAAACACGAATGTAGAAGTAAATTTCCGAGCTGAGAGGAAAGGCAATTCCCTTCCTTTTAGGTGGAAGATGGCATAAGTAGTGAATGACAGTAACAGAGTACTTTAAATCTTGTGGTGGACAGTATCTACATCCAAAATATCAGTTTCATTTGGGAAATAGGTTACACATAATCTGATGACTGTAAGAGAAAAGGATGAGTCCTTGGAGATTGAGGGGTAATGGCGAAGGTTTAAAATATTTTTTTTAAACAAATTGAAGTATAGTTCATTTACCTTAATATATTTGTTTCAGGTGAAATACTCTTTAATGTGTATGGGAGATGGAATTGAAATACATGAGATAATAGGATTGCCAGGCATTGTATGATACAAGCAAAATGTCCTCGGATACAATGAAATACTCACCATGTCCCCTGGTTTAATTTTTCCATTTAGGAACCAGGAATTTTAAGCTTAAACAGCCATCTCCACAACCGTAAGATTTCCACTAAAATGTATAAATAGATTCCGAATGACATGGAAGGAAAATTATTTACAGTAGTTTACTATGCAGGAACATTTGTATGGATTTCCCCACTAACCAAGAACTGAAGTATAAGATTGTCTTCCCTTTTTCTTTGCATAGTTAATAGATTCTTAACATGTTCTTCAAAGTACTATGTGGCCAGTGCCTTAAGAGTCATGTTCTGCATCCCAGCAATGTATCTTATTTTGCCACCTCATTATTTATATTTCACGTTTTCACAGTTCCTCATCTTGCATTTTATTTTTAATTCCAGATTTCTCCCAGGGAATCCCAGCTTCATTTCCACAGATTCCCAGTGTGTCTGATGCCCTGTTATTCTGAAGACATAGAATGGTTCCCAGTATAGAGAATGCACTCGACAGTGTTTACGGATGAAGAAGGGAATGAATGGATCTTCTCACTATCCCTGGACATGACCTTACATCTTTGCTCTCCAACACTGTGTGAGGATTACAATTTCCGATTAGTCTGGAAAATCCAATCAAATTGAACAGGGTGTGGCTCACAGACTGAAACCTATTAGGGTCGGTAACCTTCTGAGAGGGTGGATCCTGGAATGTAGCCCAGATTGGGTTATAAACTGTTATCCAGGTATAAAGGAAAGTCAGACAGGCAAAGGGATGCATTTGTCCAGAGAAGAAGAAGCTGGACAGTTTGGGGCTTTGGAGGAAGAGAAATTGGCTGCTTGCTGTGGAACTTAGCTCAGAATCTATTTGGCTTCACCAGCTCCTGCAACTGGGGTTTTGGTGAGTCCTACAAACTGTGAGATGTGAGTTTGTTTCATCCCATGAAAACGTTGTTAAGTCCTATCTGTCTCTAGACAATTGTCCTATCAAAGTAGCTTCTTGTAGTCTCTGAATCATATTGTGTCAACATGTATTTTGCCACCATCATTTCCTACTCTTGACTGTACATGTCCCTTTTTCCCACTCCCACACAGTTGTCTTGAATCTATTTAGTTATTTCATCTGCCTAACCTAAGATCCTAAACTTGTGATCTCCCAATACAGTGACGACCAGCTGCATGAACATTTAAATTAATGAAATTAAATAGCTAAACTTCATATCCTTGGTAGTGCCAGCCAGATTTCCAAGTGTTCTGTCACCACATGTGTGTGGCAGTTTCTGTATCATACATTGCATATGTAGAGCATGTTCTTCATCTTGGAAAGTTCTATTGGCTGTTGATCTACATCTGATATTTTTACTAATTTGTTTCTAAATACTTCATTTTCTGCTTCTCTGGATTAATTTCCTTTTATGGGTTTCATCAAGTGATTTTCATTTCATTTCTTATGTGTCTTGGGATAGATTTTTATGTTGAAATAATTATCTCAAGGTAAAATAAATCTCTTGAGATATTTAATTCTTCCCCTAAATTAACAGATGTTAACCTCCTTTGATCCCTATAACTTGTAATCTGGACATGGCCAGGGTCGCCTAGGTTCCACCTTCTAGATGCAAGGCGGCTCTTTTGCATATGCCTGGGGTTTCCCTGGATATCATAGGGATTTACGTATTCCTATTATCAATAGAAGAAATATTCTAAGAGTGAAAGAGAAAGTTTCATTTCCCTCTGAAATTTGTCTTGAAGTCAAAACCAAAGGTATAACCCATGGCCAAGTCTTGATTGGTTTTCCTAGATAGTCCCTCCCACCTTGCATTTTCCTAGGTGCTGTGGATAATACAATCACTAAACGCTTTTTCTTGAGTGTGTTTATCCACAGTTAGCAGATGCTGGCATTAATCCAGGGCTTCTCTTTTTTTCAATAGAAAAATGCACTTTCACTTTGATTGTGGAGGGAGGACAGGAGAGAAGGAACTTGAGAGCAAATATCTTTAGAAGAGATTTCTGTTTCAAGATAGGATGTAATGAGGGGATTGAGTGTGGCTATATGGAGAGGTTTCCCCTATATCTGGGTGATAAACATGAAGAGAGAAATAACAGGGAGCTTCTTCTGATAACTAATATTAGAGGTCGTATTACAGGTAAAATCTAGGTGATCTTTGTTACCCTAAAGGAATTTGAGCACAGGACACAGGCTGAGCAAAATTAAATGACAGCTGATCCTTCTAGATGTGTAACTCTGTCATATACTCAAGTTTTTGGAACCTTTGTGTGTCACTTGTAAATTGGTAAATAAACCAATTTCCTCCAAAACCTCAGTCATTTTATATTTCTGAGCAACCTTGACACAGAGGGTTGAGACAGTCCACGACCGGAACACTATGACTCGTGTACCCCTGCTTCCTTCTGGAGCAGCGGATGTTAAGGACGAGACCGGAAGGGTGGGTGCCACGGTTCCTCCAAGTGGAATAAGCCCTTGGTTTAACCGCATCCTGAAATAGGTCCTCGGCTGATTAATATCCACGTAGATGGGGGACAGAACTAAAAGTCAGGGTTGAGGGAGAGCTGGAAGGCACTGAGGTTCCAGCGGGCTGCCAGGGGTGTTGGAGGACCACTGTGGGTGCATAAGGGAAGAGAATGATCTGGGGATTTCCAGTGTTTCCTACAGGAGGAAACCAAACTGTACTCCGGCATGAGTCAGGGTTCCCGAGGGTTTGAATCAAGGAGGACACTGAATGCTTCTGGATGCCCTAGGCTGCTGAACACACAAAGTCAATGCTTAGCACATTCTTATTTGCAAACTCTCTGAACTTTGACTTTCTGTCTTAGCAACCACAGCTCTAGCTTCTTACATGGGATCTGGGAGAGAAGAGACTGCACCGTGTTCTTAGGATGCACCACTGGTTTCCGTTTGCTGGGCTGGGGTCACAGCCAGGTGGAGGTGCAGGGCTCCATTTCAGGTGGGTCTGGAAGTTGTGCACAGGACTGGAGTCTCATGGCTTCTTCTCCATCCTCAGATTTGCGTGTTCAGTGCTTGGATTGGCTGTGAGTGAAATTCCGAGAAAGACTCCTGGCGACTGAGTTGTTGACAATGGAGCCTCTGGTGAGTAGCGACGCCTCCTTCTCCTGAAGCTACACCCCAAGTGCCATTAGCAATCGTTCCCTCATTCACACCTTCCACCTCTTAGTAATTAAGCTTTTATTCATATTCGATAACTGGGAGGAATGTGTAGGGAGGAGTATTTTCTTAACTGTGCTGCACAGAAAGGAGAAACAGTACAGTAGGTAGAATAAAATTAGGTTCTCTAATAGATTTTTGAAAAATTGGAGAAAAACCAATCACTAGGCTTCTTTCATCCCTCAGCATGGAGATGAGACTAGATTACAAGAGAAACAGTGATAACTAAGGTCAAGGTCCCTGAGAAGGTCAAGAATGGGAATCCTTATGCTGTGCAGCGATGGTCAGGCTAGGTCTGTCCTTCACTCCAGCCACCCGAGTCCCCGGCTTATGCTTCTGAACCATCTGACCTCAGAGTTTGTTACGAACACCTGCGACCTGTAGTGTTGAGAAAGAGAGCACGTACTGGTACCAAGTTCTGTATGAATGTTGTTCAGTTCTGAGGAACATGAAGGATCCCTTCATGGTTCTGTGAAATTGGCATGATTAGCAGAATAATGTTTTGTATTTAACCCAGGTTTGCTAGACAGCAAACCCCTCATACAATAATATATTGGATGATTCAACACTCATAAGAAGTAATGAAAGCAGTTTCTATCTGGAGAGTCAAAGGTTCCTCTAGTGACATAATTTAAACCAATAGTCATGTTTTCAAGGTAGCCCATCATGGTTATTGTTTGTCTTGTCATGAATCTGTAGAGTTCCTTGAAATTAATAGGGAAGAGAGATTGAGTTATGAATACGCAAGTGAATATTTCACTATCAACTGTATGGAAGTCCTAATTTCCAGGTTATTGAAAAACTTCACTGTTGTATTATAACACACTTCAAGTGATATTTCTGTGAAATAAAGCTTCATGATGTCAGAGTGTGTAGGTTTCTGTGAATGTACCTGAAAGGCAGACACCAGCTCAGCGCTGGCAGAGAACCAAGGGGAACCCCACACAGAGCGTGATCCTTTATCCACCCAGACCCCATCACCTCCTCATCTCAACCCTCCCACCCTGGACAGTGGTAGGGACTGCTCTGTCTAAACCAGAACATCCCTGATGTTTTAGGAATCAGTGACGTTTGAAGATGTAGCGATCAACTTCACCCAGGAAGAGTGGGCCCTGCTGGACACATCCCAGAAAACCCTGTTCAGAAACGTGATGCTGGAAAATATCACCCACCTGGTCTCCGTAGGTGAGTCTGTCAACACGGATGTACGTGCACGTGTGTTCACTGCATTCATTCACTCACCGAACAGGCATTTAGATCAGCTTCCCCTTGTCCCACTCCAAGTCCTTCCTGCTTCTTTGATAGTCCTCATAACTACTTAAAACGAAGACGTTTCTTTTCACGGCACTTTTCATTACTGCACTGGAAAGTAATCTTGGCCACATTTCATATCTCTGTGGCTACTCAGTGTTTACACTCAGAACAGAACTGGGGATTCAATGGATATTTTAATGCATAAGTAAATGGATCAAATATTTTTAAAATGAGTCTTCTGTTCTAGTCACTCCATGAAGGCTTGAGACCAGAGTCGTGTATATGACATAATTTTGATGATTCCTGTAAGGCGTACCCTTACTGGCTCCTGTTTGAAAGTAATATTCAGCCCACTGTAGAGTCCTTCAATCTTTCCCATTTGGAAAACACTGAGGATTCTGTAATCTCTCTTTGAACTTGTGCACAGGCATCAGCCGCTAGAGGGTCTCACTGTGTTTGCTGCTGCTCTGGATTTCCTCCTGGTCTGCTGAAGGACCTTCACTGTTTTGTCTGTTGAAGATGTTGTTGCCTGCACTGACCTTCAATCATCTCTGTATTTTCCTCTTTCCCTTACCCTGGACTTGAGCACAGCAAAGGGTAATTAGCCCAGACTCAAAATCCAACACTTTTTTTTTCTTTTTCGTATCAAACAGGGTATCAGATCCGCAAATCAGATGTGATTTCCCAGCTCGAACAAGGAAAAGAGCTGTGGAGTGAAGCAACAGGATGCCTCCAAGGCCAGAGTCCAGGTAAGAATCAGGGGCCTGTGCTTCACTGAAAAAGAGTTTCAGTCAGTGTGTTAAGTCCTTGGAAACACCAAATGAAAGTTTTATGAAGTGAGCAATATGTTCTAAACTGGAAGTGAGGACATTGGGCTGAAATTCTTCATGTTGTTATCATTCTTTGCATCTACCAATCACAATTCATATTACTTCCTGCCATTTTCAATTCTTTAGGGAAAAGTGTGCTTGTGGACTCACTGCAGTTAAACTTTCACATAGTGATTCTTGTCCTGATCGCCCCATTTAATGTGTTTACCATCATTTGCTGACCCAATGTCTTTCCACCACATTACATTTTTACATTTTAATCCTGTTTTTTTCTAATAGACAATGACTTTTAAAATATTTCTACTACCTTGAGTACTTCTTTATTATACATTGTTTCTCCAACTAAGTGTCAACGTTTGAAAGATACTCACATGGACCTTGATGTTTGTTTACATTTCTATTTCCCTAATGCCATTCTAAAATCTATATTTTTTCCATTTCTTTAGATGGTGAAAGTCCGCTTAGACAACAAGAAATGATATTCACGCAAAGTGTCTACAGGAAGCACATATCTGCCACCATGCCAATGGTAAGTTTCATGGGTGGAACACCAGTCATCCAAATGAAGGACCTGGCAGTGAGGTAAGTTGGTAATTGAGCACAATTGCTGGTATGTAATTAAGCTGAGATTGAGTTCTTTCTGGGGAAATTTTTGGATAGGCTAAAATCAGTTAAGAAATTAATATGAGCTCAAAACCGCAGCATGAAACCTAAGAAAAAAAGTCAGTTGCACTAACATTGCTCATCTCATAGTCTCTAAAACACACTGAAATCTTCCAAATTAATCTGATATCTGGGTTGGAAAACAATAAAAGAGAATGTTTGTGCCTGCAGGGGAGTAACACAACATTTGTATGCAACTGACACTGGAAACATTTTAACAGGAGACTATTAACAACTGATGCTCTAGGGTGTAAATGTAGAGGCATGAGTGTCTGCATGGATGTGGGTGAACCAGTAACAGCCTCATATCTCCTTCCCATAACAGGTTTCTCACACGCAACGGGATCCTGTTGGATGGACTGATTTGAGTGATGAATTTACTCCTAGATCTTCACCTAAACATTTATCAATTCACTTAAGGAGGAAACGTAATGTCAGCAAACAGTGTGGAAATTCACTTAGTCAAGGGTCATTCCTTGACGGACAGGGTCACATTCACACTAGAGGTAAATCATGTGAATGTCCTTTCTGTGGGAAAGCCTTTAGTAATTCCTCTAGCCTCAGACGACACAAGATGATTCATACTGGAGAGAAACCATATAAATGTCATCTCTGTGGAAGTGGCTTTTTTCAAAGTTTTAACCTTAGAAATCACAAGCAGATCCACACTGGAGAGAAACCATATAAATGTCATGTGTGTGGGAAAGTCTTCAGTCAAAGTTCCTACCTGAAAGAACATGAGAAAATTCACACAGGAGAGAAGCCATATAAATGCCATCTATGTGAGAAAACTTTTAATCAAATCTCTTACCTTAGAAAACATAAGAAAATCCATTCCAGAGAGAAGCACTATGAATGTCATCAGTGTGGGAAAGCCTTTAGTCAGAGCTCTGGACTTAGTCAGCACAAGAGAATCCACACTGGAGAGAAACCACACGTATGTCTTCTGTGTGGGAAGGCCTTCAGTCACAGTTCTGAATTGACTCGGCACAAAAGGACCCACACAGGAGAGAAACCCTATAAATGTCAGCAGTGTGGGAATGCTTTCAGTCAATGTACAAACCTGAGAAGACATGAGAGAACCCACACTGGAGAGCAGCCCCATGAATGTCAGTGGTGTGGGAAATGCTTCAGTCACGACTCTTCCCTTAGACGACATGAGGGAACTCAGCACTGGAGAGAAAGTCAGGAGGGCTCTCAGTAGACGTTCTGACCTGAGATGACATGGTGTCATACGTGTGAGGAATGTGGGTGGAACACCAGCATAGCTTTAGCATTTAACCACACCAAGGTTCACACCCAGTAAAGAAACTCTGTCTGTAATCAATATGGACACTTGTTCAGGCATCACACTCCTCAGTCCAGACAGGCATCACCTGTGGATGTGGATCCATATGTGCCCTGTCAACGTGGCAAAGCCTTTAGTCATTGGCCTGACCTCAGGTAACTTAGCAGAACTCACTCTGTAAATACAGTATGGGTGTTTTTAGCAACAGCTCCCAACTCTAAAGACCCTAGAGCAGTGGTCCCCAGCCTTTCTGGCACCAGGAACCACTTTTGTGGAAGACAATTTTTCCACGGATGGGGGGCCACGGGGATGGTTCAGGTGGTGATGCAAGCTATGGGGGGCAGCAGATGAACCTTTGCTTGCTTGCCCGCCGCTCACCTCCTGCTGTGCGGCCTAGTTCCTAACAGGCCACAGACCAGTACTGGTCCATGGTCTGGGGGTTGGGGACCCCTGTCCCAGAGGGCTTGAGCAGAGGATAACCAACCCCTAGTTCTCCTTTGATAATTATGGTCGACATGAGCCAACTCCCAGTGGAGAACCACTAAGACTATAATAACTGTAAATAAACATTCAGCCAAGCACCAGGTTTGATGTGCACAAGAAACTCAGTGAAAGAATAAACACTAAATCAAGAACAAAGATGAAGACTCTTGAGAAATACGAAAGTTTCCTGAGCAACACCAGAGCATACTTATAAATAATTCATACTGGAGAAGTTATTCAAAGTAAGGTCATGAGAAATTCTTTATTCATAGAGCAACCTCTCTGGTACATGTGTGCTCAGACTGTACATCACACCTTCAGTGTTCTGAAGGAAGGGAAATTTTCAGTGGTCACTTATTTCTTAGTCAACATTAAATTCTCACATTGAGGATGCAGCAATCCTAAAAATCAAAATGGAGCTATAGCTAGATTTTACATCAGAAAAAAAATGAGTATGTGGAAGAAGGAGCCTCTAAAAGAATCCTTTAACACACATTCAGGCAAATTGTGATTTGGTGAAATACCTCTTCATGAAAATGTGGCATAAAAAGGAGAGTAAAGTGATCTAGCAATATAGAATGTAGAGTTTGGAAGAAATTAAAATTTGTGTATAGAATAATAGTTGCAACTATTCAAACAATAAAGTCTGTGGCTAAAGGAGCTAAGTGTTGGTGTCTGGTCTTCTTTATGCCCCTGTAAACACAGGGATTCAGGTCTGCACCCTCGGAAAGTGGGCAGAGACTCAGCCCCACTCTCTGAGTGTCCCCTTTTTCCACAGCTCTTTCCACACAACTCAGCTCCACTTCTTCCAACGTCCCTCAACCCCATCTACCCTTTCAGGCCCTGGTGGTGACACAGCTCTGATCTTCAGCTCCACTGGTCATGTTTCCCAGAATGTCACGACCCTGGTCAGGCAAGGTCATGGGGAAGTCTCAAAGATATCTATCTAGTCCTACACTTTTTGAGGCCCCTCAACCTATGTCTGCAGATGGAAACCACCTGGGGCTAGAGAGACAGGCATGTCTGCCCTCCCAGACCTCAGAAATCTCTTTGTTATTTTGTCCCAAAACCTCTGAATTAATCTAAGTGGATGAAGAGTTCCTTCCACGATCATACTCTCTATCTTATTTCACCGAGCTGTGTAAAGAGGGCTTCCCGGGAAGAGGAAACCATGTTCCACACAGAACAACTGTTTGGGGAGAGCATCTTCACTCCGCAGAAGCCTGTACGTCAAGGGCAGCTGCTGGTTGAAGGCACAAGGTTGTTAAAATATCGGGAAAGCAGAGCCGGCACACTCGGGGCCGTGCCCACACCTACGGGAACTTCTGGAATGACCCTTCTCTTTGTGATCCGGGTCTGACCTTATTCCTTATATTCCCTTATCTCATGACCTCAGTCCTGTCCCAGCACTTCCTTACAGATTCTCACAAAACAAAACACCACTGATCCTTACTTCTGGCATTTCAAAGCGTCTGAATAGGCCCTGACAAATGCTCTATTTTATGGAATCCTCTGAACATCACAGGAGTAAAGAAGAGGAGTCTGTCATCGTAGCCATCTGGGATTGGAATTGTGAGGGATGGGCTCGGTTTTCTTGGACCTGCAAATACAGGGGACAGGGCTTCAGGACACAGGATGGGTTTAGTGAGACAGCATTGATCTGGGGCTGTCACTTTTGAGGTGGTGGCGTACCTTCCATCTACCCAGGTGATGCCACACAGCTCATTATCCATACTCGACCCCAAACATTCAGAGTAAGTATGTCCACACCACCAGACTTCTTTTGACAACTGCCAAGTATGTGCAACACCGAATCCCCTAGAAAAATTGGCGCTAATACCATTCTCCATCTCTGACTAATGCACTCCAAGTGCAATACTGGAAAGTCATTCAACTGATTCATAAGAATTCCATAGTGCAAAAATTCAGACATCCTGCACCCCGTCAACAAATGAGTCTTCAAACGCAGAACAAGTGGAAAGTCCTCAGACCCAGTAATCAACCCCACCTGCTCCAGTAGCTTTGCGGTGTACACCACACTCCTGAGAAGGAGGCACAAGTTGCCACTGAATATCGCATCCTGTGAACACTGCAGACACGCAGTCCTTTCACGAGACTAGATTATTCACACCTGCAACACGATTTCCTATACACGACTGGGTTTGTGTGTGTGTGACTGTGGGTGTTGGGCGTGTGTGTTTGCAGATGTGCAGCAGAGCTTACTGCAGTGCATCCAGAGACCTCAGCTTCTTCTCGTTCTTCTTCTTGGAAGTCCTTCCCTCTGAGACAAGGGATGTGGCCGATGTTTACTGGTCCCTGAGGCGGGGTGCCTCTGGTTGGATTGTTGAGCCGGCAGTTTTCCTGTTCAGGAAGTTTCATTTTCATCCCATCTCCATATTTCGACGGGTGAATCACGACAGCATGGGCAGGCAGGGGAGACTCGATCTTCCTGAGGTTGGGTTCAGGCTGAGGTCGGTTGTGTTCTCGGCGGCATCTCCACTGCTCTAAGGTGATTTCTTGAACATCTGTTTCCTCCAGGTGTTCCCAGGAACTCTGACGCTGGCGTCTCTTCCAGGTTCCCCGTGGGCTGCATCCATGCCTGCGGGGTCAGCCCCAGGGATGTCAGTGCCCCTCCCGGCGACGGTCCCCCACCGTCTCCTTCCAATGAGGTCTTCTGGACGTAAAAGAGGACATAGGCACTTTGGCTCAGGGCAGAAGCCACGTCACAGGCGGTGACCTTGGTATCGTCCATTTTATACCACTGGCCGTCCCCAGCTTTGACATAACAGAAGTAGGGTTTTCGGTGATAACTGCCCCCAGAGGGCACCAGCACCGCATAGAACACATAATGCAGTGGTCCTGCCTTCTGCTCCGACATGTATGGTTGCAAGTCGAAGCACCCGGGATACAGAACTTTCTTATCCATTTTGTCACCTGTGAAATCCGATGAACTGCTTCAGCACAAGGATCAGGACCTTGGGGTGCTGTGCAAAGTCAACCTCTTGGTGGCGGGCACCTTCTTGAGACAAACACTACAATGATGGGCATCTTCCCCATCCAGCTTTTTGGGCTTCTCCAACTCTCTCAAAGTGTGGTTCACACTCTGAGCTGCCATGATATCCAGGGTGCTGTCCAGATAAGGGTCAGAAGGGTCTATTTGTAGACGACCTAAAATATGTTTACTTGTCAGCATCATGCATAAATATGCTGAGAGAGGAAAACAGCGTTCGGGTAATGAGGATACATTTTGCCTAGCCCCTCCAAAAGAAATAAAAGGAAGACCGCGGGAATAAGTGGGGTGTGTGTGTGTGTATTTATAAGTACCTTTAGGCATGCACATTTTCAAAGTACTAATATTCTTAATGTATTATGGTTTGTACTTAACAAAGAGATTTCTGCCATTTGGGACACTTCTTAAATGAAAAGCAAACTTCTGATCACTTTCTTAATTCCCTGAATATCCTTGGCAATCTTTCCCAACAGATTCCCTTGATGGTTTAGAATTCAGAAGGAAGTCGTTCATGAATGTATCCACCTTGCAATGGAGTGAATTAACAGTGAATTAATAGTGTCATTTACCTGAATTAACAGTGAATTAACAGTGTCATTTACATTAAGTTTTCCATTATGTGGAAGAAAATTTTCTGTACAATGCTCACACTTTATGTAGACAGAACTCCCTTCTCAAATGCCAGTATTTACGAAGGGCCAAAAAATACTGAACAAAAAGATTATCTTCCTGTGGTTTTGTTTCTACACTTTTGCTCCTCCTCTATTTTAACTCATCAATATAATGATCACGAGGGTAATTAGAAATACATTAGTCTACCTATGTTGGTCACTTAAACTGTGACAATGTAAATCCTTGTCAATCACTTGGGGGAATCTGTTTCCTAATCTCCATTTCCTTAAGTTGATTATTATTATTATTAACAGCCATCGTAGCATTAACATCATTAACATCATCATCACTATCATCATTATCATTATTTTTATTATTACACTACTTATTATAGAGGACTTTTGCATACTGCTCTATTCAAAAGTGTTTTGGATTTGCTGAAGATGATTCCTGAAGGTTCTCCCCACAGACACACACACAGCAGCCCTTTGTCAACAGCTTTATTGCCGGCACCTGTTGGCTGGACGAGGCTCATGAAATCCTGCACGTTCCCCTCAGGGAACGGTGAGCAGCCCAGGCTGGAAGGGGAGCTTCGAAGAGCATGTCCATGGGCCACCTGAGCCTATAGGACAAATGACGAGTCCTCTTGAGGGCCCAGAAAGAGCTGTGTCTCCCAGGAAGTCAGAGAGGGTATGCTTGCCCACCATAGCCGCATTGTCAAGGTTACTCTGGGGGCCCAGGAACCACTCTTGCCCTCCTTGAGAGGCTGGAGGTGGCATCCCTGCCCCCAGCATCTTCAGAATTTTCTTCTCAGATCAGGAACCCAGGAACCACCATAGCTGGAAACGGAGGTGCACAGAGGTCATCTTATCCCCCCCAAGCCTCTAGAATGTTCTCAGTTCCCACGGGTGCCCAGGAAAGGCCGATGCCAACACTGAAGGCATGGAGAATGTGGTTCGCTCGCCCAAGCAACTGCAGAAAGTTTTCAGTCCACCTGGCAACTGGGAAACTGGTGCTGCCAGTCCCTTTTGCCCTTGCTGGCCAGGAAGCATACAGATGATGACCTTGGACAGTGTAGGTGCAAATGGAGGGGCCTGGACTTCAAGGTGCCCAGAATGAGAAGGACCGACAGCAGGCGAGGTCTGGGCGGTGCTGGGGGCTTCATGTCTGATGTCTGAACGCTGACTGTGGATGTGCATTCTTGTCTTCTTTGCCTGGAGAAGCTGAAAAAAGTTCTGGAGACGAATGGTGGTGATGGTTGCACAACAATGTAAATGTACTTGATGTCTCTGAACTGTATGACCATAAATGATTAAAATGGTAAGTTTATGTACATTTTACCATGATGAAAAATCATAACTCCAAAGAGATGGACAGTAGAACACACATTGCCTTAAGGGGATGAGGAAATACAGATGGCATAGTACGGAGAAGAAAGTGTAATCTGCTGTTTTCTGATGGAATGTCCTATAAATATCAATTAAATCTATCTGGTCTATTGCGTCATTTAAAGCTTGTGTTTCCTTATTAGTTTTCTGTCTGGATGATCTGTCCGTTGGTATAAGTGAGGTGTTAAAGTCCCCCACTACTATTGTGTTACTGTCGATTTCCTCTTTTATAGCTGTTAGCAGTCTCCTTGGATTGATCCCTTGATCATTATGTAGTGTCCTTCCCTGTCTCTTGCAACAGTCCTTATTTTAAAGTCTATTTTATCTGATATGAGTGTTGAACCTCCAGCTTTCTTCTGATTTCCATTTGCATGGAATATCTTTTTCCATCCCCTCACTTTCAGTCTGTATGTGTCCCTAGATCTGAAGTGGGTCTCTTGTACACAGCATATATATGGGTCTTGTTTTTGTATCTGTTCAGTGCGCCTGTGACTTTTGGCTGGAGCATTTAATCCATTCATGTTTAAGGTAACTATTGGTATGTATGTTCCTATGACCATTTTCTTAATTGTTTTGGGTTTGTTTTTGTGGGCCCTTTTCTCCTCTTGTGTTTCCCACTTAGAGAAGGTCCTTTAGCATCAGTTGTAGAGCTGGTTTGGTGGTGCTGAATTCTCTTAGCTTTTGCTTGTCTGTAAAGCTTTTGATTTCTCCGTCAATTCTGAATGAGATCCTTGCGGGGTAGAGAAATCTTGGTTGTAGGTTCTTCCCTTTCATCACTTTAAGTATATCATGCCACTCCCTTCTGGACTGTAGAGTTTCTGCTGAGAAATCAGCTGTTAACCTTATGGGAGTTCCCTTGTATGTTATCTGTCGTTTTTCCCTTGTTGCTTTTAATAATTTTTCTTTGTCTTTAATTTCTGTCAGTTTGATTACTATGTGTCTCAGTGTGTTTCTCCTTGGGTTTATCCTGCCTGAGACTCTCTGTGCTTCCTGGACTTGGGTGGCTATTTCCCTTCCCATGTTAGGGAATTTTTCGACTATAATTTTGTCAAATATTTTCTCAGGTCCTTTCTTTCTTCTCCTTCTGGGACCCCTATAATGTGAATGTTGGTGTGTTTAATGTTGTCCCAGAAGTCTCTTAGGCTGTCATTTCTTTTCATTCTTTTTTCTTTATTCTGTTCTGTGGCAGTGAATTCCACCATTCTGTCTTCCAAGTCACTTATCCGTTCTTCTGCCTCAGTTATTCTGCTATTGATTCCTTCTTGTATATTTTTCATTCCAGTTATTGTATTGTTCATCTCTGTTTGTTTGTTCTTTAATTCTTCTAGGTCTTTGTTAATCATTTCTTGCATCTTCTCGATCTTTGCCTCCATTCTTTTTCCAAGGTCCAGGATCATCTTCACCATCATTATTCTGAATTCTTTTTCTGGAATGTTGCCTATCTCCACTTCATTTAGTTGTTTTTCTGGGGTTTTATCTTGTTCCTTCATCTGGTACATAGTCCTCTGCCTTTTCATTTTGTCTGTCTTTCTATGAATGTGGTTTTTGTTCCACAGGCTGCTGGATGGTAGTTCTTCTTGCTTCTGCTGTCTGCCCTCTGGTGGATGAGGCTATCTAAGAGGCTTGTGCAAGCTTCCTGATGGGAGGGACTAGTGGTGGGTAGAGCTGGGTGTTGCTCTGGTGGGCGGAGCTCAGTAAAACTTTAATCTGCTTGTCTGCTGATGGGTGGGGCTGAGTTCCCTCCCTGTTGGTTGTTTGGCCTGAGGCGACCCAGCACTGGAGACTACAGGCTCTTTGGTGCAGCTAATGGTGGACTCCAGGAGGGCTCACACCAAGGAGGACTTCCCAGAACTTCTGCTGCCAGTGTCCTTGTCCCTTGGTGAGCCACAGCTGCCCCCTGCCTCTGCAGGAGACCCTCCAACACTAGCAGGTAGGTCTGGTTCAGTTTCCTATGGGGTCACTGCTCCTTTCCCTGGGTCCCAATGCACACACTACTTTGTGTGTGCCCTCCAAAAGTGGAGTCTCTGTTTCCCCCAGTCCTGTCGAAGTCCTGCAATCAAATCCCACTAGCCTTCAAAGTCTAATTCTCTAGGAATTCCTCCTCCCGTTGCCAGACCCCCAGGTTGGGAAGCCTGACGTGGGGCTCACTTCAGTGAACTTCACTCCAGTGGGTGGACTTCTGTGGTATAAGTGTTCTCCAGTTTGTGAGTCACCCACCCAGCAGTTATGGGATTTGATTTTACTGTGAGTGTGCCCCTCTACTGTCTCATTGTGGCTTCTCCTTTGTCTTTGGATGTGGGATATCATTTTTGGTGAGTTCCGGTGTCTTCCTGTTGATGATTGTTCAGCAGGTAGTTGTGATTCTGGTGCTCTTGCACGAGGGAGTGAGAGTACATCCTTCTACTCTGCCATCTTGAACTAATCCTCTATACATTTTTTCTAAGTCCACTAGGGGGCAATACCGCTCTTGGCTTTCTAGAAAGTGTCACCACCTGTCCCTGCAGGTATTTTCTATCCCAGCTCAGAACCAGAAAGCCAACACTGCCAAAAATTGAGGTGCAGTTAGGGCATTCTAGGACCACCTGCGCCTCTGGAAACATTCTCAGTCCCCTCATTGGCCCCAGAAATTCTGTTACTAAACTGGACGGCACAGAGGTGCCGACATGCCTGTCCACCACCCGCGGATTTGTCTAAGTGCTGCAAGAAGCCCTCATGTTCTATAAATCGACCACAAAATCATCCATAATAAGAAAAAAAGATGAATAATGTTACTAATAAATACTAATAAAATAATGATGAATAATAAATACTAATAAAATACTAATAAATAATGACTAACAATGACAATAAAAATTGAGGGCCATCATAAAGATAATAATAATACCACCACTATTAATGAGAATCAAAATAAACCTTAAGGTAATGGGAGATTAGAGTACAGACTCTCCTGTATGACTGACCAGGTACTAATTTCTGGCCTCATGGGATATTTTGGCTTCAGAGTTCAAGGTCTGCACAAAGAGAAAAGAAAGTAAGGCAGAATGTAGGAGGAAAAGAGAATACAAAAACAAGGACGAGGAGGACACAGGTGACCTTGGGAACTCTGGCACAAACCCCGGAGGACAAATCTCACAGGGATGTCCTAAGGGACAGAGATAGAGGGACTTCGGTCCTGAGCCTGCCCACCCCTCCACACCCACTGATTTCAGAAGTTCTACCCCGGCAACTGCAGGCGAGGAACGCAGGACCACAGACCCACAGTCGGAGCGCAAGCCCCAGCTACACCCACCGGAAGCCCCAGCCTCGCCTCAGCCCTCACACCTGCATGCCCTCTGCCAGCTCTTCCTCCAGAACCCTGGGGTCCAGACAGCTGGCTGCCGTGTATCTCAGAGGCGGGGTACAGGACGGTGTCAGTGACAGCTGTTTCTGGACCAGCAGGGGGCGGCATAGGCCAACAAGTGGTTCTAGAACTCCCGGAGCAGCTGGCTTGCTCAGGCTGAGGGTCACCACCCGCCGCGCCTCTCAGTCCAGCACCATTTCCAGGTAAGCGCTGTTACCATTTACTTAGGCACTCAGGTTAAACTTACTGGATGACTCACATGTGCCCACTTTCATTAGAAACGTCATCATGGCCCTACACTTCGTCTCTCAAACATTCTCCACCCTCTCTCTGTCACTCACACTGTTTTAGTCTGGAGCCTCATCTAGGGTCTATTACCGCAACAGCCTTCGTCCAGATAGATTGCTCTGTCAATTTAGTTACTCTTCCTGGCCAATTCCGGAGTTGTTTTTATAAAATTGGAATCTAATTTTGCACAGATTAAGGTGTGCGCTTCACCTTTCTGTGCTGCACACAGGCAGGTGTGCACGTGCGCACACACACAAAATGTTGTTGTCAGTGATAAAAGCCAAGCCTGAGTTTTATTCTAAGACAAGAACACTTAGGATACTCTAATATAAGAGCTAGAAAGAAGCTGAGAGGTGATCTAAGTTGATATTTTCCACTGAGTATTCCAGAATCCATTTCAGAATTGGTTCCTGGGAAATTCGTTAAAAATGCAGACTTCTAGGCATTAGAAGGTGTACCTAGCCTTGTAGGCACCCTCCCAAACTAACACTGCCTGGAGTGGGTCGACGTGTCCGCATTTTGAAGCAATTTTCCCAGTTGTTTTTATGCGTAATGATTGAGAGTCTCCTGATTGCGACCCAACAGATCTAGGTCTGAACGGGCGCTACTGAGATTCAAGGGGAACGGCCCTCCTGCCGATGTCTGGACCTCCGGGGAGAAGCAGGCCTAGAGACCCCCTGCCTTCATGTTCAGAGGCATCTGACTGCCCTGCCAGTGTTGTATGCACTTGATGCGCTATTGAGAGTAAATGACCACCGGATTCAACTTCCTCCTCAGCCCTGAGGGGCGATGTCTGGTCTTAACAACAGGGAGCTCACGCCTTATTGGGAGGTAAGCATCTGTTAAGCAAACTAACATACGTGTGGTCAGTATATCCTGAGCAGAGCACTGTGGGCTTTCGGACCAGGAGTGAGTGGGGCGATTAATCATGGGGAGGGCTAGCAAAGCCTGGGAAGTGCTCACTAACACAATGTCTAGTCACTAACTAAACCAGCAGGTGTCTGTACACAGCCTGGCTCCTTGTAACTGAATATAGATAGCTCTTCGCTCGCACACCTTACCTGGAGCCAAAGTGTTTGTAGCTTATGTTCCCATTTAACAGGGTTTTCTGGTCAAAAGTGTGCGCCCACATCTCCCTAATGAACTGAGCGTCCAACAAAACAAGGATTCTCAGCCTTCTTGCAAAGGCCATTCTGTGCGCATAGAACGCTCCTGTCCACAAGTACCCTAATGAGGTACAGGAGGGCACTTGATGTCCGGCCAAAGACATTCTGCTGGTGCCAGGGAGCCGCAGACGGAAGTTTTCTCTGCCTCTTGGAAATGAAGCCAAGCTTTCTCCTCTCTGCAGCCACGAGGACTGCGGTTCCCCGGCTTACCATTCTCTTCTTTATGGGCCAAGTCCCACCAGGTAACAAAACAAACTCTACTGAAGCTCTGGTAAGAGTAGGGTGCCTGAGGCCTTACAGGGGTCCAGTGTTCACAGCAACATCTGCATCACCTCTGCCCTGAGCAGGGGTCTCGTGGGAAACCTGAGAAGTCCTGCAGCCACTGACTCAGTAGTTCTCCACAGCAGCTCTCAGTTAGATGACATGAAGCCAAGGGCGTTTCAAGCGCTTGAAACCCTCTTTGTTCCAGCACTGAAGATGAATTATTTAGGCAAATTTACTAGCAGTTTCTAGATCTAGGTAACAAAAAAATGAGGCATTTTTCTACTAAAACTTGGTCTCCAAAACTCCTCTACTTTCAGCAAAAATTAGCATCCTAAGATACTGATGTAAGAGCTATGCCAAAGTTATAGGGGCAGAGGGATTGGTCGGGGTGGGGGTGTCTCCTTGAAAGGCTTGCCCTGAGTCTGAGAGACCTCCAACCCGCTGCCCCGCCCAGCCTTGATGATGCCCCCGAAGGCTCCATGCCAACCTCGGGCTATCCTCTTCCTTTTCAACATCTGTTCCCCTAAAGTAGAACTTTAAACACAGGGGTCAAGGTGGCACTGCAGTGAGTGCACCCCCTGCATTCTGCATGCGAACGTGGGTCACAGGTACAGGCACAGACGTATATCTCCGGGACATGTAGATGTAAGGAGGGATGAGCAACTTACTGCTCTACATCAAGAGGATTGTCTTACCTTTTCCTGAGAATTCAGGGTCTCAAGGGTTGGAAAGGAGCAGGAAAGTAGACAGATGCGTGATTGGGGACAGTCCTCATATAAGGAACGGTAGTCTACTTAATCCCAGCCCTGTTATTCCTCTCAAATTCCTTGCGGAGTGTGGGGTAGTGGATATATTTCACTATATTCTGCATTCACACACGCAGAATATCACTATTCTGGTTACAGGTAAAAACGCAGATGAAAACCTTGAATAGACAGCCTCAAACACTTAGGACTAATGTGATCCCATGATTTTCCTTCCAAAGCCTGCTCTGACCATCAGATCCTTCAAGGCCTAGTGCCTTAAGCTTTCAACCCCTGCGATACTTCTTTTGTCTTTCTTTCAGTCGTGCTTTCTCTCTGGCTCTCACTTACGAAGCCTCTCCCTCATCCTTGTGCCAGTACTCTATTTTGAGGGCTAGCTGACTCTTCCCCGGACTATCTAGCAGCCAAGGTTACTGGCCTATGATGTCTCGGAAGTCGAAGGCCATCGTATCTTTTTTTCTTTGTATGCCTGCTTCCCAGTAAGGGCCTCACATTCAGTGGATGCTTAACAAATATCCATTAATGATTGCCTTGTGAACAGTAAAGAGTTAAATTCAAGTTAATGCATTTGATTTTCGGCTGAATTCAATGGACTTTTGTTGAATGTCCATGAATGCCCTATACTGATTTGAAGCTATTCAAGAATTGGCTTTTATGTTCCAGAATAGGAAAATCTAGAAGTGTTGGTTTGGAGACCTCTCTTAATGTCAGCAAAGAGCTTAAGAAGCTGTCAGGGAAAAGGTGCACTTTGTAACATACAGGGATGGCTCAGAATCAAGCCACTTTCGAAACTGAGCCCCTCATTGTGTATGACCCCACCCCCGAACACTAATACATTAGGAAAGAAGTCAAATACTAGTCAATGCTTTTAACAAGGATGCTTGTTTAGCCTTTAAGAATCTTAATGTATGCAGTGATTCCTGCAGCAGATTGAAACCTCAAAGACCAGAGCCAGGAAGAGAGGCAGTGAGCGCAGCTCCAGGATGCAAGAGATACTGACATGGGCACTGTTTGCATGTTACATATGTAGGAATATTGTTCCCTTCCCCCGGAAACATATCCTCTCTAATAATTTCCTTGATGTATATTATCCTTTGGATCTGTATTTCAGTTCCGCTTTTGAAAGACACACACATACACACACACATATAGAAAGAGAGATATCTCTAAAAAGTTTCTTCTACTCTAGGAAAACCAGCAGTAGAAGACTAATATTAAATAAAAACTGACCTCTGTCATCGGTGTTAACAGATAATAAGGATCGAGAAAGACCCAGAAGAGCTGGGGTGTGTGTGCCCTGGCGTGGGGGCAGGGCTGCCCACGGCTAGCCTTTCGTTACTCAGATGCACTCAATATTGTCCGATTTTACAGCAATGCCCCAAATCCAAATTTTTGTGTGAAAGCAGATTTTTAAGAAATCAAGTAACAATGAAAAATCCACACAAGACTGTTTGCAGATACTCCCTCCTCCCATGTAATTCAATAAAAATTCAGGGACACCAGGAAATAGCTACCACAACTCTCTTCTCTGTGCAGGCAGGGCCGGTTTCAAGGAAGTCTGTGAGCGTTCCAAACGGCTCCTGCCAGGAATTCTGCATCGACTCAGAAATCCAGGCTGGGAGGCGTGTGGACGGCCGACCATGCCGTCTGCCCACGGTGCACGTGCCTGAAGTCGACCCTGCTACACCCAGGGAGCACTGACGCCCTTCTCAAGCTGTTTGTTTGTTTGGATGTTTTATCCTCACTCCCTCGCTCGCTTTTGCTCTCGCCTCTCTTTCTGTCTTTGTTCTCACAGGGATTCTTAGTGAGTTCTCAATAAATAAAAAAAACAAAACTTGCAAACACAAAACCTAGTTTAGGAATTCGTACGATGTATTTTCACTTGGTCGTGGTTTGGTCTCCATCTCTCTATACGGCCTGGATGAGCTCCAGGTTGGGTGGGGGGCCTTTTTTCTTACCTACGGTTTTTGCCTGACCCGGGCAGCCCTCCACCCTTCATCTGGGGACACTACTCTCCTTCCCCACTTGGAAAATGCACGACTTCATTCCATGCAGGCTTGTGGGGTCTCCCTCCCTCTCAAAAGGGCCGATCACAGGAAACCTGCATAATCGGATTTCCCAGATTTCGCCAGCAAGCTGAGTGTGGACAGAGCAACACCCCGATAAAAGACAATTCTCACACCCTTTTCAAAGCCAGTCCTCCGGGTTCCCTTTTTTCCACATTCTCACCAACACTTCTTCTCTTTTATCTTTTGACAACAGCCATCCTAACAGGTGTGGGATGGTATCTCACTGTGGTTTTGACTTGCATTTCCCTGATGAATAGTAATGTTGAGCAATTTTTCACATACGGATTAGCCTTTTGTATGACTTCTTTGGAAAAACGTCTATTCTGGTCCTTTGTCCGATTTTTTAATATACATATTTATCACAAAATGGTTACCACAATAAGGTTATCTAACACTTCCATCACCTCAGATAGTTAGAAATTTTTTGTGTGTGGTGCAAACTTTTTTTTTTTGCGGTACGTGGGCCTCTCACTGCTGTGGCCTCTCCCGTTGCGGAGCACAGGCTCCGGACGCACAGGCTCAGCGGCCATGGCTCACAGGCCCAGCCACTCCGCGGCATGTGGGATCTTCCCAGACTGGGGCACGAACCCATGTCCCCTGCATCGGCAGGCGGACTCTCAACCACTGAGCCACCAGAGAAGCCTGGTGCAAACTTTTAAGATCTACTCTCTTATCAACTTTCAGTTACACAATAAATTACTTACTGTTAACTATATATACCAGGCTGTATATTAGATCTCCAGAACTTATTCATCTTACAGCTGGAAGCTTGTACCTTTTGACCACCTTCACCCATTCACCCCAACCTCACTCCCTGCAACCACCAATCTACCTGCGGTTTCTACGAGTTTGGATTTTTTTTAGATTCCACATATAAATGAGATCATATGGTATTTGTCTTTCTCTGTCTGACTTACTTCAGTTAGCATATGTTCTCAAAGTTCGTCTACGTTGCTGCAAATGATAGGATTTCCTTCTTTTTTTCATAACTGAACAATATTCCATTCTGTGTGTATGTATATGCCCAATGCATGTTTCCCAACACCATTTATTAAAGAGACTATCATTTCCCCATTGAGGAGTCTTGACTCCCTTGTCAAATATTAGTTGACCATATATATGCGGGTTCATTTCTAGGCTCTTGATTCTATTCTATCGGTCTACGTGTTTGTTTTATGCCAATAACATGCTGTTTTGATTAATATAGCTTTGTAATACAGTTTAAAATTAGGAAGTTGTGATGCTCCAGCTTTGTTCTTCTAGCTGATGGCTTTGGCTATTCAGGTTCTGCTGTGGTTCTATATGAACTTTAGAATTTGTTTTTTCTTTTTCTGTGAAAAATGCCATTGGAATTTTGACGGGAATTGCACAAAATTTGTAGATTGCTTTCAGTAGCATGGATATTTTAAGAATATTAATTATTCTGGGACATCTTTTCATTTATTTGTATCTTCTTCAATTTCTTTCATTGTTGTCTTATATTTTCAGTGTATAGGTGTTTCAATTCTTTGGTTAAATTTACTTATAAGTCTTTTATTGTTTTTGATGTTATCACAAATAAAATTGTTTTCTTAATTTTTCAGATAGTTCATTTTTAACATATAGAAATGCAACTAAGTTTTGTATGTTGATTTTGTATCCTGAAACTTTACTTAATTCATTTATTAGTTCTAACATTTATTCATGGAGTCTTTTAGGGTTTTCTATATATAAGGTTATTTCATGTGCAAAGACTATTTTAAAAATAAAACTACCATATGATACAATAATTCTGCTTCTGGGGTTTATTTTAAGGAAACAGAAACACTAACTCAGAAATATATTTGTTGTGACAGCCTGGAGGGGTGGGATAGGGAGGGTGGGAGGGAGGGAGACGCAAGAGGGAAGACATATGGGAACATATGTTTATGTATGACTGATTCACTTTGTTATAAAGCAGAAACTAACACACCATTGTAAAGCAATTATACCCCAATAAAGATGTTAAAAAAAAAAAAGAAATATATTTGCACCCCCATGTTCATTGCATTATTCACAATAATCAAGACATGGAAAAAACCTTTGTCCACTTATAGATGAATGAATAAGGAAAATGTGATACACATTATATATATGATGAAATATTATTAAGCCATAGAAAAGAATGAAATCCTGCCATTTGTGGCAACATGGATGGACCTTGATGGCATTATGCTATGTGCAATAAGTTAAATACTGTATGATCTCATTTATATGTGGAATCCAAAAGAAAAATCAAACCAAAAAAACAACAAACTCATAGATACAAAGAACAGACTGGTTGTCACTAGAGTCAAGGGGTTGGGGGTGGGTAAAAAGGGTGAAACGGTCAAAAGATACAAACTTCCAGTTATAAAATAAATAAGTCCTAGGGCTTCCCTGGTGGCGCAGTGGTTGAGAGTCCGCCTGCCGATGCAGGGGACATGGGTTCGTGCCCCGGTCCGGGAGGATCCCACATGCCGCGGAGCGGCTGGGCCCGCGGGCCATGGCCACTGAGCCTGTGCCTCCAGAGCCTGTGCTCTGCAACGGGAGAGGCCACAACAGTGAGAGGCCTGCGTAACGCAAAAATAAATAAATAAATAAATAAATAAGTCCTAGGGACGTAACGTACAGCATGGGTGACTATAGCTAATAATACTGTACTGCATGCTTGATAAGAGAGTAGATAAGTTGATAAGAGAGTAGATCTTAAAGTTCTCATCACAAGGAAAAAGTTTGTAGCCATGCACTGTGATGGATGTTAATTAGACTTATTGTGGTGATCACTTCCCAATATATACATATATTGAATCATTATGTTGTATACCTGAAATATAATGTTGTATGTCACTTACATCTCAATAAAAATCATTTCTTTTTCAGTAATCAATAAAATAAGAGGACAAAAATTCAGTAAGTATATAAAAGACCTGGACAATACTAACAACAAACAATCTAATTAATATTGTTTAAAAACTTCCCACAACAACAGCAGAATAAACATTCTTTCTAAGTGTGCACTTACCAATATAAACTGTATTCTGGGCCACAAAACAAGTCTTGATAGACATAAAATTATCCAAATCATATAAAATATGCTCTGTGACCTTATTAGAATTAAACCAGAAATCAACACTCAGTACCTAGAAAATTCCCATATATTTGGAAATTAAACAACACACTTCTGGATAAAAATGAATAAGCATTTGAATTGAGTAAAAATAAAAATACAACATAACAAACTGTGTGGAATAAAGCTCCAGTAGCATTTTGAAATAAATGTATAGTATCCAAATGCTTATATCATCAAAGAAGAGCAAATTAAATCTAAAACAAGAAAAGCAAGAGATTAATGTAAATAATAAAAGAAGTTAAACAGAAAATCAATAGAGAACAAAAAAGAAATCAAAAATCGGTTCTTTGAAAAGATGAATAAAATTTATAAATGTCTTACCATTCTGATCTGAGAGAGATAGACAAAAAGAAAACAGATTACCAATGCCAGCCATGAAAGAAAGGACATCATATCCTACAGATATAAGATGAATAACCAGGCATTATTAGGCATAACCATATGTCCATAAATCCAACAAGATCAATGAAAATAGGCAAATTCTTTTAAAGAAACAAACTAACAAAACTCACTTAAGAAGAAATAAATAAGAAAGAAGAAAAGACAAACTACAGGGACAGAAAGATAAGACATTGTCAGGGGCTAGGAACAGGAGACGTTGACCACAAAAGGATGTGAGGGGAATTTTGTAGGTAATAGAACTGTTCTATGTATTGACTGTGGTGTTGGTTATACAACTATATGGATTTTTTAAATCTCATAGAATTGAGCTAATTTTTAAGGAATAAAATTCAGATGTCTGTTGTGTGAGACATCTCAATAAATCTGACTTAAAAGACAGTACAAATATCAATTCTGTTCCTGTCTTCTGCTTTTATTGCTCCCTTTATCTGACTTCTAATAGCTTGTGTCTTCTTTTCGTTAAGCTTGAATGTCAGGATAGAGTTCACTTACAAGAACCTGCTATATTTCTCCACCCAGAACACGGCCTTCCAGAGTAACCACAGCTTCCACCCCCATACCTTTCCTGTACCTTTGAGGCCTGGCACCACTACAGGGACAGGTAAAAATCTGGAGGAGGTCCAGTCATGCAGAAAAGCCTACATCACCCTCTCTTATAGTTCAAAGTATAAAACAGTGGGCACTGATACTGGGCGATGGAAAAAAATCCCCTCTGGCTCTGCTCCTGATGTATTCATATAACCCAAACTGTTTCCTGGGTTCATTCAATGTCAGCTACCACCTGATGACCCTACAGCCAAAACTTAGCCCTAAGGATTGGTCCAAATGGCTAGAAGAAAAACAAACCCTGCATGAGGATACAGATGCTATAAGCCAGAGTTCTCAACTGGAGATGCTTTTGCCCCCGGCACATAATTGGCAATGTCTAGAGATACTTTCAGTTGTGACAACCAGAAATATGCTACTGGCACCTAGTGGATGGAGACCAAGGATGTTACTAAACATCCTACAATGACAGAAATGACCTTCAAGACAAAGAATTATCTGACCCAAAATGTCAGTAGTGCTGAGATTGAAAAAACTCTGCTACAGGCTTTGACAAAATGGTAAGAACCAAAACCCAGAAAAGGATAAATATCTTGTCTCAAGAGCATGTTGTAGCCTTCCTAGGAAAGCCCTAAATAGGTGTGAGGCATCCACCCACTCCCATAACTATCCTTCAGAATGGTGTGCGTTTAATTCATGGACATGCAGCATGTGAAAGTAATTCTCAGACACTCCAGCATAATTGGTGATATTTTTCATTCTTACATATTGTTTCTCTCCTGTTTTTGCTTCTCCATCTTTTTCAGTGCCTAACCACCTTCTCACCCAATTAGCATCAGATCCCATTGCCTGAACGAATCTGACTTAATTCATTCCCAGTTCCATACTTCTCTTTGTATTTTGCCCTAGCAACAAGTGCAACCAAATAAATAAATAAATATTTTAAAAGTAGGAATCTAAACTATGTATACTTTAAAAAAAATCTGTCAAGGAAATTACAAATGCGTTTACAACATAATCACTTGAAACATCTGCACATCAAAGAAAATCTGACTGCTCAACCTTTATAACATTGCACCCACTGTGGCGTCACTTCCCCCAATGTCTCTTTGTTCCAATTTCCTTGATACTATGCTCTCCAGTGATGCTGGGACCAGGACTGTGCAAATTACATTTCCCAGACTCCTTTGCCAATTGGCTTTAATGACAGGCACTACAGGGGGATGTAGAGCTTGGAGAAGGGGGAGGGACTTCCTTCCTCATTTTTGTTCCTGTCACTGCTGCTACAGCAATGACAGGTTGCATCCAGAAGAAACGGTCGGCCCCAGGGTCCACCTTCTCATGGCACTCCAGGACCAATTTCATCATGTCCTCAAACAGATGCCAGCAACAGCTAGTTGATGCCCCTTCCTCATAGATCTGAGGGCTGACCCTGAAAGGCCTCCCCTTAGAGCTGCAGAGGCACCAGTCACAGCTGCACTGCATGCCCCTCCTCCGAGGCCTGAGGGTCACAGGACTCCTTCCCAGGCTCCTGGTTGCTTCCGTTTTGTTGTCCCACTGAGTGGTGTTATCTACTTCCTGCAGTTATTTCTGGGTTCCCTCAGCATTCTCTTTGAACAAATCCTGACATAAATCCCCTTTGTCCAAAATACTAGTATATTCTAATTGACTGGATCCTGACTGATAGAACTGCTACTACTATTGTTTCTCCTGTCGTTGCTACGGTTACTGCTGCTATTATCATCCTAGATAACACATCTAGGTAACACGTCTAGTTACCCAACCATAAATTGACAAAGAGTAATACAGACGACATCTCCTCACTCACAACTGACAGATCAAGCAGTAAAAATACATTAAGACTATAGCGCACCTAAAACAGCAATTTTTAAGGTAAAATCTACAAACGCTTTCAATTCTAAACATTATAAATGTGAAATATAACTCAGTTTCTATTTTCCACATGACATAAAGAAGAACTGACTACATATGAGTCCTCTCAGGATCCTGAACAATTTTAAAATAGCACAGATAAGTATGTTTGATAATAATGCATGTAACTGTAATTTAATAACAAATGAAAATTGAAATAAGAAAGTATAAAGTAATTCAAAAACATTTTAATAACTAGAAAGGAAATAATGAAAATACTCCTTATACTGGTTTACTGATCAGATAAGCTAACATTACTCTTATATAACGTGGAATTATTACGTAAGACAATGTAAAATGTAAAAATGTTTTTCCCAAATAAAAATAGATAATTCTTTCCTTATATCTTAAAGTTAAAACAGTAGCAAATGATAGGGAAAAGTTCTGTATTACTTAATATTATGGCTAATTATAGACATGAATTTTAGAGCCATTTCTATCAAGTCTTTAGATTTTGACAGCATATTTATATATTTTATTTCAAGTTACGTTGTTCTTAAAACTGTAATAGTACTTGCCCTCCAGTTTTTCTTTTTTCAACATCTTTATTGGAGTATAATTGCTTTACAGTGTTGTGTTAGTTTCTGCTGTATAACAAAGTGAATCAGCTATACGTATACATATATCCCCATATCTCTTCCCTCTTGCGTGTCCCTCCCACCCTCCCTATCCCACCCCTCTAGGTGGTCACAAAGCACCAGGCTGATCTCCCTGTGCTATGCGGCTGCTTCCCACTAGCTATCTATTTTATGTTTGGGAGTGTATATGTGTCCGTGCCACTCTCTCACTTCGTCCCAGCTTACCCTTCCCCCTCCCCGTGTCCTAACCTCTTTCTCAGAGCTCCTCCCTGGTCAGGGGGCATGGAGACGCCCACATAGGTCTGACTTGTTAATGGCCCGTTCTGTCAAGAGGAAATGAATCCACGCCACTTGAGTCAGTCTGTCCTTAGAGTGCAAGTAAATTGAGTAGAGGTTAAAGAATACCAGCATGTGAACAACATAAAGGTTAGCATTGGAAGCACCATTCAAGCAGGAAAGTTTTCTCTGTTCTAGTCATAGTCTTCATTGAAATCATACGATAGCCAATAGGAAATTTAGAGCAGAGCCTGACAGTTAGTATACTCTAAACAAATTCCTCTTTAATGAAAAAAGAAATGCAGAGATCACTGTGTCCAATATGTGTCTTCTTAATATGTTTGCTCCCACTGCTACCAGCTAGTCTTACATGACCTACAAACTATTTAAACTCTTTCTACAGAATTGACTATCAACCTCCTCAACCGTGACATGTTGTTTTCAGATGCAGGTATGAATACTTAAATTATAGATTGTGAAGTACTTCTGTGGACCTCAGTCATCTTATCTAAAAATGACGAGTTTGAGCCTGATAGTTTTTAATTGACAGTCTTAGCCCTAAGCGTCCATGATCACAGAGTATCCCATTTTGTGTTGCTGTCTCCATTTCCCAGCCCAGTCATTTTCTTCCTACAGAACTCATGCGTCAGTATTCCAAAATGTGTTTTCCTCCTTCTTGCCTCCTTTTGCGCGACTAGATTTATGTTGGGGTACCTATGCCGTGCGACTGCTATTTAACGTGAGAATCCCTTCCTAGACTGTGGACCAGCACTTGATCTTCTCAGTAACCCCTCCCTGGGAACCGTAATCCTCTTTCTGAAACCCTATTCTGGGTCTGTGCCATTTACATAGAGTGGCCCAGTGGCCAGTTTAGATGAGACAGTTCTGGTTTATGCCTTAGTTCTGATACAGTTATAAGACTGCTTCTTTAGGCTGCCCTGGTGGCGCAGTGGTTGAGTCTGCCTGCCGATGCAGGCGACACAGGTTTGTGCCCTGGTCCGGAAGGATTCCACATGCCACGGAGCGGCTGGGCCCGTGAGCCATGGCCGCTGGGCCTGTGCATCCGGAGCCTGTGCTCCGCAGCGGGAGAGGCCATAACAGTGAGAGGCCCGCGTACCGCAACAACAACAACAACAACAACAAAAAGACTGCTTCTTTCACTTTCCAAAAGTGTCTAGTTTGGATTTTAAAAATGCTCACCCTACTCCTACAATTATGGACATGCCTCTCCCATAGCGAGAGTTGTACTCGTTATGCTGATATCTCCATTCCTTAAGGAGACAAACACCTACAGGACAGAGTTCCCCAGGACACCCCTTAGCACTAACCCCTGTTGATAAGACTCTGTCCATTTCTTTTTCCGACCTACTGAATAGATAAAATGATAGATGCTGATGAAATCCAATCCTTTCAGATCTACCTGCCTACAAATAAATTGCTGTGCCTCACCTAGGCATCCCAAGACACAAAGTAAGGATAAAGCGGAATGTGACCTCATCAGGCAATTTGGCTAATGGCAAAGGAAAGGTCTCTTTCCTCTCCTCCCCCATTGTAATCCCAGGGAAGCTGTTGATACGAGGTTTACAAATCTGTAAGACTGATTCCAGGGTCTTGTCTGACCTGCCCAATAGCCGTCTAAACTGCAGACCCAGGTAATCAGCCACCACCTTACCTGGGGATAAGAGAGTCAAAAAGAGGAGCATGGAGAGAAGCACATGGAGTCTCATGGATGAACGGCAGCTGAAGGGAAGCGTCATCAACATGGTCGGGGCCTGGGGTCACTGAGCATGGCAGATCCATGGCCTTTTATGATGCTCCCTGGACCTGTGGTTTGTTCATGATTAGTGGAGTCTAACAGAAAGAGAATAACTCAGTCTTCCACAGGAAATCTCCAGGGACAAAAGTATGCAATGTGGTGGTAACTCAATGGATGAGAAAGCAGGAGTTAGTGTTATGCGTTTCCCACAGATTTAGGATATCCGCATGGTCTGCTGGGTTCCTTTATGGGAAGACCCATGTGGCAGGGGACTGATGACGTTAGCAAATGGCCAGTGAAGACGTGAAGCCTGTGAACAACTGCATGAGTGAGTGAGTGAGCTTGGAAGCAGATTCCTTTGCACCCCAGCCTTCAGATGAACCTCCAGTCAGGCCCCCAATTTTACAGCAACCTTGTAAGAGCTCTTGAGCCAGAGACACTTATCTGTCTCACCACATAAATTACGTTAGTAACTGCTTACTGTTTTAAGCTACTGACTCTTGGTAATACGCTATATAGCAACAGATAGCGAATAATACACGTACGCATCTGTCCTCTAGCAAACATGCTTTAATAGGGCACAAGTTCAGGTGGGAGGATCATGAGGGTGTTACAATTGTATTTCAGGTCTTTTCCAGCCATATGTTAAAAAGATAAATGTATAACAACATTTAAAGTAGCCGTGGAAGTGACCCTATCTACCTTGCATACAATTATGTGTGCGAGTTTGTGTGTGTGTAAGAGAGAGAGATGGGGTTGGGAGACCGGGGGAGGGGATGGGCGGGAGAGAGAATGAATGAGAGAACAGAATGGGAGAATGAGGGAAAGAGAAAGAATAAAGAAATATGAAGCAATCATTAGTTCAAGAGTATTCCCTGTGATAAACAAACACATGATGGTTTTTTTCAACTTTATGCTGATTGTTGGGAGAAGGAAAAACAATGAATACTCCATGAGAAATGTCTCTGTAAGAGACATTTCAGCTCCTATATATCTGTATCTATCTATCTGTATCTACCTATCTATCTATATCTATCATTTATCATCTATTATTTATTATCTATTGTATCTATCAATCATCTATAATCTATCTATATCTATTGAGCTCTGAGACTCAAGCAGTCCAGAGGCGACCTTCTTCCTTCTTCTCTTCTGCTGCTTCCAGCCCATGGCCCACCTATTCCTTTTCTTTGCTTATATGTCTTCATCTTTTACTTTGATCCCTCCTTCTGAGTCCCCTGTGGAAGAGATTCCCAATTTGCAGTTTCACCTCTAACTTTTCAACCCCAAATGGTCATTTGAAAATATCTGCTTATTCAGTTTTCAATAAAGTTATTTGTCAGTCAGCTTATATCTGAATATACTATCTTCCAGTCACTTTTCTGAGTTTCAGGTCTAAAACACACGTAAGCCACATAACTACTCACAAGGATCTTAAAGTTTTATGGGAAGAGACAAACATAGGAAAAATGATTATACCAAAATAAGTGAAAAGTTAAAGCATGACTATTTGGAAACACGGGGTTACAGAGAAAGAGGACTAATTCTTTTTGTGAAATTAGTCAAAGTATAAACAAAAAACCCACAACATAACACCAACTTTACAAAAGAAATCATGATTGTATATATTTATAAATGAAAAATGATTTGTGAGGTGAATCTGAGGACTAGAGATGAGAGTGGAGGGGAATTCAGACAAATAAATAACATGAGGAAAGACGCCGAGATGTGATGACCACGGTATACTGATGGTGGTGGATTACAGCACAGTGATGTTAGCTGAAGCGATCACGCCCGCAGTCTGGTGAGGAGAATCAGAGGCGCCCATGAGAGCCCTGACGGCACATGCTAAGGTAGGAGGGGCTGTATACATTGGCTTGTCCTCATAATGGAATGGACAAACTCGTCTGAGTTTAGACACCTGTCTTTGGGCAACGAAGAAGACAGACAGGAAGGGGCGGCCTGGAAGGGAATGATCACTGGGACTGAGCTGAGACAGAACAACTGGACGGCAAACTCTGGGTTAAGAGAAGGTGACAAGTGAAAGGAATACGGAAGAGCTATAACTGACTATATTTAATGCATAAATGGGTGCACTGGGTTCCTGAATAAAGTAAAAGGGCATTCACCAAGAAAGGAAACACAGTGATGAGAATGTTTGGTTTTGTGTTTCTTTGTTTCTGAGATTTGGACAGGAACAAAATGAGGTCCCCTTTCAACATCGTAATGTTGTGACTAAAATCAGGTCATAAGGTTTTTTGCGTTTTTTTTAACAAGTTTTTTCCAGCCTTATTGTCAAATAAACGTTGTATGTATTTAGGGTGTACAACATGATGATTTGATATACATATATATTTGCAACAAGGTGGATGAAAGTGGAGACATTATGCTAAGTGAAATGAGAAAGATAAATACTGCATGATTTCACTTACATGTGGACTCTAAAACAGTTAAACTCAATAGAAATATTGAGTAGAATCATGGTGACCAAGAGCTGAGGAGTGAAGGAAATGGGAGATATACATATATATATGTATGTGTGTGTGTGTGTGTGTGTGTGGAAATACACCTCCATGGAAACTTTACTGCATTTACCATTTTCAGTCCCCTATGTGTAACAGTATGCTGGAGTGACCCCAAATCATTATTTTGAAGGTCAAGTTTATTGGCGAGAAAATGAATCCTTATCTGGAAGAAAACGTGGTTCACACTAACAGGCAATGCTTCCATCTCCGATCCAGTGACACAGTGTCTGGTCAAGTGTATATATGCTAAGTATTTGTAGCAAGCAAGAGTGCAAATGGCTCTTTTTTTCCATTTGTGTTATTTCACGTGAGGACAATATGAGCTGTGACTTGTTTTGTCATTTTCCAGAATCCTATAGAGAGAAGAGTCTGTGAAACTTCAGAAGAAGTTGAAGATAGTCTGGAAATGGAAGCTAGCATGTTCTGAGAATAAAGATAAGACCTTTGAGAGGTGCCCGAAAGACATACACCGTTCCCTTTGTGATGTCACGCCCCCTCCATTTTAGTAGGACTTTATGACTTTGGATTTTAGTTAACTAGCTTTCTTTGAGAACCCAGATCTCTGAGGGGCTCTTAAAAACTGTGATCTACAAATTACCCAGCTTGCTCTCTTTGTCAGGGCAGGAACATAATTCTTTGCTCACATGGGCGACTCCAATAGTCCCTGAGGATCCAAGTATGTTATTTATTCCATTAACTTGTACTCAATGGCGTCTGGCCTTCCTGATCTTCTTTCATAATGAATTCATTGCTTATACTCAGCCTGCCATTTTCTTACAGTCTCATTTGACAATGTGTCTCTGCTACCAACCAAAGCTACTGCTCTGAAACCTCTTCCCTCTTTGTCTCAGTTCCTGGGTTCCAGTCTTAACCAACTGGTAATGTGGCAAGCCCGAGTCAGTCTCCCATTAGGACGGGTGACGATAGCACTGACCTTCCGGAAAGCCCTGCACTCACCAAGCTGACCAATACAGAGGGCCTACTGCTCAAGCTTCAGTTCACAGACTTTTCTCCTTGAAGAAGGGAGTATTTCAGGAAATTGCCCTACCATTTTCAAGAACAGAAAAATTTCAAAGATATTCTCTAGGGTCTATTTTTTCTATAACAGCAGTCATTTGAGAGCATTGAACCTGTAATCTTGGCAAAGTTTAAATCTTTCTTTCAACCTGATCATGTTTGGTTTGCATCTTTCAGTTATTTCTCGGTTTCTGATACATTGATGGTACCCGGGGATTTCTGGCACCCCTATAGATTTCTGGCACCCCTATAGATTCTCTCAAAATGCTACTTATACCATTCCAATGGCGTCTGGGGAGTTACAGAAGGAGAGGAAACACAGCAGGCTCAAGCCCTCACTGACTTTCCTCCTTATGACTTTTGGCGTGGTTCAAACATGTCAGAGCTATGTTCATGTAGTGCCGACCGTGGACGTTCTTTTTTTCTTTCTGACCTTCGTGAGATCGAGGTTGATATTGTACTACGAGACACTACATGGATTTTTGTGTTCAGACAAACTTTAACTTGGTTAAGGCAATATCGTCCTCTTCCTAGTTAAAAAATAATGTTTCTCAGGTGTCAATGTTGATTTTCTTTTCCATTCTCCCCTTCAGATACACATTTAAGTTACTTGATTAAGTGGGTATATTGTCTACGTCATTCTGTCACAGTGAACAGGAACATCATCACCAAATTTTAATCTAAAACTACTGACTTATTATTCTTAGCTAGGAATGGCCTCGATAGGCAAATATAAATAAAACTGATGTGATGACACCAAAAACTATCTTATTCATAGACCCCATAATTATTAAATGGACCTTGAGTTATTTCTTGAGTGGTAAAACCTTGACACTATGCAAATTCTCAACACACAGATGAGTCCAAAGTGAAGCTATTAACTGTCCGTTTCCTAACTCTTGTTTTAGGCGGATTTTCTACTGGAAGGCCAGTTTATGTTGAGGACTGTGGCATCAGCTCTACCACTAGAGAGTTATTTATTAAATTAGCTTTTCTACCATACAAGTCATCTGGAGGATAAAATGGTCTGGACACAATGACCAATTTTCAGCTTTCTAATACCCTTTACTTTTTAGATACAATTGAAAGGATTATTTAGAATGTCCACAAACTTACTTTTCCTCTAACTGATACACTCCATGATGAAAACTTCTCCGTCCTTTGAGTTAGGTAGATCACATCTACATTTGGAAAGAAAAAATAACTTCTTCTTTCTGAGCTCATTGAAGCATGAAGAGATTGAGAGGTTTTCTATTTGTTTAGAATAAACCTGTACCACGACTGAGTACCCACAGGCTCTTTTTTCCTGAAATCCTCCCCTACCCCTTATCTAAAGGAAAGAGGAGGTGAAATGTTAAACTTTTCTTTTTTTTTTTTAAGATTTATTATTTATTTATTTATTTATTTTTGGCTGCATCGGGTCTTAGTTGTGGCAGGCGGGATCTTCGTTGAGGCAGGCGGGATCTTTTGTTGAGGCACGTGGGCTTCTCTCGTTGTCGCGTGCAGGTTTTCTCTTCTCTAGTTGTGGCACGCAGGATCCAGGGCGCGTGGGCTCTGTAGTTGTGGCGCATGGGCTCAGTTGCCCCACGGCATGTGGGATCTTCGTTCTCTGACCAGGGATCGAACCCGCGTCCCCTGCATTGGAAGGCGTATTCTTTACCACTGGACCACCAGGGAAGTCCGGAAATGCTAAACATTTTAAGAAAAGAACGAGCACATAGAAGCTGATGGAAGCTTCTGGATGGATGGATGGATGGATCTGATCTTGATCCTGTTTAACCAAAGTCACCTCATTTCTCATCAAACTTATTTTTTTCCCAATATGCTCCATCCACACAGGTCTTTCTGTCCTTCAAGTAAACTAAGCAAGGGACCTTGCTCCTGCTATTCTACATGCCTGTCATACCCTCACGTGGGTATCTGCTTGTCTATCTCATTTTCAGCATTCACATCTCAGCTCAAATGCTGTACCCTCAGAAAGCCTTTCTCGGTCCATTTTATCAACTCCACCCTCCAGACTATATCTGGCCCATTATTGTATTATTGTGTTCTGACCACTTATTACTTTCTGAAATTACCTTATCATTCTATTTTTGTATGGTCAGATTTTCCTCACTGAATATAAGTGCTGTGAGAATATTTCTGCCATTTCCGCTGTTCTATTGCTAGTACAAAGAAAAATGCCTGGTGAATAGAAGACATCTGGCAAATATTGGTTGAAGATCCATATAAAGGATTAAAATAATAAAGACACCGGTGTATTTAGAACATATATTTTGTCCATCCCCTCGTTGTTTCACTTTGACATTTACCAAAGTTATTTTTGAAGACTAAATTAACAAAATGCCAAAAACATATAAGAAAAGGAGGAAGGGGTTTGTTAATATTTTGGCTGTTGGGTAAAAAGGAGTCAGTGAATGTGATGAAGCAACTGAATGGACCCTTTGTCCAGCTTCTTTTCTCCATGTAGAAATGCTCTTCCTAGAACTCTTCTACTCTCATGCTTAAGTTTACAGGTTTATATTCCATTCATGGACTAATGATCTCACTGACTCTTCTTCTGCAGTAAGAAGTGGTTTGGCCTCTGCTGAAAACCACTGTTTCAATCTCTCTGGCCTTTGCAGAAGAGACACCTGCAAGATAACAGGATATAATTGGTGCCTACCGAAGACGGTGGAAATGCTGTCGCCAGTGGTGGATTCTTCTGCCAATTCCAACGTCCATTATCTATTCAGATTATCAACCACCCATTAAGCATAAATTGAAATGAAACTTGGAAAAACATCAAAAGGAAACGTCTTTGTATCTAAAAATTTAAAATACACATATTAAACACTGCTAGCTTTATTATCAACTTCTATTATCCCTTGTCAAGAAAAATAAATAAATACATATTGATTTAAAATCTACCCAGACACTACTTCTTTGTGACTCATTTTCAGATCCAAACAATCTCTTTAGAGGTAAGAAAGCCCATTTATTTGACAAATTTTTAAAAAATTTGTCACAGAAAGATCAAAAGATTAACCAAGTTGCAAAGATGAAAATATAGTTATATGCAACATAATTAAATAGACATACAGAGAGTACAAAGGAAATGCAAAGGTCAAATATAGAAGAAATCTAGAAAATATCAGGGAGGGGAGGAGATGTAAACAGGGAAAGGGGAGAAAATTGGAATCAGGCAAGAGGAAATAATCTGGGATGATATGTAAGGATTGTAACTGCATGGCAGATAACTGGAAAGAGATGAAAACAAGGAGAATGAAAGGTTGAAGACCAACAGAAGTAAGTACCCTAACAAATAAAACCTCAACAACAACAACAACAAAAAAGATTTTGATATTCTACTGCTATGAGGAAACATTGTGATCATTTAGAGATTCTCAATATTTTACTCCTCAACACAAATAATTCCCTTTTATAGAACCTAAACATTTTACTGTAAAAAACATAGTAACCTCTTCCAAGGGTACGCTGTCAATACCCCTTTTAAATAGATTTTTGATACTTCACAACTTCCGCTACAACTTCATCTTCCTCCCTAGTGTCATAAGGTCTCACTTTCCTTTCCTGAATGTTCTTAGGACTTGAGTAAACTATATACCTCAAAGCAGTTCTTAGAAGGAGTCTTACTTTTCAGTCATATATAAAACCTCGATGATTAAGGAAATGTGTTCTGGTAGTGAAGACTCCCTTTCTCTCTTCCTATAATGCAGTATTTATGAAGTCTTTATGTTGTTTTTTTTTTTTGATTCTCAGAGTATGGACATTTCCCATAATAATTTGGTATAATCTTTACTCGATTTAGGGCAAAATTGACCTTAAAACAGCAGAGGTATATGTAGGTAAGGAATTAAGTGTGTAAGTGGTGAGACAGCTTGATGGTTTGCTTTCATTTCTCCCTCCCTACCTCATCTCCACCATCTGGCGAGAATATAGATATAAGCACCTCACCTGAGTTGCGTTTAGTTTACAAAGACTATGTCCTTTTTGGATACAGGTGGGAAACCGGGACTCTCTACCAAGTCAATCTCGCCCCTATATTACTGATCTATACCTGGACTCCGCAGAATTGGGCGCCTCAGCTTAGACTAGCTGCCTGTGAGCGCTCGTGAGTCTCAGAGCTCAGAAGAGGTCCTCAATCTGGCTTTAGCTCATTTAAAACACCATGGCACCTGTTATCTAGAATTCGGAATTTGCTGGCAAGTCCGCTTGTTTTCCTGATTTATCATGGAAACATGATGTCTTAAATAACTAAGGAAAAAATACCTGAAAGACTGTTATCCTAATGAGATGCAATCACAGTTCAGGGGTGCGGATGGGGGATTATAAGAGAATAGCAAAACCCTTACAGGTACGTAGGAAAGATTTCAAAACCTTGAAAGAACAGCAGGCTTCGACTACATTACAAGTGCTATCAAAACAGGATGAGCAGACTCTCTAGTCCCTAGAAGAAGCAACCTCATGGTGTGTTCCAAAAGACTCTGGAAACACTGATGTATTCGTCATAGTTCTTCTCTTTTTTCTCTTGCCAAATATAGAATAATCTCCTGACTTGTGTCTGTCTCCCTACAAATACCTTTTAGTTAGTCATGTACAGTAATAAAGTCTTGTCTCTGGCATTTTTTCATCCTTTTTAATAAAAATATCCTTCTTATACTTAATTTACATCAGTCCTTAGCATCCTGTCTAAATCCTTTTGACAGTTGGACATGCCACACTTGCTTTAATAATTCAACATGTTGGCTAACTTCTGTGGGAGACACTGTGTGTGTGTGTGTGTGTGTGTGTGTTTCACGCTTCCAATTCTTTTGTTCAGACTTTAAACACTAGAATAGGAATATCTGAATAGAGAGGATCGTCATAAATATTCCAGGAAGCACACCTGCAGAACAGCAGGTCCCAGACCCCCTCTTCTCACACAAAGGCTAATTTAACAACTATACACGGATGGAAAGGCCTTTATGAGAGTCTGGAGTGCAGTCAAGAGATCCAGGCGTAGGTCCCATTCTCCAGACACTCCTGGGCAGGGCTGGGGCCTCCGAGGCTCCAAGCAGCCCCGCCCCCACAGCTCCCTGCATTGAAGGGTACATGGGCCGCTCTCCTGAGCTATAATTGCATGCCTGGAGTTTGGGGGAACCATGCGCATATGGCTCCACTGGGCTTTGCCCTAAAGGGGGGCTGTCAGTGGTGATCACGCCTCAGCAGCAGTTCTCTGCCTGGGACCCACAGCTCTCTAGAGCATCTTCTGAAATCTAGGCAGAGGCAGCCATGCACCCACAGCTTTGCTGTGCACAGCACACACCACATCAAGGACTTCTGGAGCTGTACCTGGGGCTGCTGAGGACCACAGCTGCAGGGAGAGAGTCCGTAATGTGAGGTGGCACCAGACAGCAGGTGGCCCCTCTTTTGAAATCATTCTAACCCCCAGACCTTTGTACTCTGGGATGCAAAGCGATTGGAGGGGCAGCCTATGGTCTCTGAAAGTAATTTTTCCATTAGACAGTAGGTCCTGCCTTCTGACATCAGTATCTATTTTTGGTTATTGAGATGGTTATATAAATCGTTCCTGACTTCAGTCTCCCTCACAAGAAGACAAACTAGCAAATATCCACAGATTAGACACCACTGTGAAAATCCCAGAACAGGGGGTGAGTCTGAAGAAATTCTTTGGACCGCGAACACCGAGAAGGATGGTATTAGAAGGTAAATGGATCACTACACTCTAACCTCATCACCCCTCCCCGAGGCTGGCACAGAACCAGACCAAGAAAGCCCCGGTGGACCTGTGATTCTCCAGTGGGAAAAAGAGAGCCTGATGTGGACATCTAGCTTCCCAAGCATCATGGCCACGTCCCAGGAGGCCCTCAACAGAAGGGCAGAATTCTCAACAGAAACTTTTCAGACCAGGAGAGGATGAAATGATATATTTACCCCACTCTCAACAATGGATAGATAGGTGCACATGTAGCATTTTCTCAACTAGATAACATGTTAGGCCACACAACAAGTCTTGGCAAATTCAAGAAGATTGAAGTCCTATGTATATTCTCTGACCACAGTGGTATGAAAGTAGAAATCAGTAACAGGAGGAAAACTGGAAAATTCATGAATACATGAAAATTAAACAATACTCTCCTGAACCACCAATGTATCAAAGAAGAAATTAAAGGGGAAATTATACATATATCTTGAGAGAAAAAAATGGAAACACAATATACCAAAACTTATTGGATGCGGCAAAAGCTGTTCTAAGAGGGAAGTTCATAGCAGTAAATGCCTGTATTAAGAAACAAGAAAAAACTCAAATAAACAACCTAACTCCATGCTTCAAGGAACTAGGAAAAGAAGAATAAACCAAGACCAAAGTTAGCAGAAGGAAGGAAATAATAAAGACTAAGGCAGAAATAAATGAAATAGAGAACAGGAACATAATAGAAATGATTAACGAAACTAAGAGTTGGTTCTTTGAAAAGATAAACAAAACTGACAAACCTTTAGCTAGGCTAAACAAGGAAAAAAAGAGAGAGGATCCATATCAACAAAATTATGAATGAAAAAGTAAACATTACAACTGAGACCACCAAAATCCAAAGGATCATAAGAGGCTACTATGATAACTCTATGCCAAGAAACTAGACCTAGAAGAAATGGATAAATTCTTAGAAATATACAACCTACCAAGACTGAATGAAGAAGAAATAGAAAATCTTAACAGACCAATTACTAGAAGGGATATTAATTCAGTAATCAAAAACCAGATGGCTTCACTGGTGAATTCTACCAAACATTTAAGGAAGAATTAATGCCAGTCCTTTTCAAACTCTTCCCCAAAACTGAAGAGGTGAAAACACTCCCAAACTCATTTTATGAGGTCAGCATTATCCTCATACCAAAGCCAGAAAAGGACACTAGAAGAAAACTACAGACAAATCTACCTAAAGATACAAAAATCTCAATAAAATACTAGTACTAAATTGAATTCAGCAGCACATTAAAAGAATCATTCACCATGATCACATGGGATTTATCATTGGGATGCAAAGATGGTTAATAACATGCAAATCAATAAATGTGATACATCAAGTTAATAGAATGAAAGATAAAAATCATGCAATCATCTAAATAGATGCAGAAAAAGCATTTGACAAAATTTAACATTCATTCATGATAAAATCTTGTAACACCTTAGGTATAGATGGAAAGTATTTCAATATAATAAAGGCCATATATGACAAACCCACAGCCAAAATCATACTCAATGGTGAAAGGTTACAAGTTTTCACTCTAAGATCACGCACAAGACAAGGGTGTCCACTCTCACCACTCTTATTCAACACGGTACTGGAATTCCTAGCCAGAGAAATCAAGCAAGAAAAAGAAATTAAAAGCTTTTAGAATTGGAAACCAACAAGTAAAATTGTCTCTATTTTCAGATGACATTTTATATATAGGAAATCCTAAAGAGTCCACCAAAAAATTGTAAGACCTAGTCAATGAATTCAGTAAAGTTGCAGGATACAAAATCAACATATGAAAATCAGTAGTGTTTCTATACACTAACAAATAATTATCTGAAAAGAAAATATAAAAAGAAATTCTACTTAAAATAGCATCAAAAATTAAAATAATAAAATGCTTTTGAAATAGAAACAGATGCAGAGACCAAAGGAAGAGAATAGAGAGTCCAAAAATAAATCTCTGCATATACAGTTGACTAATGCTTGACGAGGGAGCCAAGAATACTCAGTAAGGAAATGACAGTCTCTCCAGCAAGTGGTATTGGGAAAACTGGGTAATCACATGCAGAACACTGAAATTGTGCCCCTACCTTACACCACTCACAAAAAATTAACTTGAAATGAATTAAAGACTTAAACATAAGGCCTTATACCATAAAACTCCTAAAAGAAAACAGGGAAAAATCTCCTTGACATTTTCTTGGCAACGATTTTTTGGATATGACACCAAAAACACAATCAACAAAGGCAAAAATTAACAAGCAGGACTACATCAAACTAAAAAGCTCTGCACAGCAAAAGAAACACTCTACAAAAATGAAAAGGCAATCTACACAATGGGAGAAAATATTTGCAAATGATATATCAGATAAGGGTTAATATTTATAAATATATAAAGAACTCATACAACTCAATAACAAAAACCAAATAACCCAATTTTAAAAAATGAACAGAGGAACTAAACAGAGATTTTCCCAAACATACAAATGACCAACAGGTACATGAAAAGAGTCTCAACATCACTAATCATCAGGAAATGCACATCAAAACCACAGTGAAAGATTACTTCACACCTATTACAATGGCTGTCATCAAGAAGACAAGAAATAACAAGTGCTGGTGAGGATGTGGAGAAAAGAGAACCTTTGTGCACTGTTGGTGGGATGTGAAATGGTGCAGCCACTATGGAAAAGCGTGGAGGTTCCTCAAAAAAGTAAAAATAGCGTTACCCTATGATCCAGCAATCCCACTTTGGGGCATATATACAAAGGAAATGAAATCAGGATCTTGAAGAATTATCTGCATTCCCGTGATCTTTCCAGCATTATTCACAATAGCCAAGATATGACAACAACCCAAGTGTCCATCAGCAGATGAAGAAGTGTGTGTGTGTGTGTGTGTATATACACAATGAAATATTATTCACCCATGAGAAAAAAATGAAATCCTGCCATTTGCAACAGCATGGAAGTACCTGGAGGGCATTATGCTAAGTGAGATGAGTCTGACAGAGAAACACAAATAGTGTGTGATCTCACTTTGATGTGGAATCTAAAAAGCCAAACTCATCACAACAGAGGGTAGAATGGTGGCTACCAGGGGCTGGGAGTGGGGGAATTGGGGAGATGCTGTTTCAGGGTACAAACTTACAACCAGTAGATAAGTAAGTTCTGGAGATCTAATGGGCAACATAGTGATTATAGTCAACAACACTGTACGATAAACCTCAGAGTCATAGGAAACCACATCCTAATTGTTCTCGCTACACAGAAGAAATGATAATTATGTGACCTAATAGAGGTGTCAGCTAACACTGTGGTGGCAATCACACTACAATACATAAATGTATCACATCAACATGTCGTACACCTTAAAGTTACACAATGTTATATGTCAACTGTATCTCAAGTTTTCAAAATAGATAAACTCATTAGTTAATAAACATGTAAGTGATCAAAAGTAGTCATAATAGAAGACATAAAAGTATATAAAATTTTTCTGTAAAAAGCTGATATCACATATAAAAGTTTATAAATGAAAAAATAAGTAAATTTAGATAAATGTGTCATTAAGCCATTGATCATAGGTCAATTAACTTTAGATAAACTGGTTTTAGGTCAATTGGTTATTGGCCAAAGGCATATACTTAGGCTTTCTATACTTTGTTTCTATATGGTAGGGTAGGGGGAAAGGTTAGGGATCTCTTTAAGCTTTTGTTTTTTCCCCCCAAAATTTATTCTCTTATTTATTTATTTTTTATTTTTTTGGTCATGCCATGCACGTGGGATCTTAGTTTCCTGACCAAGGATTAAACCCACACCCTCTGCATTGGAAGCACGGAGTCTTAGCCACTGGACCACCAGGGAAGTCCCTCTTTAAGCTTTCGGCATATAGTGTTTAGACAATACACAGCTATTGAGGAAATACTGTGCTCTTTATTTGACTCTCCTGATCTCATCAATCTTGTCACATGGGACAGTTATACAAAGGATTAATAACAAGTGAGAAAATTTTAGTTTTCAATGTGAACTAAGTGTATTTACCTTTCAGATGCTACTAAGAACATAGTACATATGTGATACCGGCCTCTCTTTTAAAGGAATACCTTCAAAATATAGCTTCTTTTTTTTCAGAAATGGTCCATAGGCAATTATTTTATCCGTCTTGTGGAAAAGAGTTTGCTGTGGAAGAGCTCCCTTGCAATTCAGAGGACTTTGGTAACAAGGACTATTACACTCAGTGACCCTTTAAAAGATGACTGGCCAAAGATACTGACCTCTGAGAAACTTGAGAGCCCACAGAAAAAGTAAAGGATTAGCCATCTGGTCTGCAGCAGTTAGGTTAATTTGTCACCAAATTAGGGAGTTCAGGGCTTGGAAATATTCCAGCGGAAGCTGTTTTATTTTCTTACTTGTTAAGCTTCACTGACTAAAAGGAACCTCAGTCTCCAGAAGTAAATAAAAGGCCCTGAATCCCGCTATTCCTGATTATTCACTTCTCTACCGGGCATTCAACCATGAGACTCCATTTACTGCTTTCTGTTCTCCTCCTCTCTTTGACTATAATACCAAAAGGTAAGACGGTGAATAACTGTAGAGACAGATTTCTTAGGAGACCTACTCGGATGCGTCATTATACTGTGGCCATCTCAGACCCGAATGCACAGTCTTAGGGATGCGAAAGTCCAACATGATCATCTTCCTTAGAACTGATGAGGCCAAAACTGTGAAGCGGGACAAGGATTTCCACCAACAGAAAATGAGTTCCAAAAGCTCCATGACTAGAAAAGGGGGCTCAAACCGATGTGGAAGTGGAGCAGCTCTGACATGTGACATCAGGCTCAGCATACAAATGGAGCAGCTTTTACAAGGGCCCCCACCTCCAAAAAGGGGAGTGAAAATGGCGGCTACTGGGTCAGACTTGGTTAGTGAATGGAAGTGATGCAGTCTGTTGGTGAGGGAACATTTGTGAATGGTAGAAATTAGGCGCATAATACAGAGCTCAACAAAAGAGAATTATATCAAGTTATTAATAGGGAGCAGAGGAATTTGGAAAAAGCATGGATTTGGGACGGCGCGTCAATGGCAAAATTTTAAGCAGAACGCAAAATAGGAAGGGAGCATTTTAACAACCTGAGTTACACCCTTGGTGCTCATGATGGAGAAGTTGGAATATTAAAGTGTAGACTTACAGGGAAAAGGGAACATGGCCATTTTCAGGCTGATTCATTCAGATCCTTGTAAAAACTAAGATTGTTTTCTCCACTGTTGATGTCAGGATGTTCACATCCCTCAAAATAACATCTGTGTTCACTGAACATAGATTAAGTCTGGGTAACTCTCCCTCTTCCTTGATTCATCTATAAGATTCTTTCAAATACAATCAAAGATATTTATGTATGTTGAAATGTTTGATCTTTGCCTAATCTATGAATATCTTGGGATCTATCTGATGTATAGCTGCCCCCTCTTAAAGGAGTTCACGTACTTCTCACCTGGCTCTCAATTCTGTCAGAAGAAGACACACTTGTAGCGACAGCTAATATAAAGTATATGATGTTAATGACTTAAAATTAGAAGGCAATTTAATGGTTAATTCTTTAGTTTTACAGATAAGGGAATCCATGTCCACATAAAGAATATGATTTCACTAAGGTCACATAGGTAGTGGCAACACTGCAGCTGGAACCAAGTATTTTTAATCTGGGTCATCATTGTTTCCAACGATCTAAGGGTGTAGGTATGCCCATAAAGTGGTAACCCTAATTTCTGTCAGGCTGTTTACCTCAAAGTCCCCTAATTAGACACTGAAGACGCTAAGGAGATTTTCAAGTTCCCTCTTTGGGAAGCTACAATGTCTTTGAAACATGTCACTTCACTTACCTCTAAATCCTTTTTCTTCAGTGTCTGTGGTAGGCATGTTGAACCGGCTTAACATTCTGGCATTATTATTGGGATGACTTACACTAGTCTTTAGATTTTCCTGATCTTTGTTCTTAAAATCATATAATGGTGATAATCAGACTGCTGAAAGCACTTGGTTCAAGATAATTATGTGTGCATGGTTGTTGAGTGAATTTTTTTTTTTGCTCATGCTTGCTTTCCACCACCTAAGCTAAATTCAACTCAACGTAAATGACTGTCTCCATCCAGAGTCATGCACCATGTTATGGGCCTTTTTTTTTCAAGGTTAAGGAGGGATACTTCTGGAAGTAAAGATCAAGCCAAAAGTCACCATTATAGTGAGAAAGTGATATGGCAATGGTTCATCCTCAGAGTGGAAAACAATTCAAGAAAAAGGTTGTCCTAGAGCAAAGGCCAGAAATAACTGACAGGAAAACAGGACTCCAAGAAATCTAGGCCTAAGGTTTAGAGAAGTTCCTATGGTAATAACAAGACTGGACACCCATAAATACAATTGTACATCCAGGAGTGGGTGGCCAAATAGTTAAAAATAGGCTGGAGCCAAGAAGTTCTAGAAGGAATAAGAGACAGAAAATGTGCGTGCGGTCAAAGAATACTTAACTGCATTCAATGGTAAGAACTGTGTACTGAGCATCTGCCACTTTCCATGGGCTACGTGAGATACCCAAGATACAATGGGAAATGAAAGGAAGACTGTCTTCCCTCAGTAGAGAAGACAGACATTAGGCAAATGACTACAAATGCGTCTATAAGTTATACATTTTAATAAGTACAATGAAAAGGAACAGAGTATTCTGAGTGCCTGAAACATGCGGTCATCATCAATCTGCAACATCCGGGAAAAGTGCATTGAGGCGTGTGCCTTTTGAGCTGAAAACGGGAAGATAAGTGTTCATTGATGAACGCCTTGCAAGGAGACCTCAACACTCCTGGCAGAGGAAGAAGCCGGTGCAATGCCCCTGATGCAGAAGAAACCACCGTGTGTTTAAGGGACTGCAAGAAGGCCGCGGCAGGAGAACGCTAGTTCATACCAGAAAATGTGCCAAGCATCTCATGGAATTAGGCCACAGTGGAAGGTGCATGGCACCAAGGCTCAATCTGCAGGGACACTTCGGGAACAGCGAGGGCAAGGCTACCAGCTTTGCGCCGGGAGTGGTGACCACGAGTATCTCCATCACCAGGGCTGGGTCTCGCTTTATGCCTAAAGTAGGAACATCTACGGGTTCTAGGCGGCCTACGAGCCCCATAGGTCTTTCCTTTTGTTTCACTACCTCCACTATTCTTTCTTCAGACTTTCTCTTCCTCGTTCTGCCACAGAAGGAGTTTCAAGTTTAGAGGAGCTTCCTTCTTTTCTAATCTCGAGACAATCACTCTTTGAGGTACACACATAGAATGAAGCCTGGGAAACCACCAGCAACTGTGTGGAAACAGATAAACGCTATCAATAACAATCATGAGAAATTAGGAAATCAAAATTCCTAACCTTTCAATCTGATCATTTCTGTGGTCCAAAGGTAAGTAAGTCTGATCTATCTAGGTGGATTCTCTAAGTCATGATCATGTTTAGACTTGAAAATATGCACTGTCTGAAATCTCTGTCGTCCTTTGGATGAGGTCCCTTCTTCAGTATTCCAAAGGAAGTTCCTACCCTCTAGGCACCATGATTCGTACTCCATTAAAGTAGGGTACCAAAGTATAAGACAAAACCAGCAAAGGTGGTGAGGAAAGTGCATCACTGATGGTATGAAGGACTCACAATTCACAGGCAAAACCCGCCAGGGTCCAGGATGATAGATGTGGGACAGGTAGACAAGGAGGCACAACAAACTCTACTTCAAGACTAATCTGGAAGGTGAATCTGGAGGACATGATGCTAAGTGAAATAAGCCAGTCCAAGAAGATAAAGACTGCATGATTGCCCTTACCTGAGGCATCTAAAAATAGTCAAACTCGTAGAAACCTGGAACAGAACAGCAGTTTCCAGGGGCTGGGGGAGGGGAGAAATGGGGAGTTGTCGTCTGATGGGCTTAAAGTTTCACTTCTACAAGATGAAGGAATTCTCGAGATCTGCTGGGCAGACTTGTGCCTCTGGATAATGGTACCATGCTGTGTACTTAGAAATGTCAGAGTGGAGATCTCACGTTTAGTGTTCTTACCACAGTTAAAAAAAAAGAAAGAAAGAAAGAACAAGTGAAGAGCAGGAGGTTATTGGGGCTGGTAACAGCGTCGGGCTCCCCACGAGTCTGACAAGAACCCTTTGGAGGCGTCATGCCGACCCCTTCCTCCAGATCAGTCCTCCTTGGTTTCTCCCAAATCAGTTATGCCAAGAGGATGGATTAAACAAAGATCCTATAATCTTTCACAGGAGGGAAAAACTCTCAATGGCCAGGTGTTTTCGGAAGAGAATATATTGCAGCCACACGGAAAGGTCACGATACCTTACTTTGGCATGTGGAGATGCACCGCGTGGGACGCCTCTATGTTTATACCCAGATGCGTCCTTGAAACATACTCTGCCTCTCACTCTGCCTTGCCCGATATTAAAAACCCTTGATTTTAGCTTCGTTAGAAAACCTGAAAGTCTCACGAAATGTTACACGAAGTGCGTGGCTGAGGTTATCGGGGGAGAGACCGACAGCTGGTAAGAGGACCGCTGCACTGCTGGGTACGGAGCCTGCACTCTGTGTAGACAGGCGTGGGGTGGGGTCACCCTCGGCTCTCTCCCGAGAGCAGTGAGACCCTCAGCCCTGTCCCCGAGAGCGGCGGGACCCTCAGCGCTCTCCCTGAAAGACAGACGCTCCAGCCTCCAGAGCCGGCAGAGCAGAGGCAGCACCACAGGATGCTAACCAGCTCCCCATCATGCCATTCTCTTGCCGCACGAGGCCCCGAGCCCACGGACGGCTAGCCTGAGAGTCAGATCCTGCAGCAGGCGGAGAACACAGACTCGCACAGGTTCTGAAAATTCAGTTACAAGAGGCTGCATTGGTGTATATGGCTGTGGGTATTTTTCTACGGGACGGTGAGATAACAATGAGGGCCTGGTTTAAATACCGCCCCCCCAAACAAAGATTCAGAGCCCCAGAGTGCTCAAACTCTCAGTTACGCGGTAGAAGTTAGGGACCAAAGAAGCCAGCCAGTCAGGGTTAGTACATTATTGGACAGTAAAGACAAAACGGGACACAGGTGAGTTAACAGGATGGTTCAGGAGCCAGCTAATCCCCGTTGCTGGCCGCAAACAGAAGTGTCCTGTTACGTATCAGCCACCATGACCCACGGGGAAAAGGACCCTTGGCTGCGCTGGCAACGCTAGAGGAGGGATGCTGGGGTGCGAGGGAACGGTGCTGAAGCACACCTCAGTTACGTGCTTTTCAGCAGCCCAGTGCATCGGGAAAACATATGGGTATGTTAAGGAAAAGCACCTTTCAGCTCTGAGAGAAAATCTCTCCATGCATCTGCATATACCGGGCATTGAAGAACACAGAAAATCCGGTTCCTGCACAGTCCTGACATGGGGGGATTAGGCAAGGTGAAAGCTGGAGCATGGCTAGACTTTCCACAAGAGGAGATGAAATGAGGACAGGTGCCATACGATAAGGATGCTGTAAATGGGGATGCGGAGGTTAGCACGGGCGAGGTGGCAGAGGGTGGATGCTTCGGCTGAAGTAGTCTGTCTCAGAGCAGGTGTTACTGGTATTTGGAGCAGGACAGCTCACTAGGAGGGAAATCTACCAACCCTGAGCCTTACCCACCAACGCCAAGGACATCTCCCCAGTCATGGCGACAACAAAGCACCCCACACGGTTCAACCTGTACTGCCCTTGATAAGGACAACTCTCTAAAAGCTTCTAGAAACCAGCCTGCCCTCTCTAAGGTGTGTATAGTCCCACACTCTTAGCACCCCTCCTCCAAAAAGCCACTTCTTTTGCCTAAGGGATTTTTTCATATAGGTAATATCATGTATTCTATCTCAAAGCCATTCTTCTCTAAATTTATTGCTTTACGTACATTACCAATAATTTGATGGTGAATTAACGAGGCTGTTAAATCTCTTTCTGTGCAGCAAGTACTGGCCTTATTCCAGGACAAAAACAATGCATTCTTCTGCAAGGGGTGTGCAAAGATGGAGGATGCACCAGCACGGATGATACCATTGGTATATGTAATGATCAAAAAAAATGTTGCCGAAGGTGGTGGGTACTTCTTCCCTATCCAACGCCAGTTCCCAAATCAAAATCTCCTTGATGACAGCAAACTGAGCCCTTCGAACTCTAGAACACATGGATGAACTTCACAGACTCCTGTTTGACTCAGAACTCCAGAACCCGAGGATAAATTATACAGACTCCTCTTAAACTTGCTTTTCTCCCTTGACTGGAAATAAATGTCCTAATTATACACATACTCATCCCTGGGGAACTTCTTCTTGATGCACATGCAAACCTCTTAAGAACTACAAGACTAAACTAAATAACAGAGGCACCTCACACCTTAAAGATGTTTAAACAGAATACGACTTTCTTAAAAAAGAAAAAGATAAAATTTTAAAATGTGAAAAAAAATCATAAGGGTATGAAATAGCAGTAGGTAGTGTTTGATTATCTAAAGGGGGATATCAACCTTTTTCCTCATCTGACTCTGACCAAAAATTATTTCTGTTATTAAGAGAGACCTACTTGGGTGGCGTGAGTCAAGGTCTGTTCATCACATGGTCCTGCTATGTGACCTCAGCAGTAGGCTGGCTGCCAACCCAGTCCTGTCAGCACTGGCTGAGGCTGGTCTCCCCCACCCACTTCACCTGGGCCCTGGGGGGATGAAATGCAAGAACTGCTCCCTGCAAGGAGGCCCACAGGGAGACAACAGAGCGCTGAGGACTCAGCGTGCCCTGCTAGTTCTTTCCAAATTCGCCACGAGATAATTCCACTTTCTGGCTGGAATCATTTCCACCAGAATAATAATTCTGGATCATCTGTACTTTATGGCTAAGAAAATGAAAGGGCAAGAAAGAGGGCAAGAACATTACAGGACATGAGTTTCACAAGGATGGAAAAAATCTTTTGAATGAGGCCAAATGACTCCACAAACAAAGTTCGAGGCTTTTTGTTTCCTCAACCGTAAAGCTGGTCTTCTGTGGTCCATCAGAAGAAGGTGGGTTATCTCACCTTCTAATAGTCTTAGGATTTATGTTTCTATTTTTTATGTGGCTATCAGGTGTCCACAAGACCATAAGTTTCTTGAGTACAAAATCCGCCTTTATTCACATCTGCATGTTCCGTGCATCACACGGTCTCACAGAACACACAGTGTTGACGTGTGCAGTTCTTGATGAAACGGTAGTTGCTTTGCTTACCAGTCATGTGACTTTGAACTATTTATTTACCTTCATTTTCCTTAAAATTCTTCTCCAATAAATGAGTGAAATAAGTCTAACTACTGGGCTTGTTGTAAGGATGAAATGAGATCATGTACACAAAGCGCTTGGTATACACATGGCGAAACCCAGAAAAGCTTACCGCTAATATTATTACTGTTCTCTTGTTGCTAAAATACCTTAAGGAAATAAATCATTGTACTTAGATAGGCCTGTTATTATACGATGCATAGATTATCAGTTTAAAATAAATAAAATGGAACTAAATGGATTTCATATTGAAAGAATATATGGATAAACAACTATTTCTTGGTATTTCAGAAGAAACCACAGCAAACTGTTAAAATTTTACAGTTTCTATGATAAATACCATTGTTTTCTGATATTTAAAGCTTCATTTCTTTAATTAATATGTCTCGTGACCTCCTATGAAAACTGAAATTAAAAAAGCATGTTAGGAAAAATATTAAACGAGATTTTCATCAGGATTGATAATGAAGCTTAAATACTGACATTTCATTAGCATTAGACAATCCTTTCTAATGACATAATAGATTAAAATAAGTAACAATATCAAGGGAAAGACTTTTTTTAGATGACAAAGGGCGTTAGAATTGTTATTTTATTAATGGTGTGATGGATGGCTAGCATCTCTGAGAAACAACTTCTCCCAAAGCCTCAGATCTCTATTCTTTCTGACCTAGAGATTGTATAAAGATTTTAAAGGTTTCCTTTAGGCTTTTTATTTATTATTACTTAAAATGTTGCTAGACATATACTCACCGAATGCACATAAGAACTGTTGGTTTCACACCTAGAAACACTTAGAAAATACAATTCGAAGTTATTAACCATAGAAAAATATAACTGCAGTGAAGTAAGCCATAATTGAAGCGAGTGTGCTTTCTCAACAAGATATTAGCTGGAACATTAATAATACTTCAAGGCGTCTCTTCTCTTTCAATTCAAAGGCACTAACCTGAAGGCATATGTCCTTGTCTAGGTGAGACCTAGACATGGGCCATCATTTGAAATGTCAGATTGCTCAAATGAGCAATGACGTAACATCACAACTTGATCCCACTTACAGGCCTAGCCAGGTGCACAACCAGAGTAGGAAGCAATCCCTGTTAGTTATTTTATGGGTAAGATGTTAAAATTTTTATCATAATTCAAATATGTTTTCTGGAAGAGGTAACATAATAGGTCATTATCCTTCACTAATATGTTCTATATTTTAAGCTATTATTTAACACGCGTTGGAAGGAGTATTAAAGAAAGACAGTCAATTTAAATCCGAAGATCTGAAATGTGGCTAGTGTGCCTGAGAAAATGATGCTTTATTTTATTTTAATTAATTTTAATTTAAATAGCCGCATGTGACTAGTGACTTATACAGCACAGCATAGCTTCAGAGCTCTGGACCGGCGCAGGGTGACACAGTGATGAAGCACATGGCCTTCAGGCCAGGCAGCTTGTGTGCAGATCTCAACTCCATGGCCTGCCAGTTCCGGAAAATGAGGAAAACCATACTCACTTCATTGATTATTATGAGGATTAAATGAATTTGCATATAGAAATCCCTTACGGCAGTATCTGCACTTATCATGAGAGCAAAGCTCGGCCATTCTGGGTTCTTGGGAGTGATGAGGAAAGAGGGAGAGAGCATCGTGAGAACACTGGGTAAGGAGCTCTAGCCACTTTCTAGATTCATCCTAGACTAGCTTTTCCATCCCTAATGCCATCACTTTGTTCTTCTTGCGAGTATAAAGAGCTCTCTCAGAACAGGCACTGAGAATCGCAATTTAGGACACGGTTTTCCACAACTAAACTTACACTGGATAAATGTGTCGTCACACGATGAGGAAAAGTTTAAGAGTTAAAAGAATCACAAGCCAAACGCTGTCAGCTCTCCGGTGAATCCTCTGGAGACGTTTTATTCCTAGGCTGGCGAGGGAAGGTACAAAAGAAAAGGGTCCTGTGTTGGCTACAAGGATACAATCTCTGGGGTAGCTTCAGCCCTCCATCCGACAAAAACAAACCCCTCCTCTCAGCAGGGTTTTCTCCACGGAGAATGCAATACCACAGATTAGAAATTCAGTTGTGTTGACATGAGTCCTGTTTCCGAATTTGACTAGCCTTGGAGGATAGGAGGGTGCCTTTAAATAACTCCTCTTTTGCTGTGAATCAGTTTTATGACATCGTTTTCTCCTCAGCCCTACCCGTGATCAAGCCACCAGGAAGAGGGGGGTTTTGTGGGCACCGGAGAAGAGACTGAGAAATCGTTTGGCTGGGGGTGTCTTTCAGGCAGGGGAGACACCTGCCTGTCTTAGTGTTGGTGTGTGGAGCTGTGAGACCTCTGAAATAAGGGGGGATGGTGACTTTGGAAAGAGAGAGTCACACTCGGAAATGAAGCGTCATATCTGGAGAACAACCAAGCGAGAAAATGTTGCTCTGGTAAAGCCCACTAAAGGCTGAGAGAACAGTTTAGTGAAATGTTGGAATGACTGGCAGTAACAACATCATGAATTGCCTTTTCTTATCACCCCCTAACTTTTCACCTGGTAAAATCCCACACGTGCCTCAAGGGATCGTTCAACTGTCATGCCCCTGCTTAGCCTTCCCCCAGATGCCCTCCAAACCCATCTCACGAGGCAAATCGATCTCTCCCTCCTTTGTGTTCTCCACACATGAACATACCTCTGTGGACGTCTTCACTCATTTCAACTTAGTTTCAGAAGTGTCTCAATTCATGGAACTCTTAATGCCTCATAATTATTTCTAAGGCACCCTGGACCAAAAGAAATGCCTAATAGTTTCGGTTATTAGATCTTAATAACTTAAGTTATCTCTGCCCTAACAACATAGTAACCATGTGAAAAATAACACGCACAAATCGAAAGAAAAAGTAATACTTTCTAACTTTTAAATAATCCAATTACTGACTAATGGTAGGTATGTGCCCACTGGGCACTGAACAACTTCTCAAATCTTGGAATCAGATGGGACACAGCCACCCTCGCTTTCTGCTCCACAGCGATTCCCTGTGTGGCGCTTGACGTCGCAGCTGAGCAAGGTCTGACGTCACTGGGAGGAACGTAGCAGGTCTAATGCTGAAGGTGAGAAGTACTTAGAGGTAGTAGTTTCGGCAGAGTCCAAAAAAAAAGTTCAGCATCTGCCTTTCCCTTGAATTTTTAAAATATTTCATGGTGCCCTTGGAACTGGCCGAGGAGCGCAGGGGTGCCTGGTCGCACAGCTGCAGACCTGAACTTCAGGCACTTGTAAGAATGTCTTCCGTTCACCATAGATTGTGAGCCTCCTGAGGACACCACTGTGTCTGGCTGGCGCTTGTAGTTGCAGCTCACCACCTCATGAATTATGGAAGACTGTTGAATCTATGGGTGAGATGAGCAGAAACCGGCCATGATTTTCGGGTTTTATTGCTGCGATCGATGCTCCGTGAGAACTTATCTATTGCACTTCGCCGATGACGCAGAGAAGGCTGTTACTGCTTTGGTGCGGAGAGGCTGGAAGCTAACACAGCAGGAATGTGGCCCAAGGGAGCAGAGGGGGCTTCCGAGTGACCGGCCTGGGAAGAAACGCAGACCACCGGAGACTGAGTATTACGGTCACTTCCTACCAGGTTTGGCCTGGACAGACAGGGTACTTTCTCTGACGCTGTAAGGATTGTGCCCTCAGTGGCAGAAAATATTTCACAAGCGACACCATGTGTTTTGCACAGAGTGATGTTCCCAGCTGAACGCTGAGTGCGGGACGGTGGGAGCCTTCGGCCCAGGGGCCCAGCCTGACCCTCACCAATAGGTTTCTTGCTAGCTGCTGGAAGATGGCGACTTATCTTCATGGTGATCACTTGCAGTCTATTGCTTACATTCCTGATTCACACTTTAAACAGCATTTTCTAAGTTTCTTCTAGAAATATTACTGTTCTAGGAGAAGTTAATAAGCATGCCACGAAACATAGATTAATACATTTGAGAACCTCGTGGTACCAAAATCCACAATAAAAATCAGCCTATTAAAAGCTTGGAATTGAATTAATTCAGGATTTCTCAAAGCTTCTGATATATTTTAATGTATATAAAATATATAATAAATATAATAATTATTATTATAAGTGATTATTGAATGCTCAGTAGGTGTTGGGCTTGGAAATATTTTTTTCTGTAAAAGGTCAGATGACAAATATTTTAGGCTTTGTCAGTCACATACACCCTCTGTCATGAATCCTGAATCTTGTTTTTGTTTGCTTGTTTGACACAACACTAAAAAATGTAAAATCCATTTTTAACTCTTAGGTTTGAAACAGTTTGTTGTCCCCTGAGAAATTTCAAACACCACCAATATGTGGTTTCAATTTATAATATACTTTGAAGCTGGAGGAATGAAATCTTCCAATGAACTGGAAGTAAATTGTAAGAGAAAGGGAGGCCTCGAGGATGCCTCTCAAGTGTGTTGGCCTGAGCAATCCAGCGGCGGGATGGAGGGGACCGAAACTGAAACTGGTTTGCGGGTCAGAACTCCATGTCAGGTGAGTTAAGCTTGAGACACCCAGTGACAGGCAAGTGGAAAGATGAGGTGGGTCAATATACACACAAGTTTGGAACTGGGGTGACGTCAGCACTGAGATATATACTCGGGAGGGAGCAGGTATTCAAAGATATGGCACTGAGTGAGTTTACTTAGAGGGCAAGGATAGACACACCAGAAGCCTGCGGAATGAATCCTGGGACACCACCCTGTTTAAGGGTAAGGAAGAGAGAGGATTCAGCAACTGGTGACTGGGGAAAAGGAAACCCAGAGAGGGTGAGAAACCAAGAAAGATGTTTCAGGAAAAAGGCAGTGACTCTAGAATTTTTTTTACAAATTCCTCCGTGAAACACCTATTAACACCTAGTTACTAGTTGTATTCGTTTGCTAGGGCTGCAGTAACCGAATATCACAAGCTGGGTGGCCTAAACAACAGACATTTATTGTCTCACAGTTCTGGAGAATAGAGGTCTGAGATCAGGGTGTCAGCAGGGTTGCTTCCGTCCGGGGCGTGAGGGAGAATCTGTTCTGGGCCTCTCTCCCTGCTTCCGCTGGTTTGCTGGCCATCTTTGCCATTCCTTGGCTTGCAGAAGCAGCACCCCGGTCTCTGTCTTCCTGTTCACGCGGCGTTATCCCTGTGTGTGTGTCTGTGTCCAAATTTCCCCCATGTACAAGTATGCCAATCATACCAGAATGGGGGTCTACCCTACTCCAGTATGCTCTCTTCTCAACTGATTACATCTGCAATGACCCTATTTCCAAATAAAGCCACGTTCTGAAGTACTGGAGGTTAGGACTTCAGCATATGAACTTTGGAGAGATGCTACTTAACCCATAACACTACGTTTGCGTGAAACACCATTTGGGAATAGATGGTTTGGACATATTTAATAAAGCCAACACTTGGCAAATGTAGGAGTAAAAAAATGTTTGCCGGGATATTATAATTTATATATAACTTTATAAATAGAATCTACTTAGATATCAATGTTCTATTTTCTTTGTTAATTGAGGATACTAACAAGCTGACTCGGCATTTTAACTGAATGCCCAACCTTGTTTAGCTTTAGATTAAGTCAAGTTTGGTTTAATTCGGTTACACTGAAATTTCCTGAGATAACAAAACTATCAGATGTTGATATTTTAATAATAAATTATCTAGAACGTTCTGGATTTTTTTTCCTTATGAGGATAAATGTTTTGATAAAACTCTGATTACCCATAATTGTTAAGATATCCTTTGTAACTGAAGAGTTCTATAACTGTAATGCTGTCTGTTCTAGGAGGACTAGAGATAAATGTCAAAGGTTGAAAAGACAAATTGGTTTTTATACAGATCTCTAGAATGGCATTTTGAAATAAATCCTTCATTTCTATCTAGTTTATTACCATCTCTCTTTCCCTTACAAGTCTAATGCACTCAAAATAAAACAATTCATTAAAGAATCAATTTGGTTACTGAAGTTCCTATTAGACTTGAATAATTCAAACTGATACGTTCCTTTTAAGTTATATTTAATGAACACGTTGTCAGTTTATTAAATTTTTAAAAACCTAAAAAATTTTTAAAAACTTTTAAATATGACACAGTTTGCTGCAGGAGATACTGTATTATTTTACACTCGTACGCCCAATAAACCGAGAACTGGCATACACTGTGGGAAACTGTACCTGATACAGAATAGGAGGCAATGAGACTGAAGGAATAAAGTAGCGGGGCTCAGCCAGGCGGACTCCGCCTCCTAACCCTATGTGCCTCGACAGACCTCAAGTCAGGCATCACTACTCCACTCAAGAAAAGGCAAACTATGCCATCTTGTGGTTAAAAGCCTTTTTCCATTTTTGACAATTTTCAGTTTCCAAGACAGCTAAGAAGCTGCAGCTTTTCTAGCAGAGCATTAGGTAAAAGAACTGGAAATACATAATAAAATTGAAAATACAGGCTTAGCTTGCATACTAATGGAAGTGAGAGATTTTAAAATAAAACTCATTAAGATGATTGATTCTGGTTCCCTTTTTCTAGAAACCTAACATTTAACGTGATTCAAAATTGACCACCTAAAGTAAAATAACGAAAATAAATTGAAAATGGGTAGTTTAAGTGATGCGCATGTAATCTAATATATTTATATGTGGTAAACCGACAGGCCCAGGCGCCTCCCACAGCTTCATGATTCAGCTAATAGAAATCATTAGCACAACGCCCACATGCGAAGCAGCCAAAAAAAGCCATTTCTAAGCCGCAGTTCTTTGGCTAAGATTCAAAACAACAAAAGAAGAGGAAAATTGTCATTGCTAACTCCACCTAAAACAGCTGTGCCATTCTGTCATAAACACATAAAAGCCCATCACATTTACTCAAAATACTAAAGAAACAGAAAGGCTTACATTTGCCCCATCCCCTCATGAATTTCTCAGCCTAGATTAAAGCACTTTTATATTCCAAATCATTATTTAGGAGAACTAATAAAGACCATCATTTTCTTATAGGAAGAATGAAACCCCCCCTCCGGGTGGTGGGAGAGATAAATTGGGAGATTGGGATTGACATAGACATACTACTAGGATAGTAAGATAACTAGTAAGGACCTGCTGTAGAGCACAGGGAACTCTATTCAATACTCTGTAATGGCCTATATGGGAAAAGAATCTGAAAAAAGAGTGGATATATGTATATGAAGAACTGATTCACTTTGCTGTACACCTGCAACTAACACAACATTGTAAATCAACTACACTGCAATAAAAATTAAAAAAAGAGGAAGTAGGAAGTTCCAAAAAAATATTTATTGTATTTTGTAGATAGAAGAAGTTGAGGAATCAATGAGAATCATGTAATTTTTCTCATGCTTACCTAGATCCAATTTTAGTCTTCTGAGAAATGCTTCCAATTTAAATCACATGAAGTCCTCCTGGGACCCCCTGACTTTAAAAAGGATCCCCTCACCCTTATTCTATTTGAACTGTTTCTTAGTCCAGCACATCTGTGAACTTATTGAAAACCCCCTCAAATCACTGGTGGAGCAAACAGGTTAGGGGGAAAAACATAATGAACAAATGGTAGCATGAGTAATTACAAGTTTTCCTTCTGGAAAACTTACTGCATGGAAGGCACTGTTCCAAGTGCTTTACATGATTTTAACTTTTTGCTTTTTCCTTCAAAAGACTATATGTGGTAGATACTACCCTTGTAGAACAATAATCAGAGAGAGATAAATACCATAAGGTATCCCTTATACATGGAATCTAAAATATGACACAAATGAACCTGTCTACAAAACAGAAACAGAATCACAGACACAGAGAACAGACTGGTGGTTGCCAAGGGGTGGGGTGGGCGAGGGATGGAGTGGGAGGTTGGGATTAGCAGATGCAAACTCATATATATAGGATGGATAAACAACAAGGTCCTACTGTATAGCACAGAGAACTACATTCAATATCCTGTGATAAACCATAAAGGAAAAGAATATAAAAAGAAGAATGTATACGTATGTATAACTGAATCACTTTGCTGTACAGCAGTAATTAACACAACACTGTAAATCAACTATACTTCAATAAAATTTAAAAAAATAAATTTAACAAAAAATAGTAATAATTAGTATCAAGGCTGCAAAGAACAACGAGTTTATTTGGGGTCTTAGGAAGTGCAATTTGGGAGACAGATTCAGGTAAAACAGAGTGCTCTGGGGAAGAGGAAGAGGCAGGGGCTCACAAAGGCAAGAGCACAAGATTGTTAACATTGCTGGGTAAGAATTATGATTGAGTCTGACACAAGAGAGGGAGTATCTGTCCTTAAGGGGTGAGGCTGACATGAGTCCTGTTAGGGTGGAGGTCTGATGAGCATCTTGAGGCTCTGGGACTTTGGGCAGATTGGTTCTGTGTTAAGACAGCACGTAGTCGGAGGTCAGATCCCATCTGGGCCAACACATGCGTAAGTCACACGTTCTCCATGGCCTCCAGCTCCGGCTCAGAGAGCTCTCTCAGCCACACCGGCTCCATCTTGATTTTCCTTTCACACCCTCATTTCACAGATGAGAAAACGGAGGCACAGAGTAAGCATCTCCACCACGGTTGCAGGGCTACTAAGTGGCGGTGCTAGGATTCAAATGGAGCCAGTTTTCTAAAGACGGCTACCCTGACTCAATAGTAGAGGGAAATACCAGTGGTGCTGAAACCACGCAGGAGCGTGTGGGGCTTGTGAGCACAGAAACCTTGCAGACAGCTGCTACTCAGGGAAGGGAGGGGATGCAGAGACGAGGGGGGCGCATCCAGGAGACGCCAGTGCAGCCTGGGGCAGGGCCCTGCTCTGCCCAAAGGGATATACGTGGAGGTATCTTTGAGCTCCTTACAGAACTAAAACCCCCCCCCCCCCCCCCCCCCCCCCCCCCCCCCCCCCGTGGAAGATGTCAGCATCCTTCATTCCAGAGAAGACCGCCTGAGGCCAGACTAAAGGAACCAGAGAAGCTCATCGAGATATCACCTGAGGCCAGATTAAAGGAGTGCAGGCCCTGCACACACCCTAATCTTATCAGCAACCCCGCCCTTGAACCACTGGCTATAAAACTCACCAGATCCTCCTGGGTTGGGACACACAGTTTTTCAGGGCCAGAGCCCACTGTGTCCCTCTTTGCCTGCCTGGCAAAGCAATAAAGCTATTCTTTTCTACTTCACCCAAAACTCTGTCTCTGAGACTCGATCTGGCACCAGTGCACAGAGGCTGAGTTTTCAGCATCGGTTTCCCAACCTGGAGACAGTTCAGAGACAGACAGCAGTCGTAGCTCAAAGAGGAAACCACAGACCAGCTCTCAGTCCCTTCACGTCCCCACAGGCTTCATGTGGCATTCAGTATGTACCTCAAGTATCCTGGAGATTCAATGAGCTCTTTCTCTTAAAGTATTTGCCTGAAGACCACCACCCCATTGCTAATAAAATGTCTGGTGAGATAAAGTAAAATTAAATTGCATCAGTCCCAATATTTCACTTGAAACCCTTAAGTTTTTAAGGAACAACCATGTTTGATGGTTTGTTTTCCCAAACATTGTGATCATTTAACAAATAAACTATGACCTCTGAGAAAGATGAAACAGAAAGTCACATCTTACATTTTTGTTTTTGTTTTTGTTTTTGTTTTAGCATGCCAGGATGTCTTTTACTGTTCCAAGGCCTGTCACTCAATGCCCAAAATATCCTTTAAGGAACTTTCATTTCAATTGATTGATTTTTTTTAAAAAACAAATGTAAGTTTGTTGTTGTTGTTGTTTTGCGGTATGCGGGCCTCTCACTGTTGTGGCCTCTCCCGTTGCGGAGCACAGGCTCTGGACGCGCAGGCTCAGCGGCCATGGCTCACGGGCCCAGCCGCTCCACGGCATGTGGGATCTTCCTGGACCAGGGCACGAACCCGCGTCCCCTGCATCGGCAGGCAGACTCTCAACCACTGTGCCACCAGGGAAGCCCCAAATGTAAGTTTTGAAGGAGTCACAGATCCCACAGATTAGTGTGTTTACTCTATGGAGTCTGAGGAATTTAGGGTTAACTGAGCAGTCTGCAGTTTTCGGGCGGAGGTGGTAGGCGGGTGGGGAGACTGTGAAACTAAAAATGAAATGCTTCAACGTGCTTTCCAAAGTTCTTCAGCATAAGGATGCAGGATTTAGTACTTTAACTAATGGGATTAAATGGCTCAGCTTGGAAATGGGCAAACTGGAATTTTTCACAGCAAAGTAGACAATTCAGATTCCACTTTCCTTCAGGGTAGAAAAGTTACACAAACTCATCCCTATGTCCAGAGCAATGACACAAAGTGGATTTTGTTTACAGTAATTAGAATGGAGAGAAATAATTTTCAAAGACTGGGCAGGGATCAAGTGGCAATCAAAATCACCAATGCTTGAAACACTCAAGTGCTACCAGGGGAAATGCCTTTTAATTTCCAGCTTAAATGGGAAAACTGCCTAAGGGAGAACAGATGACATTCTTGTCAGGGCCGGAAAGGAGCTTCATTGTGAAGCAAGTCAAGCCCTTCCTCTCTGGCTGTCATCTGTACCCCTTCTTGTGCCGAAGTCCTCAGTCTCACCCTTAGAAACCCTCCCCCACCACTCCTCACCCACCTGGACCCCACCCCAGACCCTGCTGTTCTTTCCCAAAGTTTCTCGCAGTTACTCTCAGAAAAACCTGAAGGCCTGGGATCATGTGGCCTCCAGGCCTGCAGAATTAGACGTCCAATCATTTTACTAGTCCAAGTTCATGTTCTGAGGGGACTGAGTAGTTGCCTCCCACTGATGCTTCTCTGCTTGAATGTTACACGTGCCAGTAACCCAAAGCGGCATCCTGGGTTCTGGAGTCCAGGGTGGCCTTTGGGAGCGGGGAAGGGGTAGGGACTGTCAGATCCAGCAGATACAAATACAGGATGCCCCAGGTAGGCTGGATATTAGATAAACAATAAGCAATCTTTTAGTATAAGAATGTCCCATGCATACGTATGCCCCATGCAATATTTAGGACACAGTTATACTAAAAAAATTATTCATTGTTTATCTGAAATTCAAATTTAACTGTGCATCCTGCCACAGTTTTGTTTGGCAAGGTGGTGGTGGGGTGTCCTTCAGGGCTCTTCAATTCCCCAAACAGACAAAACTACTGTACTTGTTCTGCCAGCTCTTGTTGCTAGAGGTGCAAGTCAGTGAAGTGGTTTCGTTACAAAAGTTTATGGCACGCAGAACTCAGAATGCACACTTCTTTCCAAATAAAGATGGAACATCACGCTCATCAACAAAAGAGGCCCCTGTTCCAAGTGATTTACTTAGCGCTACAGTAAATTTGCATTCATTCAAGTACATGTTCCCACTGGGCTCCATTTAGAACGTATGACAGGCATTTGCAGCTCAGTTACCAAATTCCGAAGTCATAAGACGTAAGTGCGCTTAGAATTTGAGGTTTCTGAGTACTATCAGTTAAGAGCTGTGTTAGTTTCGTGGTGGTCCTGTACCGAGTTACCACCGACCCCGTAGCTTACAACAGCAAAGTGTATTGTCATAGAGTCCTGTTGAAGTCCAAAATGAGTCTGGCCAGGCTAAACTCAAGGTTGTCGCCAAGGCTGCATCCCTTCTGGAGGCTCCTCGCTCTGTCTGGCTTCTAGATGCCCCGCACGCCTTCTCACGCTGCATCATCTGAACTCTGTCCATAGTTTCATCTCCCTCCGGCTCTCTTCTGCCTCCATATCCCATTTCCCACTTAAAAGGACCCTTGTCATCACACTGGACCCATCAGGATAATCTATTTTAAGGTCATCTGGTTAGTACCCTTAATTTCATCTGCAACCTTAATTCCTCTTTCCATGAAACCTAACATAGTCACCGTTTCCAGAGACAGGGACATGGGCATCTCTGATGGGCCACTCTTCTGCCTCATCAGAGCTTTGACTTACGCCTCACTCTACAGAGATAAGGAAGTCCAGTGTGGTGGTACACTCTTATCACACATGTAGTTAACATAAAGGCCTTTAATCTCTGCCTCATTAATGAGCGTATCTTTATTGGCAATCAATGGTAGGTGCTGTCAGAATATAAAACACTTGAACAAATCACAGTCCCTGACCTCAGAGGGCTTACAAGCTATGTGTTCATCATGCATGGACCCGGTATATGAGGGAAGAGCTTCAAAGCCAAACAAGAATATTTCTCAAACCTTCAGTTGGCAACCCAGCAGGAGACAATAAAATGTAATAATTACCACTGTAATACAAGACAATAAGAGCAAACCAGCAAATCATGACTGTATAAATAAAGCACAATCATGTATTTTGGAGGCATGATTATACAGCTATTAAGAGAAAGGTGTTTAGGCTTTAGGTAGAGCTGGTTTCAAATCCTGACTAACAGTCTGGAATCAAGTAGTTATAAAATCAAGTGGTATAAAAGTCTCAGTTTCCTCTTCAATGAGATGTGAACAGTACCTACTACGATGAGTTTTGCATGAAGAATATGTATAGAGCTTAGAGCGTAATGTGGCTCCTAGAAAGTGTTCAATAATTACAGTAATTATAATCAATAAAAGCTGAAATTAAATGAAGATTATACACCACAGAAACTTATCACTGAACTTGTAGCATAAAAAGAAAATGTAATAAAGGAATGAATCATTTTTAAAATGTCTCAAGAACCTAAACTCACCAACCTAAAGAGAACCCAGCTGAAAACTGAATTGCCTGATATTTACATCGATTGCATTAAAGACCGTGGGAATAAAAGGGAACTTCTTTTTCCCCCACTGTCTACAAAAGAAAACGATAAAAATGATTTTATCAAGCAGAAGCAGATCTTTCCAGGCACTGATGGAGTACATCCTGGCATATACAGAGTGGCCTTAGCTGGTAAATCATATTAATATAATAGAGTCCTAAGAATGGAAGTTCTCCAAGTAATTTCCCATTCAAACTTGTAAACTCGTATCTGACCCAAGAGAGTGTGTGTATGTGTGTGTGTCTATCAAGAAACAAAGTTTCGTGATAAGTAATAATAGAAAATTAGGATTTTTGTCCCCACTGTCACCTTGTTCTAATTCTTTCTTCATAAAAGGTTCATATCTGTAAAACTGTTGCTTACATTTTATATGCCCATCCTCATGAAATTATGCAATGCAAGGATTCCACAGTACATGGTTAAGAAAATGATGTTTAGAGAATAAACGAAGTCGTTTGGTGTTGGCAGTTGGAGCTTTTCCCCACTGACATTTTTGTACTGTGTTGCACTGCTTTCTTCTAAACACGCTCGAGTAGAATGTCTGATCTCTCCGACAAGCACAGTCTGCTTTCTTTGCACCCTATAGAAAATGAATCTAACTAGCCAATTAAAAGCGTAGAATGTCTGACTTACTTCTGCAGAATCCAGAAAAAAAATGATGCAAGTAAACTTATTTACAGAACAGAAACAGACTCACAGACTTAGAGAATGAACTTACAGTTACCAGGGGGAAGGGTGGGGAAGGGATAGTTAGGGAGTTTGGGATTGACATGTACACACCACTGTATTTAACATGGGTAACCAACAAGGACCGACTGTAGAGCACAGGGAACTCTGCTCAGCGTTATGTAACAACCTAAATGGGAAAAGAATTTGAAAAAGAGAAGATACATGTGTATGTATAACTGAATCACTTTGTTACACACCTGAAACTAACACAACACTGTTCATCAACTGTACTCCAATATAAAATAAAAAGTTAAAAAAAATAAAGATGTGCTTTTGGGCACCAAAACAAACAAACAAACAAACAAGAGTAGAATGTCAGGCCACTCGAGATAAGGCAGCTTTAAAATTACTGTCTCAGTCAACGCAGATATGCCTTAAAGACTGTGGTAGGCGGGTCAGGAGAAGAGAGTGCAAGGGAAATGGGCGTGTGGAAGACGGTCAGACCCACCCGATGCGAAAAGGACGTGGCCCGTCACGCTCCGTCCAGGAGGCAGAGAAAGGGAGCCTCAAGCCAAGGAGCACGGGGGACTCTAGAAACGGAAAAGGGAAGGAGGTGGATTTTCTGCCAGAGTTTCCAGAAGGAACGCAGCCCAGGCGATACCTTGATTTTAGCCCAGTGGGACCCACGTTGGACTTCTAACCTACAGAACGCTTAGATAACAAATGTGTGTGGCTGTTAAGCCCCTAAATTTGCGGTCATTTGGGACGGCAGCAATAGAAAACCAAAACGAATATTGACTGAGAGACTTTAATATACTGAGGTGAACCCTAGAGACAGGAAGGTTCAATCCAGTTTATCCAAGCCTCTCGGTGAAGATTCATTTCTAGTGAGGGCTGCCAGATAAAATACACGACTTGCAGTTAAATATAAAGTTCAGGTAACCAATGAATATTTTTTAGCATGAGAATATGCAATATTTGGCCCACTTTTACAATAAATTTTCCATTGTATCTGAAATTCAAATTTAACTGTGTCCTGTTTTTTTACTTGTTAAATCTGGCAACCTTATTTTTAATACACATATGTGGGACATTCCAGGGATTACCTCTGCTCAACAGAACTGCTTCCTGCCAACCATGCTGAAACCCGCTTAACGATTCTCCCCCTGTATTTTGGGTCTAATTTATCAGGCACAGACTGTCTTTCTCCATGATGAGACAGTTGCCTGGTTTCCATCTCTACTCGTGGTATTACTGTCATAAATTGCAAATGAAGGTCAGTGGATTTTTGCTAAATGTGACAGTCCTAGAATCATCGGGAGCCTCAAACGCTTGGTCCTCCTTGGATTTCACCCAATTTGCATTTCTCCTCTGCCAAAATACATCAGAGCTACCTGAGCACTACTCAGAGAGCAATATTCAGGCTCCGAACCTGGGCATAAATATGCTCCCTCTGCTTGTTTGAAATAATCTCATTCCCACAGCAGCTGTTGATTCTGCTTTGCTGAACTGATCAGCAGGTTGTGTGGCAATGCCGTAAATTTGAACAAACTAGCCTGCCTTTTCCCACAGCACTTTCCTCTGCCTGTTAACTTACACTTAAGAAAATCATGATTCATGCATAACTGTACATGTAATAGTTTAATATTTTCCAAAAGAATTACACAGTTCCTTTCAGTGGGTTCTTATATGTCCAAGGAATGGGTGAGGATAGAACTTCTGTTTCTGTTGTCAGAAAGTATAACGTGGTACATGCCCACTTATTACAAATTGACAAGCTTCTGTTCTCATAGTATAGAGGCTATTGGTGGAAATAATTTGTTCCTCTTTCAGCAGGATATAAAGAGGAAGGTAGGATGTTAGTTCTAGACAAGACTTAGGGGTATAATAGTAAATTTATGTTAGAGTTACATCTTTCCATTAATACACTTGGGGTTTATTCCAAGAAGTATGGGTTTTTTTTTAATGATATGAGATTTTTAATACAGATTCTTCAGGTAGCCTTATCATTTGTAATGAAATAATTTTTTTAAATACATGAATAATGTCCATTTCTGTTCACTGAGTTTTTGAATGATACCAGTGTTGTTGCCTCTTTAGAGTTTTGGGAGAGATTCTAAACAATACTAGATAAAATTTTCATTCAACACAGTATAATTTTTTTACTATATTGCATATGTGAGAAATACCATAGGCAGCATAATTATAATCCTTACTATATTATTATCTTTTCCTTTTGAACAATACTAAGGTAGATGGTGGCAGTTCTGATATTACCGTAAAAGATAAATCTCTTGCAAACATAAAACGTTCTAAATGTCATTTTTACAAGTGAAAAAAAAAGATCCTAAGAAGATAAAGATCTTGCCTAAGGATTTATGGTGGGTGATAAGGTTAAGGGTTTATTATAGATAATAAGGATTTAAGGTGTATGATAAAATAAAAAATAAAAATAGAAACAGTGCAGATTGTACAGCAAGAGAAGAATCATAAAAGGTTGAGAACTGAGGGTAAAGACTTCAATACTGTAAAGATAAGTATCTTGTTTGAAGTGGTCCACAGCTTTGGCATTATGCTTTCTAGAAGCCAAATAACAAAGTGAAATATTGCCACTTGCACTTTTTAAAGAATCAACTGAACCGCTTGCTTAGGAGAAGCACAGATATTACTGGTACTAATACGAGACACGAATTCCTGCTTGGGTTCTCTTCATAAAGGGAACACCATGTAACATATAAGCCAAACATCTTAGAAACTCCAGACAAGAACTGAGTCCAAAACCCAGATCTATAGATTTTCCACCTCATTATGCAGAGATGTTGCTTTACGATTCTTCTCAGCAAGACTGTAGATTCCCCATTATGTTGTCATGAGTTTCTTCCACCCTTCAATCAAGATGATATATATGGTTTTTCTAAGGATGACAATTCTCTCTGATCATAACTCAAGGAAACTTTTTATTATCTGTCTTAAATTTTTTTAATGTTCATCTAGACTGAAAGCTCCCAAATGATGAGTCCCAAGCCTGGACTATAATACAGACAGAGGGCAGACACTTTTGAGTGATGAATTACAGACTACTGTCTTAGCTTTAGTATAAATGGGAAGATCTATACTGAGATGCGGGTCTCAGCGTTTTGCCCAGATACATACGAAAAGCCGCTGCCATTTGGCAGGTGTGCGCATTAAGTTTTGGTAAGCATTGAATTTTTAGGGAAAAGTGAAGCTGGACCGGTAGTAGCGGGTAGCCTTCTGTGAAGCTTTTGCTTCACTTTGGACCGGTAGTAGCGGGTAGCCTTCTGTGAACCAGCTTTCCTCGGCGTCCTCAAAGCTGCCTTGAACGGAGTCCTGCAGCTCTGCACCAGCAGCCTGGTTATCGATCTACCGCACATCCAGGTTAGCGCTGAATACAGTAGGAAGACACTTCACTCCAAAATTTAGATAAAGTGCTTATTATCTTGATCCCATTCAAGTCATTTTAAACGCAAAAATTAAATACTTGAAGAAACAGGATTCCTTCCAAGGCCAAGTTACTGGTTGAAATAAAAATCCAGTGTCTCGCATTAACCTAGGGTTTTCCTCTGCTGTTCCACATAATTTTTCTGCTTTGTACCAAGTAGAAGTTAACCTACATTCACGCACAGAGTTAAAATTGGGTTCACGCTCTGAGGTATGAAGCTGCCGAACAAGGATAAGACTAAATCTTACATTCGCAAGAACATCTCTTGTATTCACCCTGTCAGAAGGAAGGGGATTTATTTTAATATCTACAGCCTTTTATTATGTTTTCATTTTGAAAAGCATCACATCTCCACGAAAGTATAGGGAATAGTACAATGAAACTCCACGCATCCCTCATCAAGTGACAGCCGTCAGCAACCTGTGGCCACGTTTGTCTCGGCTAAGTCTTCACCTGCTCTCTTTCCTCCACACAATTATTGTGAAGCAAATCTCAGAGATTATGTTATTCCACTGATAAACATTTCAGTATATTTTCTCTAAAAGGTAAGCACTCTTTCATTAAACACCACCACAATCAATCCTGTTATCACACTAAAACACTTCACAGTGATTCCTTATACCATCAGATACCCTGTCGGACGCCAACCATCACACCACTAGATGATCTCATTAACGAATTTTTACACGTGCTCTGTTTCAGGGCTTTTGACAAATATTTACTGCAAGCCAGTTTGGTTCCAGGTGGTGTGCAGCACATCTGACATATTTTATTCATTCATTCAATGTAATGATCTAACAAGTGCCTAATATATGTCCTTGGAATACATCCATGAATAAAATAGACAAAGTCCCCGCCTTCTTGGAGCTCATACTGTAGGAGGGTGAGATAGGAAATAATGAATAAAAATAATAAAAGTAAATGTGCCCATTTGTTATAAGGTGACAAGTGCTTTTGGGAAAAAATAATATTACAGCTGTCTAAGGGTTATTTGGACATCGTGGGCAGGGATGCAATTTTAAAAAGGTAATCGGAGGAGGCCTGATTGCAAAGGTGTTATTTGAGCAAAGACTTAGAGGAGGAAAGAAAATTAACCCTGCAGATACCTGGAGGAAAAGTGTCTAAATCAGAGGCCAGCTCAAAATCTCTAAGACAAGATACGATTGGCACGTTCCAGAAACAACAAGAAGGCTAAAATCTGTGATATCATTTAATAAAAATAAGTGAAAACTTGAGGAAAAGGAAACAGCCACAGGAAAGCATAAGTAGAATAAATGACCCAGTCTGCTCAGTGACCATGACGAGCTATATTTAGGAAAACAGAAAAAGTATCATATTACATTTTATAGAAAGGTTGAATTATGGACATTTTGAGATGTTTAACCTGTTGGGTGTTAAACACCCAATGTTTAACCTGTTCAATCTATCAAATCTCTAAAAACGTCTAGAGTTATTTAAAAAAAAGAGTGGTCTCAATTTTATATAATTTATATCACCATATTTATTGCTGCCTATGTGGCATTTTCCTGAACAATCGCATTCGCTTGGATGGCTTCACCTACTTTTTACACGCAGTGACCACCAAACGTCTATTTTCAGAAGCCCAGACCTCACTGTGCTGTTCGCTCACGTGCACACCATGTACTGAATATCTCCCTTTGCACATATTCCATATCAGTGAATGTCAACATGACCTTCCCCAATATCAAAGGCAGAAACCTGGCCTTCACCCGGTTTCCTTCCTTTCAGCCTCTCCCCAAGTCCAGGCGGTCCTCAAACCCTGCCGACTCCAAGTCCACACTCTTCCAGGATACTTGAATCACCATTTCCGATGGCACTCCCTCATCATCTCTCTCACCCGGACCACGGAAACGGCCGAAGCGCCCTGCCTAGCTGCGCACTTGACCACTGCAGTTCCTCCACCTTCCTCAGAATGGCCATCCACCCCTACAAAGAGAGATCCCAGAACCACAGCCTCATTTGGGCGGGAAGAGAGAGGAGGGATCCTAGCGGTCACAGATAATCATGATGGGCCCGTTCCCCCATGACCGTCCCACTAGGCATGGGGCAGTCACACAGTCCAACCAGTGAGACCCATGGGGAAGCACAGTAAGGACTTCTAATGATGGCTTCCTTCAACGACGAAAGGACACATATGGTAAACATTCTGATTATGCTATTCCCTATTGAAATATCAAAAGGTGGACCTCCTCATACATTGCTGGTAGAAGTCTAAATTGTTTCAATTTTGCCAAAAGAAAATTAAGTGATACCACTAAAAGAATACTAATAAGAATTTCCATCGTAAATACTATAATACTTAGAGGTAAATTTCATCTCTTCCCATATATCAGGCCCTATGCAATGTGCCTTACATTCATTGTCTCATTTAGTCTTTAACCCGAGGAGTGAGATATTATTGTCCTGAGAAATGAGGAAACTGTGTCTTAAGGTAATTAACGCTTTCCTCAATTTCACATAGTGAGCTAGAAGAGATTTTGAAATTCATAATAATTATTCTAATGAAATGATAAAAATAGACATAAAGGAATGTGCACAAAGCTATTTGCCAATTGTTTGTTATCATGTGGAATTTTGAGAGAAGAAAATTTAAACTCAACAGCATTGAGGAACTATTTAACTAAATCAGGTCACAGCTGAATAGAGGGCTAGTTGTAGACTTAAAGATACCAGAGCAAAATTATGTTCAGGGAAAAGATACCTGGGTGATGTCTTCTTTTTTTCTTCTCTCCTCCTTTCTCTCTTTTTCCCCAGTCCTCTCAGACCAGGCGTCCATCACTCAGATGGCGGCTGTCATGGCAACGGGCCCCAGGTGAGTCGGGGCTGGAGCAGGGCTCACCATCCCCGCTCCTTTCGGCCACCTGCGGGCCACAGCATCCAGGCCGGGGCAATCCGTCCCGTGGTTTCCAGGAGGAAGGTCGGCCTGCACCTCTCCTCTCCACCACTGGGAGCAGCACTGAGCCCCCAGCCTGAGACTCTTCAGAGCGCACTGCCCTCTCTTAACATGGGGGGATGGATATTTCATGGCTGACCACGAGGAGGTAGGTTGGCCAAAGACCTCACTAGAGTGGAGCGAGAGACCCCGGGGGAGCAGACAGGACAGCTAGTCCCAGAGCTCTCCCCGCACGGGGCAGACACATGAGCACCCAGGCGGGGGGCTCGGGCCAACGAAGCTTTCGTGGGAGCCCTCTCCACACCTGGCGCACGGAGGCTGGGGGCACACTCCAGATGACA